>NC_081367.1:74685911-75009570 GCF_030684315.1 Stegostoma tigrinum | reverse complement strand
AAGCTGTGCGTAGATCCTCAGTACGCAAACACCAAGTGTCACTACTTACTGAGGTTCTACCTGTCCCCGGTGTTGCGAAGGATGGGCCTGGCCTCGTTGCCGCGGAACGCTCCGAGTAGTTGGACCGTCCCGTACCACCTGTCATTAGTGGAGAAATTTTTGAAAGGAAACACCTTTGACCACAAGGCCGTCAGGCAGTGGTCAGCACGTAGTATCCTCGAGACCCTTCGGGAAAAGGAGAGGGTGGATCCCGTTGTGTGGTTCCCCACGCAGACTGCCAAAGTCGTTTGGCAGAATGCCTCACCGCCAGAACTTTCAAACAAGCACAAGGACATTGCTTGGCTGGCGGTGAGAGGGGCTCTGCCAGTGAGATCCTTTATGCACGCCTGGAATCTCTGCGCCAGCGCACGCTGCCCTCGAGGTGGCTGCTGGGGGGACGAGGCTGTTGATCACCTCCTTCTGGAGTGTGCCTATGCGCAGGAGGTCTGGAGTGGATGCACTGGTATTTGTCGAGGTTTGTCCCGAGCAGCTACGTGACACGTGACTCCATGCTCTACGGGCTGATTTCCTGGGACGCACACCGAGACCAACATCAACTGCGCCTGGAGGACCATCAATGCGATGAAAGACGCTCTTTGGTCTGCCCACAACTTGCTGGTCTGCCAGCTGAAAGAACTGACCCCGACCGAATGTTGCAGACTGGCGCAGACCAAGGTCCAGGGCTACGTGCTGAGGGACGTGCTAAAGCTTGGGGCAGCCGCCGCCAAGGCGCGGTGGGGAAAGACCACCGTATGAAACCCCTCGTCCAGAATAGAAACAAGGCCCCTATCTGGTAACTGGGCCCAGCTGGCGCCTTCCCCAACTGGTCAGGGGGCCAACAGGGACTGTGCGGGGTGTCAACTGCTGGGGTATTTTCTTTGCTTTGTTTTTTTTTCTTCTTGGTTTTTTATCTTTTAGTTGGTGTACGTACCCACCACCTCCCCCCCACCCCCGCCCCCGGTAACCCGGAGCGGCTTGCATGACTGGGTAGGTGTATGAATATGTTTTATTTTTTGTACATCTTATGAATAAAGTATACTTTTTCAAATGAAAATAAAGTGACGAAACGTCTGAAAACTAACCTTCCAGCTCAGCGAGCAAACTCACATCCATAAGCGAAGAAGTTTTGGATTTTCCACATATCTTTTCTGTAGAAAGGGAAAGATCATGTTTCCAGAAAGTCTTTACCACAGAAAAGGGTCAATATGAAACCATTATTCCTTTCCAAAGGAGAAAATGTGCTGAATCATTTGAGCAGATTCACATTTCCAGCCACTACTCAGATACCAGTCAGTGCGGTAAATTGGACAGGATATAAATCACACAGTAAAAACAGAGGGCTGTGTAAATCAGATTGCGTGTGAAGTGGACTGTGCATAAAACAGACTGGAATTATTTATTCTTTTATGGAACGTGGCCATTGCAGACATGGTCAGCATTTGTTGTTTGTTATTAGTTTCCCTTTAGAATGTGGTGGTGAATATGTTGGCCTACTGAGTGCAAGTTTACCCCTAGTACTATTAGGTGGGGAGTTCCAGGAATTTGAACTAATGAGAGTGAAGAAACAGCTGTATAATTTCAAGTCAGGATGGTTTGTGTCATGGGGGGGAGCATGCGCATGGTGGTGGACTGCTATATCTACTGTCTTTGTTGTTCTCGATGTTAGAAGTCAAATGTTTTCAAACGAGTTTAGTCTAGTGCTTTTGTTACACACTGCTGCCACTGTGTATGAGTGATGGACAGTTTAAATGTTTAAACTGGTGGATGCAAAGCTAAATAAGCGGGTTACTTTGTTTGGACAGGTATCAGGTTTCTTGAATTGGTGGAGCATCGTTCACCCAATCAAGTGAGAGTACTTTTTTTCATTCCTGACTTGTGCCTTGTTCATGGTGCACAGACCCTGAGAAAGGTACGTCACTCCACTGTAGATTTCCCAGCCGCTGACCAACTTCGACAGCCACAGTATTTATATGTTCAGTTTCTGATCAATGGTAACCCTGGGGATGTTGATAGTAGGGGATTGACTGGTGATAAGCCTGTTGAATGTCAAAAGGGGTGATAATTTGGTTTCCCCTTGTGGGAAATGGGTATTACTGGGCATTTGTATAGTGAGACTATTACTTGCCACTTATTAGTCCAAGCCTGGTTGTTGTCCAGATCTTGTTACATTCGAACATGGACTGTTTTAGTAACTGAGGAGTCACCAAAGGTGCTGAACATTGTGCAATTATTGTTGAACATCCCCAGGCCTGACTTCATGATGGACAGAAGGTCATTGATGAGCCCCGTTGTAAGAAAGATATTATTCAATAAGCTCCAGAGGGCTCAGAAAAAATTGACCAAGATGTTGCCGGGAATGGAGAGTTTGAATTATAAGGAGAGATTGAATGGAATGGGACTTTATTCACTGGAGCAAAAAAGGTTGGGGGTGACCTTACAGAGGTTTAAAAAATCATGAGTGGTACAGATAAGATGAATGGCAGGTGTCTTTTCCCTAGAATGGGCGATTTCAAGACTAGGGGGCATATTTTTAAGGTGGGATGGAGGAGAGATTTAAAAAGGACTCAAGAGGCAACTTTTTTATGCAGAGAGTGGTTCATGTGTAGAATGAGCTTTCAAAGGAAGTGATGGATGCAGATACAGTTACAACATGTAAAAGACATTTGGATAAGTACATGAATAGCAAAGGTTTGGAGAGATATGGGTCAAGCGCAAGCAGGTGGGACTAGTTTAGTTTGGTAGCATGGTTGGCGTGAACTGGTTGGATTGAAGGGTCCATTTCGTTGCTGTATGACTCTATGACTGTACAAGCAGCTGAAAATGTTTGGGCCTAGGACATTTCCCTGAGGAACTTCTACAGAGATGTCCTAGAACTGAGGTGACTGATCTCCTACAGCCTCTACCATCTTCCCATGTGCCAGGTATGACCCCAACCAGCAGAGTTTTCTCGCTGATACCCATTGATTCCACAGCCCAACGTGCAATCCCCCCCCGCACCGAAACCCACCTATCATTGTCCTGCTTTGTCCAGTGATGGAGTGTCTCATCCTACAATCTCATAAAGGAGGAAAATGAGTAACACATGAGTGGATGACACACCTGTTAGTGCTGGGTCCTGTGACGGAAATGTGTTGAAGTGTTCTGAGGGGGAATCAGGAGGTAGTGATGCACAGGGAGGGTCGGGTTGGTGGTTTTGGTTGATGGGATGGCATACGAGCAATGAGGGCAAGCTCTGTAGAAGGGGTCTAAGGTATGGACCTTGATGGGAGGTAGGTCCAGTGGCAGGGATGGAGGTGGCAGATTAAAGTGTGGCACTTACCCAGCAGAGCTGTTATTCTCTCCCCCAGAAGCTGCCTGTACTTCTGCAGGAAAATATCTCAGTTTTAAACTTGACGAAAACCTGTTACCTTTCCTGCAACAGTTCCTGTCAACTGTGACTTCTGAAATAATAAATCAGGGATTTATTACAACTGAAGAACCTACTCTGCCTCTCAAAAACTAGTGGAAACTTCCAGAAAAGACAACTGAACACCAAGGGTGTAGCAAGCCAATGAGACCTTGGCCTTGTCAAACTGTGACCTGTAGCCAGTTCCCTGTCTCATGTTGGACTGTTACGATGAGCAGGTCTTCCCCTTTGTGGTCATAATTGCTTTCAGAAGTTTGTGAACTTTTCCTAGGGTCATGTTCACTTTCAGATTCACTGTCAGGTCCACTTTCAGAACTCATATTGTGTTCACGGCTCTTCCACAACCTCACCTCATCTTCTTAATCCTTGGATTCAGTCAGCCCTTTATTGCCATTATTTAGCCCTCACAATTGCCCAATTGATAGAGTTATTGAATCATAGCATTTCTACAGTGTGGAAAGAGGCCATTCAGTCAACTGAGTCATTACTGACCTTCTGAAGACTATCCCCTTCAGACCCAGTCCCCCTCCCTAGCCCATAATCCCACATTTCCCACAGCCAATCCACCCTAACCTGCACATCTTTGGGCTAGATGTGGTTGTGAAGAGCCCTGTTCCTTTTCACTCACTCTGATTTGTTCAGATTTTGTCAGTAGCAGCACTGATTAACTCAAATAATTCACCGGTTTACAGTTGTGCTGTAAAAATACTCTTTCTTCACCACTACCTTAAATATTACCCAGACCTTTCCAGTCTCTCCAACCTACTCTTTTTGTAATATATCCTGTCTCCTGGACTGAAATTTCCTTCCAATGATCTTATGTGATGTGCTAAGGCTTGCTGAATTTTTTTGAAATTTGCAGCTGTAATGACTCCCCTCCTCACTGCACACAAGACATTCAAGTTCAGAAAAAGTGCAGCAAACAGTTACTTTTCCCAAGTCAGGAATTGGGCACTCTTGCCAAAGTGAAGTTTGCTCTCTCCTGAACAACCACGTGATATGGACAATTATCTCCAACACTTGTGGTTGGTGTGTTGCCTCCCAGGTGCCAGGATCCATGATGTCTCTGATCATGACTTTGGGGTCCTGAAGGGAGAGGGTGACCAGTCCCAAGTCGTGGTCCACATAGGCACCAACGAAACAGGTAGAAAGAGGGATAGGGATGTCAGGCAGAATTTCGGGGAGCTAGGGTGGAAGCTGAGAGCTAGAACAAACACAGTGGTTATCTCTGGTTTGTTGCCCGTGCCACGTGATAGCGAGGCAAAGAACAGGGAGAGATTTCAGCTGAACACGTGGCTGCAGGAATGGTGCAGGAGGGAGGGCTTCAGGTACATGGACAATTGGGGCTCATTCTGGGGAAGGTGGGACCTCTACAAACAGGACGGTCTCAACTTGAGCCAGAGGGGCACTAATATACTGGGTGGAAAATTGCTAGTGCTATTCGAGTGGGTTTAAACTAGCTCAGCAGGGGGATGGGAAACTGAGGTGTAGTTCCAGTACACAGGAAGAAGAGAGTAGGGAGGACATGGACAGGATCTCACTGTCACAGGAGTGTGCTGGCAGACAGCAAGCTGGTTTGAAATGTGGCTACTTCAACGCCAGGAATATCCAGGATAAGGTAGATGAGCTTGCAGCTTGGATAGGTACCTGGGACTTCGATGTTGTGGCCATTTCGGAAACATGGATAGAGCAGGGCCAGGAATTGCTGTTGCAGGTTCCAGGGTTTAGATCTTTCATTAAGATCAGGGAAGGTGGTAAAAGAGGGGGAGGTGTGGCTTTGTTAGTCAAGGGCAATATAATGGTGGCTGAAAGAACTTTTGACAAGGACTCGTCTACTGAGGTGGTATGGGCTGAGGTCAGAAACAGGAGAGGAGAGGCCACACTGCTGGGAATTTTTTATTGGCCTCTGCAAAGTTCTAGGGATGTGGAGGAGAGGATTGGCAAAACTCTTCTGGGCAGGAGTGAAAGGAACAGGGAGGTCATTATGGGAGACTTTAACTTCCCTAACATTGACAGGAAATGCTATAACTCTAGTACGTCGGATGGATCAGTTTTTGTCCAATGTGTGCAGGAGGGTTTCCTGTCACAGTATGTTGAAGGGCCGACAAGAGGGGAGGCCACACTGGATTTGGTACTTGGTAATGAACCAGGCCAGGTGTTTGATTTAGTGGTAGGTGAGCACTTTGGAGAGAGTGACCATAAGTCGGTTACTTTTAGTTTAGCGATAGAAAGGGATAGGAACGTGCCACAGGGCAAGAGTTATAGATGGGGGAAGGGCAATTATAATGAGATTAGGCAAGACTTAGGAGGCATAGAATGGGTTAGCAAAATGCAGGGGATGGGGACAATCGAAATGTGGAGCTGGTTTAAGGAACAGATATTGCGTGTCCTTGACAGGTATGTCCCTGTCAGGCAGGGAGGAAGTGATAAGGTAAGGGAACCGTGGTTTACTAAAGAAATTGTGTCTCTTGTTAAGTGGAAGAGGGAGGCTTATGTGAAGATGATACGAGATGGTTCCGATGAGGCGATGGACAGTTACAGATTAGCTCGGAAGGATTTAAAGAGAGAGTTAAGAAGAGCAAGGAGGGATATGAGCAGACATTGGCAGGTAGAATAAAGGAGAATCCTAAAGCTTTCTATAGGTATGTGAGGAATAAGAGGATGACTACGGTAGGAATAGGGCCAGTCAAAGACAGAAGTGGGAAGTTGTGTGTGGACCCTGTGGAGATCGGAGAAGTGCTAAATGAATATTTCTCATCTGTTTTCACTCAGGAAAAGGAGAATATTGTAGAGAAGATTGAGTTACGGGCTACTAGAATTGAAAGGATTGAGGTTATTAAGGAGGAGGTGTTATCAATTCTAGAAGGTGTGAAGGTAGATAAATCCCTTGGGCTGGATGGGATTTTTGCGAGGATTCTCTGGGAAGCTAGGGAGGAGGTGGCGGAGCCTTTGGCCTTGATCTTTGAGTCCTCATTGTATACAAGTTTAGTACCAGAGGACTGGAGGATTGCAAATGTTGTGCCCTTGTTCAAGAAGGGCAGTAGAGATGACCCAGGTAATTATAGACCAGTGAGCCTTACGTCTGTTGTAGGAAAAGTTTTGGAAAGTATTATAAGAGATAGGATTTATAATCATCTAGCAAGCAACAATTTGATTGGAGATAGCATGGATTTGTCAAGGGCAGGTCGTGTCTCACAAATGTCATTGAGTTTTTTGGGAAGGTGACCAAGCATGTGGATGAGGGTAGGGCAGTTGACGTGGTGTACTTGGACTTCAGTAAAGCCTTTGATAAGGTTCCACATGGTAGACTATTGGAGAAAATACAGAGGCATAGGATTGAGGGAGATTTAGCAGTTTGGATTAGAAACTGGCTTTCTGTAAGAAGGCAACGAGTGGTGGTTGATGGAAAATATTCAGCCTGGAGTCCGGTTACTAGTGGTGTGCCTCAAGGATCTATTTTGGAACCACTGCTGTTTGTCATTTTTATAAATGACTTGGACGCAGGCATAGGAGGATGGGTTAGTAAGTTTGCAGATGACACTAAAGTCGGTGGAAGGGACAGTGTGGAAGAATGTTGCAGGTTGCAGGGAGACTTGGATAAACTGCAGAATTGGGCTGAAAGGTGGCAAATGGAGTTTAATACGGCTAAATGTGAGGTGATCCACTTTGGGAGGAATAATAGGAAGGCAGAATACCGGGTCAATGGAAAGATTCTTGGTAGTGTGGATGTGCAGAGGGATCTTGGTGTCCATGTATGTAGATCCCTGAAAGTTGCCACCCAGGTTGATAGTGCTGTTAAGAAGGCTTACGGTGTGTTAGGTTTTATTGGTAGAGGGTAGCCGTGATGTCATGTTGCAACTGTACAAAACGCTAGTGCGGCATCATTTGGAAAATTGCATGCAGTTCTGGTCACCCCAATACAGGAAGGATGTAGAAGCATTGGAAAAGGTGCAGATGAGATTTACCAGGATGTTGCCTGGTCTGGAGCGCAGGCCCTTTGAGGAAAGGCTGAGGGACTTTGGTCTGTTCTCATTGGAGAGAAGGCGGCTAAGAGGGGATTTAATAGAGACATACAAGATGATTAGAGGATTAGATAGGGTGGACAGTGAGAGTCTTTTTCCGAAGATGATGATGTCAGCTTGTACGAGGGGGCACATTAACTGTCTATGCCAGGGGGAAAAAAAATGTTAATTTGTAAATTGTTTGGTTCCATAAGATTTTATGAAGCACACCATCTGTGTTATTGCATGATTTCTTTGATTCATTTCCATATGGAAGGGAATTCATATTAGCATTGTAATTATTATCACAATGTTGAGATTTTCCCACTTAACCCTATATCCCCAGATTCACCACTGAAAAACTCACCCAGTATTCAGTTCGGAATTTAACTGGTGTCTATTGTTCTGTCCTTATCAATTTCTCCATTGTTTTATTCACCATTAGTCTTTTCACCTTATTATTCATTATTGTGGACTGATTATTTGCTATGTCTACAAAGTGCAGGAGGAACGTAAATTTTTTTTGTTGTATGATATCTTCAAATCATTTCCCCTAACTTTTTCAAAGTCTCTTGTTAGTGGGTGACTTACTATGGCCCGTAACAGTTCTTTTTAAAATTCTGTCACATTTCACTGATCCTTTCTATAATGCAACTATCTCATCATTCCCTTACCTCCTACACCTTTAGCAGGAGTTTTAAACTATCCGAATATGAATGGGCAATTGACCAAATGTAGTTTGAAGATAATTTGCCTAATTTCCCTTCATACATCCATCTACCAATAACAACTCCTTACTATTTTAATTAAAGGTTAGGTTTTAGGAATATAGGAATTAGGATTGGGAGTGGGCTATTCAGCCCAATGAGCCCATACTGCTATTTAACATGATCTTCTCCTGGGCTCAACTCCACTCTCCTGCCTACTCCCCATCACCCTTTATCTCACTTTTCATCAGAAACATATTGATTTCTTTCTTGAATCTGTTGATTGATTCTGCATCCACTATACTCTGGAGCAGTGAGTTCCACCAATTTCAGACCCCTCTGACAGAAGCAGTTGTTCCTCATCTCAGTTTTGAACCTACCTCCTCTCACACTATATTGATGTACTCTTGCTTGAGACTGTCCCATAAGGGAGATTATTTGTTCAACGTCCGCTTTATCAATCCGCTTTGGTATTTTATATACCGCAATCAGATTCTCCTCATTCTTCTGAACTTCAAGTACAAGTCCAAGCTATTTAACCCCTCCTTGTACGACAGCCCTCTCATCCCTGGAATCAACCTGGAGAACCTCCTTTGAACTTGCTCCGGTGATACCATATCCTTCCTCAAGTAAGGAGACCAAAACTGGACCCAACATTCCAGGTGTTATCTCACCAATGTCTGATACAATTGAAATAACTCTGTTTTATAATCCAGTCCTTTTGCAATAAATGCCAAAATTCCATTTGCATGCTGCACTCTCATGCCTACTTTCTGTGATTCATGCATAAGGACACCCAGAACCCTTTGCACTGACGCACTTTGAATCTGCTTCCCATTTAAATAATCATTTACCCTTTTATTTTTCTGGACAAAATCTACAACCTTGCACTGATCCACATTTAACTCCATCTGCCAGATTCAGGCCCATTGCCCTAATGTATCAATGTCTATCTGTAAACTCTTTATCTCCTCATTATGGCCTGCTCTCCTACCTGTTTTGGTAACAATTGTGAATTTTGCTATGTTACACTCTGGTCCAGCTTGCAGATTGTTTAAATAGGGTGTAAACAGCTGAGGTCTGGGAACTGAACCGTGTGGCACCCCACTAGTTACAGTTCACCATCCAGACAAAGACCCATTTCTCCTGACCCTCTGCTTCTAGCCAGTCTTCTTTCCAAGCTAACACTCTACCCTTCACCCCCTCAGATCTAACCTTCTGGACCAGTCTTTTATGCAGCACCTTGTCAAATGCCTTCTGGAAGTCTAGATATATCACATCCATTGGATCTCCATTATCCACCTTGTTGGTTACATCCTTAAAGAACTTTAGCAAATTTGTCAAGCATCACTTGCCCTTCATGAAATCGCGCTGACACTGGTGAATTGAGCTTTGTTTTTCCAAGTGTTCAGTTATCTCCTCCTTTATGACTGAATCTAGCAACTTCCCCAGTACAGAGGTCAAACTAACTGGCCTGTAGTTTCATGTTAAAGGTATGCAGTAATGTCCAGATGGGGTAAAGTGTAAATGAACTAACTTCTCAAACATACTTGACTTGTTGTGTTCCTTATCCAGTTTAATTTTCATGGGCATCTTACTTTTTAGTAAGGCTACTTTAATTGGCACCTTGCCTGTGATGGTAAAGTGGATTTATGTCAGTATTTTGCAGGTAGACAGATTAGCAATCAATAATGCAATCAAGGGCTTTCTTATTGAAGAGGTAACAGAAAGGCAGGATGATGCTGACAGTGTTGATATGGTATACATGAACTTTCAGAATGTGTTTTATAGAGTGCCACACAACAGACCTGTCAGGAAAGAACAAAGAACAAAGAAAATTACAGCACAGGAACAGGCCCTTCAGCCCTCCAAGCCTGGGCCGATCGTTTATATAGGTAAGTTATGAGCCATGGAATAAGAGAGACAAAAGCCAGCTGGGTACAAAAAATGGCTGCGTGACAGGAAACAGAGAGGCATTGCTTGGCCTGAGGAAGGTTTGTTGTATAGTTTCCCCTTGCTTTTCCTGATAGATTGTCATGATTTTGATCTTAAGCAGGGGACAAGTTCAAAATTTGTGGATAACACAAAATCTGGAAGGTGTCTAAACTGAGGAGGTGGGTGTCAAACTCCGAAGGACATTGACCAAATGTGGAGTGGGTGGATGGATGGCAGATGAGGTTCAATACAGAAGTGATGCACTTTAGTTGGAAGAGCACTGAAAGACAACAAAAGCTAAAAGGTGCAGGTCGAAGGGAGTGCAGGTGTAGAGGGACTGGGGTGTATATATGCACAAATCTTTAAAGGTGGCTGGACAATTGAGAGAGAAGTTAATAAAACATACAGTGTCCTTGGCTTTATTAATAGTAACAAAGAGTACAAGAACAAGGAAGTGATACAAAAACAGAAATTGCTGGAAAAGCTGAGCAGGTCTGGCAGCATCTGTGAAGAGAAATCAGAGTTAAAGTTTTGGGTCTGGTGAGCTTTTCTCAGAACTGATGGTGACTAGGAAAATGCTGATTTTTATGGAGAAATTAGAAGATAGAAGGCCTCAGCTGGAGGATTGTGTAGAGTTATGGGTGCAACATTACAGGCAAGATGTGAATGTATTGAGGAGAGTGCAGAAGTGATGTACAGGAATGGTTCCAAGGATGAAGACTTTCAGCTATGAAGAAAAAAAATTGAAAAAATTAGACTGCTTTTCTTGAGGAGATCTGACAGAGGTTTTCAAAATCATGGAGAGAGTAGTTGGGCAGAAAGTGTTCCCACTCATAAAAGGACAAAAATGAGAGGGCATAGATTCTCTACAGTGTGGAAACAGGCCCTTCAGCCCAACAAGTCCACACCAGCCCTTGAAGCATCATATCCAGACCCCTTATAACCCACCTAAGCTACACATTATGTATGGGCATTTTAGCATGGCCAATCCACCGAACCTGCACAGCTTTGGATTAACAAACAAAGAACAAAGAAACTTACAGCACAAGAACAGGCCCTTCAGCCCTCCAGCCTGCACCAATTGTGGGAGGAAACTGGAGTGCCCGGGGAAAATGTGGTTTAAAGTGATCTGCAAAAAAAGCAAGCGGGAATGTGAAAAAAGATTTCACACAGTGAATAGTTAGGGTCTGGAATTCACTGCCTGAAATGTGGTGGAGGCAGTTTTAATGAGGCATTCAAGACAAATGGTGTGCAAGGGTAAGGGGTAATTGGATAGAAATTGTGTGCAAGGGTAAGGGGTAATTGGATAGGCACTAGGTAATAGTGCTTGTTTGAAGAGTAGGTACAGGCACGATGGGCTGAATGGTCTACTATTGCACTGTATCAATTCAGTGATTCTGTGAATGTTTGTGGGGAAAACATGGAAAGTGGAGTTAAAGGTTGTCAGACTGACCATAATCTCATTGAATGGTGGAGCAGATATGATGGGCTGAATGGCCTACTTCTACTCTTAGGCTTTATGGTCTTATGTAGCATTGGTACAAACATAAATTTTAAAAAAATGTACTCCAGAGTTGGGTGCAGGTGATTGTTCTTGACATCAAGGAGCCTCAGTGAAACTAGAGTCATTGGGAATTGGTCTCAAACTCTCCAAACAGCAGCGGTTGGAGTCATACCTGGCACATAGAAAGATGGTTGTGGTTGTTGGAGGTCAGTCATCTAGGACATCTCTACAGGTGGTCCGCAGGGCAATGTCTTAGAACCAACCATCTTCAGCTGCTTCATCAAAGACCAGCCCTCCATCAATAAGTGGGGATGTCAACCAGTCTATGGTTGTCTCCAATAAGAGACAATCTAACCAAAGCCCTTTGATATTCAATGATGTTACCACCACTGAATCCTCCACTATCAACATCCCGGGGTTATTATTGACCAGAAACCCAAGTGGACTCACCACATTAATACAGTGGTTACAAGAGCAGGTCAGAGGCTGGGAATACTGTGGTGAATGACTCACCTCCTGACTCCCCAAAGTCTGTCCACCATCTCCAAGGCACAAGTCAAGAGTGTGATGGAATAACCCCACTTGCCTGGATGAGTGCAGCTCCCACAACAGTCATATTTATTTTGTCCAGTGAAGTGCCTTCAGAAATATTACTAGTTTGAAAGTGCTGTATAGAAATATAAGCTATTCTTCTCATCTGTAAATCATTGCTGCTAACATTTTACATTGACTTGCCATCCCTCATCTGATAAGTACAAAATTTATTCCAACTAGGTAAAAAGCTCACTTGACAACCTGCTCCCAGTAGATTAGATTCCCTACAGTGTGGAAACAGGCTCTTTGTCCCAACAAGCCCACACCGCCCCTTGAAGCATCCCACCCAGACCCACCCCCCTATAATCCACACACCCCTGAACACTACAGGCAATTTAGCATGGCCGATCCACCTAGCCTGCACATCTCTGGACTGTGGGAGGAAACCGGAGCACCCGGGGGAAACCCACGCAGACACGGGGAGAATGTGTAAACTCCACACAGACAGTCACCTGAGGCTGGAATCGAGCCTGGGTCCCTGGTGCTGTGAGGCTGCAGGGCTAACCACTGAGCCATCATGCTGCCCCAGTATTTGTCACATCTTATTTATGTTACACCTTGAATGTTTTTTCATCTGTTAATATTGGGAAAGATAAAATCTGTTGTACCGATAGTGTGTTTGTTTACTATTTGCAAACCCTCGGTGAGAGTTGATGTCAACCACTAGACTTTTAGAGGTGACTAAATATATATCCATAGGTTTCTTTGGTACATGGATTTTAATATTCATATGTAATATTCGTTATGCAGGCAGAATCCCTTCTGTAACATGAATTTCCAAAACAGGATGTGGGTGCCACTTCTGCTCTCTGGCCTCTTGTTGGTTCCCATATGGTTATTTTGAACAAGTAGTGTGTGAGTGCTATGTACAGGAGCCACAAGCAATGATACAGTAAGGGTGAAACCTGCCATCACCAGACATTGCCAGCAGCTAAGGCAGGCTATCAGAGGCATCTCAGTCAAGAATGGAGGCTCTTTATCACAGCCACAACTTTCCTGTCATTAACACAAGACTTTTTGGGAGCAAAGGTGTTTTTCAACTTCAAATTTTCCTTGTAAATATTTCACATTACATTGGTCTCACATTATTTATGTGCATTTCATCATTATTTCCTGTGAATAGCTTTGTGAGACAGCTCAGTGTCCACCCAATATTTCATACCTCGTTGAAGGTTACAAGGGAGTGTGGGACATTTCTTTATATTCCATCAATACTCAGTCTGGCTCGGCCAGAATTCATTGCTGATCCCTAATTACCCACAGGGCAAATAGAGTCAACCTCATTGCCGTGGGTCCGGAATCACATGTTGGCCAGACCAGATAAAGATGGCAGATTTTCTTCCCTAAAGGACATTAGTGAACCAGATGGATTTGCTGATAATTAACTCATGATCATCATTAGGCTCTTAATTCCAGATTTTTATTTGAATTCAAATTCCATCATCTACCATAGTGAGATTTGAACCCGGGTCTCCAGAACATTACCTGGGTCTCTGGATTAATAGTCCAGTGATAACACCACTTAACCATCCACTATGTGAGTTTTTACATTCATTTTTTGTTGAATATTTATGCTTGCATCCAGTTTTGCACTCTCTGGAACATAATTCAACTTACAGACTCAGCTATCCCCCCATTGTATACACAAATCAAACAGAATGGGTCAAGTGTATACTACTGCCCAGGATGGAGGGACAGAAGAGCAAACAACAAGCCGGAGTCACCAGGTACCCAGTCTGACTTTCATGTTATGACGAGTCACTGCTTACTTTCAATCTGGTCCCTGGAACAATAGGAAACTGCAGATCAATGGGTAGATGAAAATGCTACTTTTTGAAAATGTACACAAACAGGCCTATCACTGCTCACTTGTGTGATTTTTATCTTGCCATTTAAAACTTGTTTGGAGAATCAGACTTTGGTTTCCCAACATTAGAATCTCATTACTGCTGATTTTGCCAATCCCCACGTTGTTCGGGAGCTGGGAATACGCTGAACATAATTTTTAAAAAAAGGTTTTGTGCTCATATGTATCTTTGGGTGTGCCAATGACTTCAAAGTGGATACCTGCGCAAGATGATGTGAAGTTTGATGGGGCATAAACACATTGCTTTACATCTTAACCTGCTGCTAGGAAAGTAAAATTTGGGCTCCAGCTTTACTCATTAACCTTGTAAGCCCATGTTTCCTGCTCTTGCAGTCTCGTTAAATCCACCACATTGTGAAGTCTTGTATGGATTCTCTTCCTGTTTATCTTGCAATGAACATGACATTTGTGATAAATTGTCAGTTTTTAGCTGCTGTTTGATGTTACAGCAACAACAAGCATTCAGTATATTATAGCAGCAAATGTAATAAGGCAACAAATACATCCATTTACCAAATAATTTGTCAGCATGTTTTGTTGCATGAGAACGTAGAACATTGAACATAGAACCGTATAGGATAGGAACGGGCCCTTCAGCCCACAATGTAGCGCTGAACATGATGCCAAGTCAAGCTGATCACATTTGCTTGCCCTTGCTACATATCCCTCCATTCCTTGCACATTCATGTGCTCATCTAAAAACCCCTTAAATGCCCCTATCCTATGTACTTTCACCACCACCCCTGGTAGCATGTTCCAGACTCCTACCAATCTGTGTAAAAAACTTGACCCTCTTTTGAATTTTCACCCTCTCACTTTAAATGCATATCTCCTAGTTTTAGACATTTCAACTCTGGGGAAAAATATTCTGACCATCAGCCCAATCTATACATCGCATAATTTTATAGACTTCTATCAGGTCTCCTCTCAGCCTCTGCCACTCCAGAAAAAGACCAACTGAGTTTTCTAGCCTCTCCTTATAGCTCATATGTTCGAATCCAGTCAGTGTTCTGGTAACAAAAAACAGATGTTGCTAGAAAACTCAGCAGGTCTGGCAGCACCTGTGGAGAAAGAAATCAAAGTTAATGTTTCAGGTCCGGTGACCCTTCCTCAGAACAGGGTTTTGGCAGCATCCTGGTAAACCTCTTCTGCACCCTCTCTAAAGCCTCCACATCCTTCACATAATGTGGTAACCAGAATTGAATGCAATACTCTAAGTGTGGCCTAAACAAAGCCTTATAAAGCTGCAACACAACATCCTGACTCTTGCACTCAGTTCCCCGTCCAATAAAGGCACGCATGCCATATGCCTTTCTCTTACCACCCTATCTACTTGTGTGGCCACTTTCAGGGAGCAATGGACTTAAACCCCAAGATTCCTCTGAATATCAATGCTACCATTAACTGTGTACTTTTCATTAATATTTGATTTCTCAAAGTGTGGAATCTAACACTTACCTGGGGATTAAACTGCAACTGGTCTATATCCTGCTGTATCCTTTGACAACCTTCTACACTAACCACAACTCCATCAATCTTTGTATCATCTGCAAAGTTACTACCCCACCTATCTACATTTTCTACATTGAATTATACTGACTCAGAAACAACAGGAGATAATGAGAACTGCAGATGCTGGAGAATCCGAGATAACAAAGTGTGGAGCTGGATGAACACAGCAGGCCAAGCAGCATCTCAGGAGCACAAAAGCTGACGTTTTGGGCCTAGACCCTTCATCAGAAAAGGGTGATCTGATGAAGGGTCTAGGCCCGAAACGTCAGCTTTTGTGCTCCTGAGATGCTGCTTGGCCTGCTATGTTCATCCAGCTTCACACTTTGTTATGTCAGCAACAACAAGAAGTGGCTTCAGACAATGCTTGTGATAGTAAATTGTATCACTTACCTCCGTTATGTACTATCACGCTGACTTGTGCTTTGTGTACAGTGCACTTTTGGTGGTAATCAATATATCCAAATGACCAATGCACTCTTGCATCATTTTCTAAAGCAACACTTTGTGAGTAATTTCTAATCATGGATGCTTTTGTTTGCAACTCAATCATGTTATCTTGATGGGTGATCCATTCTTCAGTTTTTCATAGAACCCCTACAGTGTGGAAACACGCCCTTCAGCCCAACAAGTCGACACCGACCCTCAGAGCATCCCACCCAGACTCATCCCAATATAACCCACCTAACCAACACATCCCTGAACATTACAGGCAATTTAGCATGGCCTATCCATCTAGCCTGCATACCTTTGGACCGTGGGAGGAAACCGGAACATCTGGAGCAAACCTACACAGACATGGTTAGAACGTACAAACTCCACACAGTCACCCAGTGTGGGATTGATACCGGGTCCCTTGTGCTGTGAGGCAGCAGTGCTAACCGCTGAGCCACTGTGGCTTTGTGTATCAAAACAAGCATTTATAATCTCAATGTGGAGGTCCAAGTGTCGGACTGGCGTGGACAAAGTCAGAAGCCACGTGACACCAGGTTAGTGTCTAACACAAGCTTTTGGAGCCCTGCTCCACTTTCAGTTGAGGTACACTTAACCTGACAAAGGAGCAGTGTTGTGAAAGCTTGTGATTTCAAATAAACCTTTTGGACTCCAACCTGGCGTCATGTGGCTTCTGAGTTTATATTCTCAAATAACTTGAATAAAATTAAAATCTCAATGTATCTTGTAATGTCACATTTTCCAGTTAGTCTTGATGATTGGTAGGACTGTAAATTGATGTTTAGGGATAGCATCAAGACTAAAAGGACAGTGAAGAATGTTATCTCAGAGAACAATGGGACCTTCATCAGATGGGCCAATGGGCTGAGGATTAGCAGATGGAGTTGAATTTAGATAAATGTGAGGTGCTGCATTTTGGAAAGGCAAATCAAGGCAGGACTTATACACTTAATGGTGAGGTCCTGGGTAGTGTTGCTGAACAAAGAGACTTTGGGTGCAGATTCATATTTCCTTGAATGCGGAGTCACAGGTGGATGGTGAAGAAGGCATTTAGTATGCTTGCTTTTATTGGCCAGAGCATTGAGTATAGGAGTTGGGAGGTCAAGACATTGGTTAGGTCACTTTTGGAATACTGCATTCAATTCTGGTCTCCCTGCTGTAGAAAATATGTTGTGAAATTTGAAAGGGTTGAGAAATGGTTTGAAATAGTCCCTACAGTGTGAAAAACAGGAACTTCAGCCCAACAAGCCCACACCATTCAAAACATCCCACCCAGACCCACCCCCCTACAACCCAGCTAATCTACACATCCCTGAACACTATGAGCAATTTAGCATGATCAATCCACCTAGCCTGCACATCTTTAGATTGTGGGAGGAAACCGGAGCATCCGGAGGAAACCCATGCAGACACGGGGAGAATGTGCAAACTCCACACAGACAGTCACCCATTGGACTAGAATCTGCCATCATGTGACTTCTGACCTTGTCCACCCTAGTCCAACACTGGCTAGATTAATTTAGGATATCTGGCCGGCATGGAAGAGTTGGACCGAAGGAACTGTTTCGTGCTGGACATCTCTATGACTATGACTCTAAATTAATTGTTTTCCATCATATAGGTTGAAGTGTCAGGATGAGTCAGTAAATTTTCCACAAAGATAAACACTTTGTGATTTCTCTCACTCACAACTGACAATGACACATGGATGCATTGTAAACACTACTGCTTTGCGAATGTCGACATTGATGATTCAGAATTATTCCTTTCCTGAGTTACTTCTTTGTGCCTCGCACCGTTTATGAAGGGCTTGTTGTGGGAGCAATGGTCAGGGTGGAGATAATTTCTCCTCAGACCTCTTCCAATATCATATGAAAACCCAAAGCCAGTGACCTAAAGGCTGTGGGTCTAGGCCCGAAACATCAGCTTTTGTGCTCCTAAGATGCTGCTTGGCCTGCTGTGTTCATCCAGCCCCATACTTTGTTATCTCGGATTGTCCAGCATCTGCAGTTCCCATTATCTCTGACCTAAAGACTTTGTCTTTCATTCCCACGATGGAGGAATGTTTCGTCTCTAAACCAAGCCTTCACACTATAGTAGAGCTGGGGATTTATATAGCAAATCAACAGAACTTGCATCCAATAACCCTATACCATCAAAATGATGAGAATTATTGAAATTCATCATAGCAGCAAGCACTGAATTGTGTTGACAGTACAAATCAGTAAGTAATTATCATTCGTAACATAGTTGTCAAGTTTGATGAAATAGGCCAGAGAAGGTAAACATTCTTATGATCCCTCAGTTACAAATGGCCTTAACTGGACTGTACTTACAATTAGTGGTTACTATAACAGATGTTGAATTTATTTATCCCACTATTGCAATGTTTTATGCCAGGTTAGGCAACAAAATTCAAATTCCCAATGTTGAACGTTTTGAGCTGCAACAATTTCAGAATGAACCAAAATTAACCACAAAGAGCCAGAAGCTGTTGAATGAAGCAACACCAAGAAGCCCGGTCAGCCAAAAGGACGAGATAACAAGGTGTGGAGCTGGATGAACACAGCAGCCCAAGCAGCAACAGAGGAGCAGGAAAGCTGGCGTTTTAGCCCGAGACCCTTCTTCAGAAATGGGGCGGGGAAGGGAGTTCTGAAATAAATAGGGAGAGAGGGGGAGGCGGATAGAAGATGGATAGAGGAGAAGATAGGTGGAGAGGAGACAGACAGGTCAAAGAGACGGGGATGAAGCCAGGAAAGATGAGTGCAGGTAGGGAGGAGATTGTTCAGTCCAGGGAGGACAGACTGGTCAAGGGGGCAGGATAAGGTTAGTAGGTAGGAGATGGCGGTGGGGCCTGAGGGGAAAGGAGGGGATAGGTGGGAGGAAGGACAGGTTGGGGAGGCAGGGATGAGCTGGGCTGGTTTTGGGATGCATTTGGGGGAGGGGATATTTTGAAGCTTTGGAGTCTACATTGATACTATTAGGCTGTAGGGTTCACAAGTGGAATATGAGTTGTTCCTGCAACCTATGCGTGGCATCGTTGTGGCACTGCAGGAGGCCCAGGATGGACATGTCATCTGATGAATGGAAGGGGAAGTTGAAATGGTTTGTGACTGCGAAGTGCAGTTGTTTATTGCGAACTGAGCGTAGGTGTTCTGCAAAGTAGTCCCAAAGCCTCCGTTTGGTTTCCCCGATGTAGAGGAGGCCACAACAGGTACAGCAGATGCAGTAAACCACATTGGCAGATGTGCAGGTGAACATGTGCTTGATGTGGAAAGTCTTCTTGGGGCCTGGGATGGGGTGAGGGGGGAGGTGTGGGGGCAAGTGTAGCACTTCCTGTGGTTGCAGGGGAAAGTACTGGGTGTGGTGGGGCTGGAGGGGAGTGTGGAGCGGACAAGGGAGTCACGGAGAGAGTGGTCTCTCTGGAAGGCAGACAAGGGTGGGGATGGAAAAATGTCTGTGGTGGTGGGGTCGGATTGTAGATGGCAGAAGTGTTGGAGGATGATGCGTTGTATCCAGAGGTTGGTGCTGTGGTATGTGAGGACGAGGGGGATTCTCTTTGGGCGGTTTTTGCGGGGAGGGGGTGTGACGGATGAGTTACGGGAAATGCAGGAGACACGGTCAAGGGCGTTCTCTGAGGGGGGATGTTGGACTCCTTGAAGAATGAGGACATCTGGGATGTACGGGTGTGGAATGCCTCATCCTGGGAGCAGATGCGTGAAGGAGAAGGAATTGGGAATGGGGGATGGTATTTTTGCAGGAAGGTGGGTGGGAGGAGGTGTATTCTACCTTTACTATGGACGTCCAGTCCCTATACACCTGCAGTCCCCATGCAGATGGCCTGAAGGCCCTCCGCTTCTTGCTGTCCCGCAGACTCGACCAGCCCCCCTCCACTGGCACCCTCATCTGCCTAGCTGAACTCGTCCTCACCCTCAACAACTTCTCTTTCAATTCTTCCCACTTTCTACAGACAAAGGGGGTGACCATGGGTACTCGCATGGGCCCAAGCTGTGCCTGCCTCTTTGTAGGTTATGCAGAACAATCCCTCTTCCGTACCTAGACTGGCCCTAAACCCCACCTCTTCCTCCGTTAAATTGATGACTGTATCGGCGCCAACTCTTGCCCCCATGAGGATCCCGAATAGGTCTTCCACCTCAACCTCAAGTTCACCTGGACCATCTCTAATACCTCTCTCTCCTTCCTGGACCTCTCAGTTTCCATCTCGGGCGACGACCTAGCAACCGATTAGAGATAATGTGAACTGCAGATGCTGGAGAATCCAAGGTAACAAAGTGTGAAGCTGGATGAGCACAGCAGGCCAAGCAGCATCTCAGGAGCACAAAAGCTGTGATGAAGAGTCTAGGCCTGAAACATCAGCTTTTGTGCTCCTGAGATGCTGCTTGGCCTGCTGTGTTCATCCAGCTTCACACTTTGTTAACCTAGAAACCGATATCCATTTCAAGCCCACCGACTCCCACAGCTACCTAGAATACACTTCCTCCCACCCACCTTCCTGCAAAAATGCCATCCCCTGTTCCCAATTCCTTCGCCTCCTCCACATCTGCTGCTTGGCCTGCTGTGTTCATCCAGCTCTACACCTTGTTATCTCAGATCCTCCAGCATCTGCAGTTCCTGCTATCTCAGCCAAAAGGATGAGTTGAATTGACAAAGTTTCATTTTCCCTTTCACTAAATTACCCAAATACTTACCCAGCTGTTAAAAGAAACAAGAACAAGAGGGCATCGATATAAAATGATTACAACCAAAGCAAGGGTGATGTGAGAAAAAAAACGTTCATACGTAGTGAGTAGTTAGAGTATGGAAGTTTGGTGGGGGTAGGTTCGGTTAAGGTATTCCAGAGGGCACTCTGTTCCAGCGAAAGGGAAAGTTGAACCCCTCAGATGGATAAACCAAAACATTATTCCCAATTTGTGGGGAACAGAAGCTCCCTTCTAATAATTTAACCTAAAACACCCAGAGAATCTCACCTCACCCCTTGTAATTTGTTAAATGAAAGAAAATTCCTGATATCCATTTTATAAGTAGCAAGTAACAATTTATTTATTTAACCCTAACAGTGAACAAATTAACAGACTTACTCAAACTGAACAATTTCCCCCCACAGTGGTCGAGAATGCCCTTGACCGCGTCTCCCGCATTTCCCGCAACACATCCCTCACAACCCGCCCCCGCCACAACCGCCCAAAGAGGATCCCCCTCGTTCTCACACACCACCCCACCAACCTCCGGATACAACGCATCATCCTCCGACACTTCCGCCATCTACAATCCGACCCCACCACCCAAGACATTTTTCCATCCCCACCCCTGTCTGCTTTCCGGAGAGACCACTCTCTCCGTGACTCCCTTGTTCGCTCCACACTGCCCTCCAACCCCACCACACCCGGTACCTTCCCCTGCAACCGCAGGAAATGCTACACTTGCCCCCACACCTCCTCCCTCACCCCTATCCCAGGCCCCAAGATGACTTTCCACATTAAGCAGAGATTCACCTGCACATCTGCCAATGTGGTATACTGCACCCACTGTACCCGGTGTGGCTTCCTCTACATTGGGGAAACCAAGCGGACTTGGGGACCGCTTTGCAGAACACCTCCACTCGGTTCGCAATAAACAACTGCACCTCCCAGTCGCAAACCATTTCCACTCCCCCTCCCATTCTTTAGATGACATGTCCATCATGGGCCTCCTGCAGTGCCACAATGATGCCACCCGAAGGTTGCAGGAACAGCAACTCATATTCCACTTGGGAACCCTGCAGCCCAATGGTATCAATGTGGACTTCACCAGCTTCAAAATCTCCCCTTTCCCCACCGCATCCCGAAACCAGCCAGTTTGTCCCCTCCCCCCACTGCATCCCAAAACCAGTCCAACCTGTCTCTGCCTCCCTAACCTGTTCTTCCTCACTCATCCCTTCCTCCCACCCCAAGCCGCACCTCTATCTCCTACCTACTAACCTCATCCTACCTCCTTGACCTGTCCGTCTTCCCTGGACTGACCTATCCCCTCCCTACCTCCCCACCTATACTCTCCTCTCCACCTATCTTCTTTTCTCTCCATCTTCGGTCCGCCTCCCCCTCTCTCCCTATTTATTCTAGAACCCTCACCCCATCCCCCTCTCTGATGAAGGGTCTAGGCCCGAAACGTCAGCTTTTGTGCTCCTGAGATGCTGCTTGGCCTGCTGTGTTCATCCAGCCTCACATTTTATTATCTGTGAGAGGAAAGCAGTGTTATTGTTTTGGATCCACTGAAGAAGAATCTCTGGACTTGAAATGTTAACTCTGTTTGCCCTCCACAGATGCTGCCAGACCTGCTAAGTTTCTCCAGCAAGTTCTGTTTTTTGAATCATCAGTGGTTTCTTAGTTGTTGTTTAATTCAAGATGTATTAATTTAATTCGAATTTCACCATCTGCTGTTTTGGGATTCAAACCCATGTCCTCAGAGTAATAGCCCAGCCCTCTGGATTACTGGATTTATGGTCCAGTAACATTACTACTACCCTACTATCCCTGCAAAGTGCTTACTGTGTTACCAGACTACATGCTAATCATTAGATTCACCAAAAGGTATAAAGGCAAAATTCATACCATTTATAGAAATAATTTGAGACTGATGTTGCGGTTTGTATTTTTCACCAATATTGCAGTAAAGTATTGGTTCTACCCTTTTCCTGTGTGGAAATTCCTTACCCTGGCCAGCCTTCCTAGCATGATTCAAGGGACTGACAGAAACTTTCGCAGTACTTGGTTTGCTTCCATAAAAGCACCTTTGTACTTTGATCTTTCATCTGATTGGTGATGAATCATGCGTGGGCCTTTTCAGTGAATATTAGCATTTGGCCGTGGGAGAGCTGAGCAGTGATTGCAATTGAGCTCAATGCCTCAACACCTATGCGTACCATGCACACAGCGAGCAATAATTTCTGAGTTACAATCTGAAGCAGAATCTCTGGCCAATTTCACTTCCATAACTGAAGGGAACTGACTGCAGCCTCACTTAATCAGTGTGGGAATGACTAATACCTGCCCCTTCAGGCCTTTGACTCACTTTTAACACATTATCATGTTTGACTCATCAAACCCACTGAATCACCGAACTGACTGACTGGGACAGCCAGGATCTGGTCTTTACGTCAGCCTAGTTTGTGTTATTTAATACATGTTTTGTAGCCAGCATGATATGGCGGTTCAGATTCCTTTCGCACTGTTTGTAGATTTTCATTGTTATTTCAGCAGAGGCCCATGGAAAATGGCTCCAAACTGCACTGCATTTCAGAGATAATGGGAACTGCAGATGCTGGAGAATCCAAGATAACAAAGTGTGGAGCTGGATGAACACAGCAGGCCAAGCAGCATCTCAGGAACACAAAAGATGACGTTTCGGGCCTAGACCCTTCATCAGAGACGATGATGATGAAGGGTCTAGGCCTGAAACGTCAGCTTTTGTGCTCCTGAGATGCTGCTTAGCCTGCTGTGTTCATCCAGCTTCACACTTTATTAACCTAATTTAGACCAACTTAGTTACAGCCTATGAACCATGCAGGAAACAGAGGCTATATATTTGTCTTTGGCAACGGCTTCCTGTTCTAATCGCTTTCTGCACATGCCATGAATACATCTCATTTGCTCACATATGTTACACCTTTACCTTCTGCATCTCACTTTAAATATCGCCCATTGCTGATCTATTGTTTCAGTTTTTGCTTAGTTTTTCAATCTGGGCTGGTTTTTCTTTAATCCCAATGGGAACCGCTAGCTTCTAGTATGTTCAACATAACCCCATTCATGGCCACTACTTCCCCCAACTTGCCTGTCTTTAGATCATCATCATTTTATTTCCATCGCAAGTTTCCATTGTTGGGTATGTAACATGTAATCGAAGGAAATATCTGTGATTGTGACCTAAGAATTGACCTTGATTTGATGCAGATTTTTGTATCTGATTTTTTTTCAAAGTTTTATTGCTGTCACATTATTATTATTGAAAATCTGTCTATGTTACGTCCAAACCTAATCTTTAATTTTTACCATGAATCAATGGTTAAAATGTATTCCCCAGATCATGGAGCTTTTGCATGGTAATGAGCTAGGGAGCAGAATGTTGCTACATAACCAGTAACACAGTAAAACTGAGGCTTCCGAGTAACTAAATGTCAGACTGTTGGTGAGTGTATATGGTGCCATGAAACTGTCAGTTATCAGTTTGTCTGTAAGTAACCTGTTTGAGACTTTCACGTAGTCAAACCAATGGTATTTTCCAATATAATACTGTGTGAGAGTAGTAATGCCATGTTAAAGAGAGCATCATTGGGGCAGCGTGGTGGCTCAGTGGTTAGCACTGCAGCCTCACAGTGCCAGGGACCCAGGTTCGATTCCAACCTCAGGTGGCTGTCTGTGTGGAGTTTGTACATTCTCCCCGTGTCTCCGTGGGTTGCCTCCGGTGCTCTGGTTTCCTCCCACCGTCCAAAGATGTGCAGGTTAGGTGGATTGGCCATGCTAAATTGCCGTAGTGTTCAGGGGTGTGTGGGTTCTAGGGGGATGGGGTTGGGTCTGGGTGGGATGCTTCAAGGGGCGGTGTGGACTTGTTGGGCTGAAGGGCCTGTTTCCACATTGTAGGGAATCTAACCATACAACTGAGACAGACCTAACACATTCCAGGTAAAACGTTCCTGAGTACCAGAATTAATAGTTTTCATTTTCTTGAAGCTAGTACTTTATATAGCATCCAGATTATTTCCTTCTATCTTTTGTGAATTTGGGAATACTTCATTCTTGATATTTTACCTTTGCTGAAACCAAACATTTATGAAGTATGTCATGTCCCCAGTTCTATGTAGCAAGATAGTAAGAACGGCTGATGCTGGAGTCAGTGTGGAGCTGGATGAACACAGCAGGCCAGGCAGCGTAAGAGGGGCAGGAAAGTTCACTGTGAAATCTCTGAGTGAGTTATAACGTCACTGCGAAGCCAGCTTTCCTCCTCCGCTGATGCTGCCTGACATGCTGTGTTCCTCCAGCTCCATACTATGTTATCTCAATTTAGTGTGACCATGTTTGAATGATTTCCTTGCAAATGAACCTTAATCAGTTAAATATCCTCCACCCCTTCGCACCTTTTTCAGTAGCTCATTCCCTTTCCCTCTCATTAGCTTCTCCGTCAGAAATAACTCCACAGAAGCTGGTATTCTGTAACTGAGTCTCCCTTTGTTCATACATGACTAGTCCTTGACTCTACTGCTTCTTCAGAGTTAGCTCTCAGAGTGACAGAATATCTGACCCTCCTAGATTAATAGCACAAATCTAGGAACTCAAGTTCTGTGAGGTCCAGCTGGCTGACCGTGTAACAATCACTGCACCGACCTACGAGAAGTTTATTTCTTTATACAGCCCAATCCCGACCAAACTGACTGTTTTAATTTAATTCACTTTTGGGATGTGAACATCATTGGCTAGGCCATTGCTCAAATAAGCGTTGGTAGATTGCTGTGGGTTTGGAGTCACATGTAGGCCAGACCAGGGAGGGAAAGTAACATGGTACAGTAACTACAACTAGACAGGAACTATTGGAGAGGTGAGATTAACTTCGACCATCGTATCCATGGAGCTGATTATTGCCATAGAACATAGAACATAGAACATTACAGCACAGTACAGGCCCTTCAGCCCTCGATGTTGTGCCGACCTGTCATACCGATCTCAAGCCCATCTAACCTACACTATTCCATGTACGTCCATATGCTTGTTCAATGATGACTTAAATGTATCTAAAGTTGGCGAATCTACTACCGTTGCAGGCAAAGCGTTCCATTCCCTTACTACTCTCTGAGTAAAGAAACTACCTCTGATATCTGTCCTATATCTTTCACTCCTCACTTTAAAGCTATGCCCCCTCATGCTCGCCGTCACCATCCTAGGAAAAAGGCTCTCCTTATCCACCCTATCTAACCCTCTGATTATTTTATATGTTTCAATTAAGTCACCTCTCAACCTTCTTCTTTCTAATGAAAACAGCCTCAAGTTCCTCAGCCTTTCTTCGTAAGACCTTCCCTCCATACCAGGCAACATCCTAGTAAATCTCCTCTGCACCCTTTCCAAAGCTTCCACATCCTTCTTATAATGCGGTGACCAGAACTGTACGCAATACTCCAAGTGCGGCCGCACCAGAGTTTTGTACAGCTTCACCATAACCTCTTGGTTCCGGAACTCGATCCCTCTGTTAATAAAAGCTAAAACACTGTATGCCTTCATAACAGCCCTGTCAACCTGGGTGGCAACTTTCAAGGATCTGTGTACATGGACACCGAGATCTCTCTGCTCATCTACACTGCTAAGAATCTTACCATTAGCCCAGTACTTTGCCTTCCGGTTACTCCTACCAAAGTGCATCACCTCACCCTTGTCTGCATTAAACTCCATTTGCCACCTCTCAGTCCAGCTCTGCAGCTTATCTATGTCTCTCTGCAACCTACAGCATCCTTAATCACTATCCACAACTCCACCGACCTTAGTGTCGTCTGCAAATTTACTAACCCATCCTTCTACACCCTCATCCAGGTCATTTATAAAAATGACAAACTGCAGTGGACCCAACACTGACCCTTGCAGTACACCACTAGTAACTGGTCTCCAGGATGAACATTTCCCATCAACTACCACCCTCTGTCTTCTTTCAGCAAGCCAATTTCCGATCCAAACTGCTGTATCTCCCACAATTCCATTCCTCCGCATTTTGTACAATAGCCTATTGTGGGGAACCTTATCGAACGCCTTGCTGAAATCCATATACACCACATCAACCGGTTTACTCTCATCTACCTGTTTGGTCACCTTCTCAAAGAACTCAATAAGGTTTGTGAGGCACGACCTTCCCTTCACAAAACCATCCTGACTATCCCTAATCAACTTATTCTTTTCTAGATGATTATAAATCCTATCCCTTATACCTTTTCCAACACTTTACCGACAACTGAGGTTAAGCTCACTGGTCTATAATTACCAGGGTTGTCTCTACTCCCCTTCTTGAATTGGGGAACCACATTTGCTATCCTCCAGTTGTCTGGCACTATTCCTGTAGACAATGATGAGTTAAAGATCAATGCCAAAGGCTCGGCAATCTCCTCCCTGGCTTTCCAGAGGATCCTAGGATAAATTCCATCCGGCCCAGGGGACTTATCTATCTTGACCTTCTGAAGGATTTCTAATACCTCTTCCTTGTGAACCTCAATCCCACCTATTCTCGTAGCCTGTATCTCAGTATACTCCTCGACAACAATGTCATTTTCTAGAGTGAATACTGTTGAAAAATATTCATTTAGTGCTTCCCCTATCTCATCTGACTCCACACACAACTTACCACTACTATCCTTGATTGGGACTAATCTTACTTTCGTCATTCTTTTATTCCTTAAATACCTATAGAAAGCCTTAGGATTTACCCTGATCCTATCCGCCAACAACTTCTCATGTCTCCTCCTGGCTCTTCTGAGCTCTCTCTTTAGGTCTTTCCTGGCTACCTCATAGCCCTCAAGTGCCCTAACTGAGCCTTCACATCTCATCCTAACATAAGCCTTCTTCTTCCTCTTGACCAGAGATTCCACCTCCTTCGTAAACCACGGCTCCCGCACTCTACAGATTCCTCCCTGCCTGACAGGTACATATTTATCTAGGATACACAGGAGCTTTTCCTTGAATAGGCTCCACATTTCTAATGTGCCCATCCCCTGCAGTTTCCTTCCCCATTCTATGCTCCCTAGATCTTGCCTAATCTCATCGTAATTGCCTTTCCCCCAGCTATAACTCTTGCCCAGTGGTATACACCTATCCCTTTCCATCACTAAAGTAAACATAACAGAATTGTGATCGCTATCACCAAAGTGCTCACCTACTTCCAAATCTAACACCTGGCCAGGCTCATTACCCAGTACCAAATCTAATGTGGCTTCGCCCCTTGTTGGCCTATCTACAAACTGTGTCAGGAAGCCCTCCTGCACACACTGGACAAAAACTGACCCATCTATCGTACTTGATAGTACATCTAGATTAGGATCTTGAATACACTGCTCCAAGTCCCTAATTATGTAAAGGAAAGTCTTGTGAGATTACACCTCCAGCTCAACTTTAATTACAGGTGAGATGAGAGTGACAGCCTTTGACCTGGAGGCTGCATTCAACAGAATGTGGCATCCAGGAGCTCTGGCAAAACTGGAATCAGTGGGTATCAGAGGCAAACTCGCCACTGGTTGGAGTTATACCTGACACATAGGAAGATGGTTGTAGTGGTTGGAGGTGAGTCATCTCAGCTCCAGGACAAGCTCCATAAGCTTGTGTTTTCAAATAAACCTGTTGGACTATAACTTGGGATAATGGGAACTGCAGATGCTGCAGAATCCAAGATAATAAAATGTGAGGCTGGATGAACACAGCAGGCCCAGCAGCATCTCAGGAGCACAAAAGCTGACGTTTCGGGCCTAGACCCTTGAAGGGTCAGCTTTTGTGCTCCTGAGATGCTGCTTGTGTTCATCCCGCTTTGCACTTTGTTATCTCGGTCTATAACCTGGTGTCGTTTGAAATCAAATCAAAATCTTAGACACAAAGAGGAAAGCGAAATGGCTGGAAGCAGTTACTCACTGCTGAGATTCTCGTTTCCATGAAGTTGGAAAGAAACTGGAAGTCTCTTCCCGGAGAAAACCTTCGGCTTGGGAAGTAAATAGGTGGTAGTTTTGATGTGTTCGTCAATGCACTCTGACGTCATGCTCTGCATATGTCCACTATTAGCAGTTGAGCAATAAACACCATATCAGCAAAATCTCTTATTGTTACTAAGTTGTTGCTAATGAGCTTTGGCGGCTGTTCTGGAAAAGATTGCAGGAGCAGTTTTGCGGGCCATGCTGCTGCAGGCCTTTGTGACCTCTTGTATAGTAATGATTCTAGATATTGGACAGGTCAGATCCCATCGTGAATTCTGGCTGGTTTGATTTTTTTGTATTCACTTGTGGGATGTGGTCATCGCTGAGTGAGCCAGAATTAACTGCCCCATCCCTAGTTGCCCCTTGACAGGGTGAAGGGAAGCTGCCTTCTTGTACTGCTGCAGTCCATTTGCAGCAGGTAGATTGTCGCTTTGTTTCATTGTAACCGTGGGGGTCAATTACTGAACAAATTCATCAAAAGACTGGCAACATAGTTTTTACACAAATGTTTTGTAAACAAAGGTAATAAATTGAGCTATATTACAGCAGATGAAGAACAAAGAACAAAGAACAAAGAAACCTACAGCACAGGAACAGGCCCTTCGGCCCTCCAAGCCTGTGCCGATCAAGATCCTCTGTCTAACCTGACATCTATTTTCTAACGGTCTGTGTCCATTTGCTCCCTGCCCATCCATGTACCTGTCCAAATATATCTTAAAAGACACTAACGTGTCTGCGTCTACCACCGCCGCTGGCAACGCGTTCCAGGCGCACACCACCCTCTGTGTAAAGAACTTTCTACGCATATCCCCCTTAAACTTTCTTCCTCTCACTTTGAACTCATGACCCCCAGTAATTGAGTCCCCCACTCTGGGAAAAAGCTTCTTGCTATCCACCCTGTCTATACTCCTCATCATTTTGTTGACCTCAATCAGGTCCCCCCTCAATCTCCGTCTTTCTAATGAAAATAATCCTAATCTATTCAACCTCTCTTCATAGCTAGCAGCCAGGCAACATCCTGGTGAACCTCCTCTGCACCCTCTCCAAAGCATCCACATCTTTTTGGTAATGTGGCAACCAGAACTGTACACAGTACTCCAAATGTGGCCGAACTAAAGTTCTATACAACTGCAACATGACCTGCCAACTCTTGTACTCAATACCTAATCCAATGAAGGAAAGCACGGCACATGCCTTCTTGACTACCCTATTGACCTGCATTGTCACCTTCAGGGAACAATGGACCTGAACACCCAGATCTCTCTGTTCATCAATTTTCCCCAGGACTTTTCCATTTACTGTATAGTTCACCCTTGAGTTTGATCTTCCAAAATGCATCACCTCGCATTTGCCCGGATTGAACTCCATCTGCCATTTATCTGCCCAACTCTCCAGTCTATCTATATTCTGCTGTAATCTCTGACAGTCCCCTTCACTATCGGCTACTCCACAAATCTTAGTGTCATCAGCAAACTTGCTGATCAGACCACCTACACCTTCCTCCAGATCATTTGCATATATCACAAACAACAGTGGTCCCAGCACAGATCCCTGTGGAACACCACTGGTTACAGGTCTCCAATTTGAGAAACTCCCTTCTACTACTACCCTCTGTCTCCTGTTGCCCAGCCAGTTTTTTATCCATCCAGCTAGCACACCCTGGACCCCATGTGACTTCACTTTCTCCATCAGCTTGCCATGAGGAACCTTATCAAATGCCTTACTGAATGCCTTACATGACGTCTACAGCCTTTCCCTCATCAATCAACTTTGTCACGTCCTCAAAGAATTCTATTAAGTTGTTAAGACATGACCTTCCCTGCACAAAACCATGTTACCTATCACTGATAAGCCCATTTTCTTCCAAATGGGAATAGATCCTATCCCCTCAGTATCTTCTCCAGTAGCTTCCCTACCACTGACGTCAGGCTCACCGGTCGATAATTACCTGGATTATTCTTGCTGCCCTTTTTAAACAAGGGGACAACATTAGCAAGTCTCCAGTCCTCAGGGACCTCACCTGTGTCTAAGGACACTGCAAAGATATCTGTTAGGGCCCCGGCTATTTCCTCTCTTGCTTCCCTCAGAAACCTGGGATAGATCCCATCCGGACCTGGGGACTTGTCCACCTTAATGTCTTTTAGGATACCTAACACTTCCTCCTTCCTTATGTCAACTTGACCTAGACTAAGCAAACATCTATCTCTAACCTCAACATCTGTCATGTCCCTCTCCTTGGTGAATACCGATGCAAAGTACTCGTTAAGAATGTCACTCATTTTCTCTGACTCAGCACATAACTTTCCTTCTTTGTCCTTAAGTGGGCCAACCCTTTCCCTAGTTACCCTCTTGCTCTTTATATATGAATAAAAGGCTTTGGGATTTTGCTTAACCATGTTTGCCAGCAATATCTCATGTCCCCTCTTAGCCCTCTTAATCCCTTTTTTCAGATTCGCTCTACATTCCAGATATTCTTGCAAAGCTTCGTTTGTCTTCAGTCGCCTAGACCTCATGTATGCTTCCTTTTTCCTCCTGGCTAGTCTCACAATTTCACCTGTCATCCATGGTTCCCTAACCTTGCCTTTTCTATTCCTCATTTTCACAGGAACATGTCTCTCCTGCATGCTAATCAGCCTCTCCTTAAAAGCCTCCCACATATCAAATGTGGATTTACCTTCAAACAGTTTCTCCCAATCTACATTCCTCAGATCCTGCCGAATCTTGGTATAGTCGGCCTTCCCCCAGTTTAGAACTCTTCCTTTAGGACCACTCCTATCCTTGTCCATGAGTATTGTAAAACTTATGGAATTGTGGTCGCTATTTCCAAAGTAGTCCCCTACTGTAATGTCAACCACCTGGCCGGGTTCATTCCCCAGCACCAGGTCCAGTATGGCCCTTTCCCGAGTTGGACTACATACATACTGCTCTAGAAAACCCTCCTGGACACACCTTACAAATTCTGCTCCGTCTTGACCCCTAACACTGAGTGAATCCCAGTCAATGTTGGGAAAATTAAAATCTCACATCACCACCACCCTGTTGATCCTACACCTTTCCATTATCTGTTTACATATCTGTACCTCTATCTCACGCTCGCTGTTGGGAGGCCTGTAGTACAGCCCCAGCATTGTTACTGCATCCTTCCTATTTCTGAGCTCCCCCTCTGGGGAAGGTGGGACTATTACAAATAAAGTGATTGGAAATAATTTACTATAGGCATCCAGAAAAAGATTTATATCCATCGTATTCCTTGTATCCAGCAATATTCATACAAATACCCAAACCTCAGTGTAGAAGCGATTCAGGTGGGAATAAGTTTCAGGAGACTGCAGAGTTCAGGTATGTGGCAATTTATCCAAAGAATAACCAGTATTCTGCAGAGTGAGGCACTCAAGACACTCCACACAGGGCTGTGTCGAATGCTCTCTACCTAATACAAACGGATTCTCATTTTATATGAGATAACAAAGAGTGAAGCTGGATGAACACAGCAGGCCAAGCAGCATCTCAGGAGCACAAAAGCTGACAATATTCCAAGTGTCGTCTCACCAGGGTTTTGTAGAGCTGCAGCATAACCTCACAGCTCTTAAACTTGATCCCCCTGTTAATGAAAGCCAAAACACCACATGCTTTCTTTACAACTTTATTCACTTGGGTGGCATCTTTGAGGGAGCTATGCACTTAAACACCAAGATCCCGCTGTTCCTCCACACTGCCTTTAATCCTATATTCAGTATTTAAGTTCAACCTTCCAAAATGCATCACTTTCCATTTCTTCAGGTTGAACTCCATCTGCCATTTCTCAGCCCAGCTCTGCATTCTGCCAATGTCTCGCTGAAGCCTGCAATAGCCCTCGATACCATCAATGGCACCTCCAACCTTTGTGTCATCAGAAAACATACTTACCCACCCCTCAACCTCCTCATCCAAGTCATTTATAAAAACTATAAACAGCAGAGGCCCAAGAACAGAGCCCTATTGGGACACCACTCAGCACTGACCTCCAGGCAGAATACTTACCATCTACAACCACTCTCTGCCTCCTGTCAGCCAACCAATTCTGAGTCCAGACGGCCAAATCACCCTGTATCCCATACCTCCTGACTTTATGAATGACCCTGCCGTGGGGAACCTTATCAAATGCCTTGCTGAAGTCCATGTACACCACATCCACTGCTCGACCCTCGTCAACCTGTCTCGTGACCTCCTCAAAGAACTCAATGAGATTTATGAGGCATGACCTGCCCCTCACAAAGCCATGCTGACTCCCTTTAATCACGCTATGCTTTTCCAAATAGTCATAAATCCTATCCCTCAGAACTCTTTCCAAAACCTTGCTGACCACAGACGTAAGACTGACTGGTCTGTAATTTCCAGGGATTTCCCTATTCCCTTTCTTGAAAAGAGGAACAACATTTGCCTCCCTCCAATCTTCCGGTACGACTCCCATGGAGAGTGAGGAAGCAAAGATCTCCACCAACGGCTTAGCAACCTCCTTTCTTGCTTCCCAGAGCAACCTAGGATAAATCTGGTCTGGCCCTGGGGACTTATCAATCTTAATGTTTGCCAAAATTTCCAGCGCATCAACTTCCTCAATCTCGATCTGTTCAAGCCTGTTTCCCTGTTCCTCAAAGTTCTCATTCACAACAAGGTCCCTTTCCTTAGTGAAAACCGAAGCAAATAACTCATTTAGAGCTTCCCCAATCTGCTCAGACTCCACGCACAAGTTCCCTATGCTCTCCCTGATCGGTCCTACCTTCTCTCTGATCATTCTCTTATTCCTCAGGTATGAGTAAAATGCCTTCGGGTTCTCCCTAATGCTTCCTGCCAAGCCTTTTCCTCAGTCCACTTTTGAGCTCCTTCCGAGCAAGCCTGTAATCCTGTAAAGCTGTGCTAGACCCTTGCTTCCTCCACCTTACATAAGCTGCCTTTTTCTTTTTGACGAGAAGCACCTCTGTTCCTGTCATCCAAGACTCCTTAACCTTACCCCTTCTTACCTGTCTCAGAGGAACAAATGTATACATCACTCGCAACAACTGCTCCTTAAACAGTCTCCACGTCTCTGTTGTGCCCTTTCTGTGGAACATTTGCTGTCAATCTGTACTTCCCAACTCCTGCCTGATAGTGTCATAGTTTCCTTTCCCCCTGGTTTATCATTTCATAAGGTATTTAAATTGACAACATATCTGTCTCAAGGTGTGACAGAATTTGAGTTAAAAGCAGAAGTTAGAAGGTTGTAACTGACTTCCAATGCCCTGTTTGTTTTAACTCTTTTAACCAGCCCGTTTGGGTTTAAAATCTCTTTTTATCTAGCAGAAAATGCTGTGGATTTAATGAACAACAGAAGAAAAGAAAATTTAATTAAAACTGTACAAAGAAAATAACTGCTTTAAACTGTTATTTTATTGTCTACCTCATATATATAAAACTCCAAAGTCATTACTCATAATTATAAATGTGTGTCTAAGAAAGGTATTAAATGGTGTTTATGGTGTTCATGGCACTGTTTAAAATCTGGGTGTAAGGTGTGATGAAGATTTAGAATCATGACTCTTCACCCGCTTATATTTGGGTCGATGCTAAAATGGATGCATAATTTGAATTATTTAATTCATTCAAAAAATAAAACTCAAGAGTTTTGTTTGCAGTAAAGAAGGTAGAAAACAACAAGAATTGTTAGCTCTGCTTAAATAATCTACTCCTTTTGAATCATAGAATTCGTACAGTGTGCAGACAGGCCCTTTGGCTCAACAAGACCACACTGACCATTGCAGCATCCCATCCAGACCTAAACCCACCTAATCTACACATCCCTGAATACCATAGACAATTTAGCATGGCCAATCCACCTAGCCTACACATCTTTGGATTGTGGAAAGAAACTGACACAGACATGGGGAGAATGTGCAAACTCCACACAAACAGTCACCTGAGGGTGGAATTGAACCCAGGTCCGTGGTGCTGTGAGGCAAATGTGCTAACCAGCGAGCCACTGTGCCATTGTGCCGCCACCTGATAGTGGTAACCTATTTTCTTAAACTGAAGATTCCTAAGCCCACTGTTTGATTTGATTTGATTTATTGTAGTCGCTTTTACCTGAGTACAGTGAAAAGCTTTGTTTTGTGAGCAGAATGGGCAGATCATGGAAAACAAGGACATACAGATCATTGGATGTTTAGACAGAGTGAGGAATACAAGGTTACAGTTGCACACAGGGTGTGCAAAGCATGATCAACATCATATGAAGTTAGAGAGGTCCTTTCATCTGTCTAATAACAGCGGGGAAGAAGCTGTCCTTGAACCTGTTGGTGCATGTATCAAGCTTCTGTATCTTCTGCCTGATGGAAAAGGTCAGAAGAGAGCATTATTGGGGTGGGACTGGTCTTTGATGATGTTGGCAGTATTTCCGCTGCATCAAGAAGCATAAATGGAGTCATTGGATGGGAGGTTGGCTTCTGTGATGGCCTGGGCTGTGTATACAACTCTTTCCAGTTTCATACGGTCCTGGGCCAAGCAGTTACCATACCAGGCAGTTATGCACCCAGACAGTTTGCTTACAATGGTGCATCTGTCGAGCTTGGTGAGGGATCTTATGGACATGACAAATTTCCTGAGCTGACCGCGGAAGAAGAGGTGTTGTTGTGCCTTCTTGATATTTGCATCTACATGAAAGATCCAGGACAGATTGTTGGTTATCGTCACTCTGAAGAACTTGGTGCTTTCGACTCTCCCCACCTCAGCTCCGTTGACACTGATTCAGGGATGTGATGGCCTGGTGGTATTATTGCAAGGCTGTTATTCCAGATGATGTTCCTGGGACCTGGGTTCAAATCCTGCCATGGTGCAAGTTAAATTCAATAAAATATCTGGAATTAAAGATCTGTGATGACTATGAACGCATTGCCAATTGTTGGGGAAAAACCCACCTGATTCACTAATGTCCTTCAGGGAAGGAAACTATCATCCTTACTTGGTCTGGCCCACACATGACTCCAGACCCACAGCAATGTGGTTGACTCTGAACTGCCCGCTGGGTAATAATTGCTGGCCTAACCAGCAATGCCCTCATGCCATTAATGAATAAAAGGATGTAGATGGGAGCATGTCTTCCTTTGCTTCTGAAATCAATGATTAGTTCTTTAGTTTTGCTGACATTGGGAGAGAGGTTGTTATTAATGCACAATAGCAAGCCCTCCCACCCCTTCCTGTAATCTGACTCAGAGGTAATGGGAACTGCAGATGCTGGAGAATCCAAGATAGCAAAGTGTGAAGCTGGATGAACACAGCAGGCCAAGCAGCATCTCAGGAGCACAAAAGCTGATGTTTCGGGCCTCGAGCGTCAGGGCCTGACACGTCAGCTTTTGTGCTCCTGAGATGCTGCTTGGCCTGCTGTGTTAATTAGCTTCACACTTTGTTGTCTTGTAATCTGACTCATCCTTGTTTGATATCCATCCTACCACAGTGGTGTCATCAGCAAACTTGTAAACAGCATTTGTTCAGAATTTGACTGCACAGTTGTGGGCGTACAGGGAGTACAGTAGGGGGCTGAAAATCCAGTCTTGTAGGGAACCAGTGTTGAGGATTTTTGTGAAGGAGGTGCAGTTATCTATCCTCTGCGGATCCAGTTGCTGTGGACAGAGCTGAGACCTAGGTTTTGGAGTTTTGAGATCAGTTTGGACGGGTTTGTGGTGTTGAAGGCAGAGCTATAGTTGATGAATTAGAGCCAGATGTAGATGTCCTTGTTTTCCAGATGTTCTGGGGATGAGTGTAGGGTAGGGGAAATGGCGTCCACGGTGGACCTGTTACATTGGTAGGCAAATTGTGGGGGAGCGAGGCAGATTGGGAGACTGGAGTTGATGTGGGGCATGACCAGCTTCTTGAGGTGCTTCATGATTATGTAGGTCACAGCCACTGGGCAGTTGTCATTAAGGCATGTTGCATGTGTTTTCTTTGGCACTGGGATAATGATGGTCTTCTTGAAGCAGGTGATGACTTTGGCTTGTCACAAGGAGAGGTTAAAGATTTCTGCGAATACCTCTGCCAGTTGGTTCACACAGGATCTAAGTGTATGGCCAGAGATTCCATCTGAGTCCAAATGCTTTCCCTTGGGTTGACTCTCAGGAAGACTGATTTGATGTCTGCAGTAGTGAAAGTGGTCACTGGGATGTCTGGCACTGTCGGGGTAAGTGACACCATGCCACTGGCATTCTGCTTGAACTGAGCATAGAAAACACTCTGCGCTCAGGGTGGAATGTGTTTTTGTCCACTGTCTTTCTCTGCTTTGTTTTGTATTTCGTTATGCTGTGGCTTGCCACAGGCGAGAGATGATTTGGGGCCTCTAACTTGGTTCAGTGCTGCCTGATGGCATTGTGGAGGTCATACATGGATGATCTTTATAGGTTTGCATCGTCCAACCTGTATGCTGTTTGCCTGATCTCCAATTCTCCGATTCATCCAAAGTTCTTGGTTGGGAAAGTTTCTAAAGTAATTTGAATATTCAGACCATGTCAGTTCCAGATTATCGAGAGATTTGAATAAATCAGTTTGTTAATCTGAATGTTATACTTGATGATTTCAAAAGATGGAAACATAGAAGAGAAAATTGTGACAATTAATTCAGGGACTGTGGAACAAAGCTCATTTGAACAATTTACAAAGCATTTTTAATTTAATGTAAAATCTGATTTTGATACACACAGTGATGGAATAGGATTAGCTGAACTGGAATTGTGTTGTAAATGTGAAAAGGATGGTGACAGATTATCTTTTATTATTACCACGCAAGTAGATAGGGTGGTGAAGAAGGCATATGGAATGCTTTAGTGATAATGGGAACTGCAGATGCTGAAGAATCCAAGATAATAAAATGTGAGGCTGGATGAACACAGCAGGCCCAGCAGCATCTCAGGAGCACAAAAGCTGACGTTTCGGGCCTAGACCCTTCATCAGAGAGGGGGATGGGGTGAGGGTTCTGGAATAAATAGGGAGAGAGGGGGAGGCGGACCGAAGATGGAGAGAAAAGAAGATAGGTGGAGAGGAGAGTATAGGTGGGGACCTATCCCCTCCCTACCTCCCCACCTATACTGTCCTCTCCACCTATCTTCTTTTCTCTCCATCTTCAGTCCGCCTCCCCCTCTCTCCCTATTTATTCCAGAACCCTCACCCCATCCCCCTCTCTGATGAAGGGTCTAGGCCCGAAACGTCAGCTTTTGTGCTCCTGAGATGCTGCTGGGCCTGCTGTGTTCATCCAGCCTCACATTTTATTATATATGGAATGCTTTGATTTATTTGTCGGGGAACTGAGTACAAGAGTCAGGACGTGATGTTTCAACTTTATAAGACTTTAGTTAGGCCACACTTAGCATATTGCGTCCAGTTCTGGTTACTACATTACAGGAAGGATGTGGAGGCTTTGGAGAGGGTGCAACAGTTTACCAGGACGCTGCCTGGATTAGAGGGTATGAGCTATAAGGAGAGGCTAGAAAAACTCAGGTTGCTTTCTCGTGAGCAGCGGAGGCTGAGCGAAGACATGACAGGAGTCTACAAAGTTATGAGATAGGATTGACAGTCAGAATCTTTTTCCCAGAGTTGAAATGTCTAAAACTAGGGGGCATGAATTTAAGGTGAGAGGGAGAAAGTTCAAAGGAGATGTGAGGGGCAAGCTTTTTACACAGAGAGTGGTAGGAGTATGGAATATGCTGCCGGGGTGGCGGTGGAGGCAGATGTAATAGGAGCATTTAAAGGACTTTTAGATGTGCACAAGAATACGCAAGGAATGACCGGATATGGACCAAGGGCAGGCAGATGGGATTAGTTTAATTTGGCATCATGTTCTACACAGCATCATGGGCAAAAGGGCTTGTTCCTGTGCTGTACAGTTCTGTGTTCTATCTGTCGGGTTCCATTCAAATGACAACAAATGGTGGAAGCACTTTATGTCTCTGAAAAGATTGAGTTAAACCCAGACGTGAAATGCAAATATCAAATCCAAACAAGTTCACATTGAACTAAAAATAACGCAGAATAATATGGAAGGAGGAAGAGAGTTTAAAGGATATTAGATCTTGAAAACAGACATCATGTTTGGTGAGGGGAATTAAGGCAGTGTCATTAGCTTCTCCCCAATATCTGACCTCTTGTGCATCCCTTTTTCCCATATTTGGTGAATGTACCTTCAACCATATTTTGATAAAACCTTTTTTGTTCTAGGTTGGTTTTCCAAAACATTAATCATTTTGTTTAGTGAAACCACAAGTTATGCATGAAGAAAACAAACAAAACTCCAGTGCAAAAATTTGTTCTGAATTATAATAAAACACAGTTTTATGCAAAAATCTTAAATAGGGTTACAACTGTTGATCAGGCAGCAAGGATGAGGTTATTGTCAGCTCCTGGGGAGAAGTGAGGTGTTGGAGATTGGGTGATGGCTCTGGTAGTGGAGGTGGGACAGTTGTCAGATCCCGGGGAGAGGGCATCTCAGGGAAATGGATGACGGCTGTGGCAGTGGGGTGTTTCATGTCCATCAGTAGGGAGGAAGCGTAGGGTGCTGGGGGGAGGGGAGTTTAACATTTCCTGGATAACTATTAACTGCAGTGGAACCCTCTAAACACTTTGATTTGAATGAATACATCAGGAGGGTTCTAGATGTAGGAAAATTGCCACCAGAACCTTGAATGTCCTGGTATATACCTCTGGATCTATGACATCAAGCTTCGCAGGCTCCGGACAAAACTTCCATTAAAGCTGCAGCAACTATTATTGGAAATTTCAGGCTATTATCTCGAAAACACAGGTATCATTGAGAGACATTGGACCTAGAAGCAATCAATCAATGTAAAAGCCTTGAGATAAAACTGAATGTGGTTAAGTTGGATCATCATATTTCATTTTGGTTCTCCATTATGGGAAGGATGTGGAAGCAATCTCGATTCAATAAGATAAGACCATAAGTCGTAAGACCATAAGACATAGAACTGGAAGTGAGGCCATTTGGCCCATCGAGTCCACTCTGCCATTTAATCATGGCTGATGGGCATTTCAACTCCGCTTCCCTGCATTCTCCCTGTAGCCCTTAATTCCTTGCGAGATCAAGAAGACATTTAACGTTCCGGCCTCCACTGCGCTCCGTGGCAATGAATTCCACAGGCCCACCACTCTCTGGCTGAAGAAATGTCTCCTCGTTTCCATTCTAAATTGACCCCCTCTAATTCTAAGGCTGTGCCCATGGGTCCTCGTCTCCCCGTCTAACGGAAACAACTTCCCAGCGTCCACCCTTTCTAAGCCATACATTATCTTGTAAGTTTCTATTAGATCTCCCCTCAACCTTCTAAACTGTAATGAATACAATCCCAGGATCCTTAGCCGTTCATTGTATGTTAGGCCTACCATTCCAGGGATCATCCGTGTGAATCTCTGTTGGACATGCTCCAGTGCCAGTATGTCCTTCCTGTGGTTATCAGAGACAAGAAATTATGCCTATATAGAGAACTTGAACAGTTGGGACATTTTCACAGGAGTTAAATGAGTGACAGAAGAGGGGTTTTAATATCATGAAGGGTTAATAATCAATCGAAAATGTTGATTTTATTCCCCCAAAGAACTCTTGAAGGACATGGACAAGTTGGTGGAGTGGGTGGATGGATGGTAGATGAGATTCAATACAGAGAAGTGTGAGGTGGTGCACTTTGGTAGGAAGGACATTGAAAGAATACAAAATAGCAATATAATTTTTAAGGGATGTACTTGAGTGTATGTAGGTGTAGACAGTGTTCTCAGCTTTATTAACGGAACAAAGAGTACAAGAACAAGGAGGTGATGTTGAACTTGTATGACAGACTAGTTGGACATCAGCTGGAGTATTGTGTACAGTTATTGGGAACATATTACAGAAGGATGTGAACACATTGAAAGAGTGCAGAAACAGTTTACAAGGATGATTTCAGTGATGAAGAACTTCTGATTTAGTTGGACCGAAGGGTTTGTTTCCATGCTGAATGATTCTATGACTCTATCACTCTATAAGTTGGAATTATTCTTCTTAGAGGGAAAAGGATAAGAGGAGATCTGATAGTGGGTTTCAAAGTCATGAACAGGCTGGATAGGGTATATAAGGAGAAGTTGTTACTGCATGTAAGAAGAAGAACAAGAGGGTATAGATTTAAAGTGGTCCACAGAAGAGGCATGGGGAAAAACATTTTCACACAGTGAGTAGCCAGTGTATGGGTAGCACTGCCTGAAAATTAGGTGGAAGCATGTTCGATTGGGATATTCAAGAGGGAATTGATGATTATTTGTATAAAAATAGTGTGCACAGGTATGGGGACAAAGCAGGAAATTGGCAATGGATAATGATGCTCCTTTAAGAATCAGCTGAATGGCCTTCTCTGCATTGCAACAATTCTGTGAATGCTGTGATTCTTCTGAGAGATGGTAATTAAAACACAAGCTCACAATCATCACAAAAAAATTAAAAGATTAGAAAGAAAAGGAAACAAAACATTTGGGGATGAAACTCAATGGTTATCGTTCCTTATCCCAGGCAAATCAATTTGACCTATGTCCATCCAGGTCTAGATCAGTGTTGCCTCACGAGTTGCATGAAAATACAACCCAGGATACCGAGAGAACCACTGAATCATTAACTCCAGCAGAGGGAGTCTTTGCCAAACTTCTGCTTCCTTGATGTGATTGGTTTCTAATCACAGAGGTGTTTCCAACGTACTGTAAAGCAGAAAATCACAAAAAAGTGTTGTTCATCTGGATCAAGTGGGTCTTCCCACTGCAGCACACCAAGAGCATCTCCAAGGATTTTTTGATTCAATATTGTGTGAGAATAGTTAGAATGTAGAATTCTCAGTCACAAATCATTATTGAAGCTGTATCAATATTGGTGTAACTTTTTAGATGTTTCATGTCTATTTCTTCTGACCTGGAAGTGCTTGCATGATTGACATGAGCAGAAGTTGCAGGAAAAGATCAGCAGGCCTGGTAACATCTGTGAAGAAAAAACTCAGAGTTAACATTTCAGATCTGGAGATCCTTCCTCAGAACAGACGCTGCATGCATGATTGGCAGTTGTCTGTGGTTGAGTTTAAACTGTCGATCAATAAAGAGGCCAGATCTGAAAATGTGATGCCTTTTACAGTTGATACAGTGTGGAGCTGGAGGAACATAACAGGTCAGGCAAAATCAGAGATATTATAGTCTTTTATATAGGTGTCATTAATCATGCTATCAAGCAGCATCTGCTCAATAACCTGTTCAGTGACACTCAGTTTGGGTTCCACCAGGCCCACACAGCTCCAGACCTCATTCCAGCCCCGGTTCAAACATGGACAAAAGAGCTGAATTCCCGAGGATGGTAAGAGTGACAGCCCTTGACATCAAGGCTGCATATAACTGAGTGTGGCATCAAAGAGCCCTAGCAAAACTGGAATCAGTGGGTATCAGGGGCAAATTCTTCAGTGGTGGGAGTCATACCTGATACATAGGAAGATGGTCATGGTTGTTGGAGGTCAATCATCTCAGCTCCAGGATATCTCTGCAGGAGTTCTTCAGGGTAGTGACCACAGGCGAACCATCTTCAGCTGCTTCATCAATGACCTTTCCTCCATCATAAGGTCAGAGTGGGGCTATCCGCCAATCATTGCACAATGTTCAGCACCATTTGCACCAGATGCTGAAGCAGGCCATGTCCAAATGCAACAAGATCTGGGCAATATCCAGGCTTGGGCTGACAAGTGATATTCACGCCCCACAAATGCCAGGTTATGACCATTATCAATAAGAGATAATCTCAGTGCCACTGCTGAAATTCAGTGGTGTTACCATCACTGAATGCCCCACTATCAACATCCTGGGGGTTATCACTGACCAGAAATGCAATTCAACTCACCACATTAACACAGTGGCTACTAGTGCAAGCCAGAAGTTGGGAATACTGCTGTGAGTAACTCACCTCCTGACTCCTCAAAGCCTGTTCGCCATCTACAAGGCACAAGTTTGGAATGTGATGGAACACTCCCCACTTGCCTGGATGGGTACAGCCCCAACAACACTCAAGAAGCTTGACACCATCCAGGACAAAGCAGCCGCTTGATTGGCACCACATCCACCAGCATCCGCTCCCTCCACCACTGACGCTCAGTAGCAGCAGTGTGTACTATGATGCACTGCAGAAATTCACCAAAGATCCTCAGACAGCACCTTCCAAACCCCGACCACTTCCATCTAGAAAGACAAGGGCAGCAGACATATGGGAACATCACCACCTTCAGTTCCTCTCCAAGCCACTCACCATCCTGACTTGGAAATATATTGTCCCGCCTTCACTGTTGCCCGGTCAAAATCCTGGAATTCCCTCCCTAAGGGCATTGATGTCAACCGACAGCAGATGGACTGCAGCGGTTTAAGAAAGCAGCTCACTCCCATCTTCTCAAGGACACCTAGGGATGGGCAAGAAATGGTGCCTCAGCCAGTGATGCCCACATCCCACAAATGAATAGAATAAGAAGTATGGCTTTTATAGTTTGTTATCAGCTGAACTCACGACATGATGTTAGAATTTAATTGAGAATTGTTTAAATTTGAAAGATGCTAAAAATAATTGAAGTGAGAAAAAACAGCTTTCAATAATTGGCTTTGCAGCCAAGTACACTAAACTTATAACCGCATACTTTTGACTCCAGATCCACATGATGTGCTTGATTCTCAACCGTCTTCTGAAATAGCCTATCTGTTCATGGGTAGGGGTTAGGGAGGTGTAACTAAGCCTGTGCTTGCCAGTAATGTCCACATCTCATATAAGAACTGAGAACTTACTACTAACCTCATCCCGCTCCCTTGACCTGTCCATCCTCCCCAGACTGACCTATCCCCTCCCTACCTCCCCACCTACACTCACCTCTACTGGCTTCATCTCGCCTCTTTAACTCGTCTGTCTCCTTTCCACCGATCTTCTCCTCTATCCATCTTCGATCTGTCTCTCCATATTTATTTCAGAACCCTCTCCTCCTCCCCCATTTCTGATGAAGGGTTGAGGCCCGAAACGTCCATTTTTGTGCTCCTGAGATGCTGCTTGGCCTGCTGTGTTCATCCAGCTCCACACCTTGTTATCTCAGATTCTCCAGCATCTGCAGTTCCTATTATCTCTAATACAATAGAGAACTCACCTGTTTCTCAGATTTTCCCTGGAAGGTGCATCTATTAGTGTGTGTGTTTAATGAGCGGGTGTGCAAGTGTGAATTATTTGTACCGAATCCCATCTTTATTTCATATTTTATCAATACTAAACTGAGTTGCATGCTTTTATGAAATACAAATTTAATTTATGATAAAGATTTTAGTATACTGTCGTGAACATGTAGTTATAATACTATCAATTTTGCAAACTGTAACCAACTTTTAAAAGTGAATGTACAGGGGCTTTTCAGAATAGTTCCCGAAAGCCACAGGATTTCTCTTGCGGATTCAACTCCATCCACAACAGACAGGTGGGCCCCCTGTGGCCAGTACAGACAATCAGGCTGCATTATCTTAAGAATCAATCATAATGAGTTTTTTAATCATTCAAAGATTCCAGGAATGTCCATGGAGCCCTCAAAATGTGCGAAGACTCAAAAGCTTCTGTAATATTGAACAGGATGCAGAAAGAGGAACATTGTGATGAATTCCAGCATAATTGACAGCTGTGTGTAACATAATTCTTCAAAGTTAACATTCGCGGCCATTTACTTCATGTGCTAGCTGGATTGAGCCATATTGAGAACCATCTGATCATGATGAGAACCATAAGGGACAGTTTTCAACAAATGAAAGCACCTTGGGCAAATCGTACTGAACCAGGTTAACAAGAGACATTACCTACAGCATGATTAATAGAAACAAAGGGAGCCTTCAGTCACTGTCAAGACCTGTTAAACTTACTGAGTCCAACTATGGGTGATTAGATTAGATTAGATTAGATTCCCTACAGTGTGGAAACAGGCCCTTCAGCCCAACAAGTCCACACCACCCCTTGAAGCATCCCACCCAGACCCATTCCCCTACAACCCACACACCGCTGAATGCTAAGGGCAATTTAGCATGGCCGATCCACCTAGCCTGCACATCTTTGGATTGTGGGAGGAAACCGGAGCACCTGGAGGAAACTGGAGAAAACCCACGCAGACACAGGGAGAACGTGCAAACTCCACACAGTCGCCCGAGGCTGGAATCGAACCTGGGTGCCTGATGCTGTGAGGATGCAGTGCTAACCAGTGAGCCACCGTGCTGCCCCCAACTAAAATAGTAAAATGATACACCCTCCAACTATTCAACTACAGAAGCTGTTAAAGTTGCTGAATCTGAATTTTCAAATTTCAATACCTTCACCTTAGAAGGAGAATTTTCAAACAAGCCAGGCCTCTAGTGATGGTAGAGACTGATCTGATTTTAATTTTCATATATAAAACTTTTATACTTAGTTTAAATCTTTGGTGTACATATTTTCACTAAGTATTTTACCATTTTAACTTTAATAACTTACAGCAACAGGTGAGTTATAAATTAACTTTTTATCTGGTTTAAACTGTAAAACTGTACAACCAGATATTTCTAAATTGAAACACTTGAAAATTAAAAGGTAACTACAAGCAAGCTCATACAAACATTTAGTTCACTGACCAATTTGAAGAATTGCCTTATATATGGCCATCACAATACCAAATTATAAAAAGTTGTAACAAGGAATAATGATTTACATGTTTTTGTAGATATTTTCCAAGAGCAGATCTGTCCCTTCATTGTAATTAACAGAATGTCAATTTTACTGTCCCACAGGAATAATTAACTACTGGAAAATTTAAATGCATCATTCAATTTACTGAATTCACACAAATTCTACCAGAAAACACAACCTGTAACTAGTGCTAAAATCCAGTTTGAAAATGTCTTTGCAAACATTACAGTGTTAAAACTCATAAAAAATCACTTCATTGACAAACACGAATCAGATGACGATCTAAAGGTGGCTAAGAAATTTATTTCCAAAACAAAGTTTATGAGTTTTCAGCCTGTTCAGTTGAAATTGATTGCTTTAGTGAGGCTAAATTATACATTGCTAAATGATGGTTAAAAAGAACACTAAGCAAGGATAAGATATTTCAGCTCAGATGGCTACAAACAGTTTAAAAATGTGCAGCAGCTGTGGGTCTACAATGCACCCACCTAAGTGGTATTTGTAGGAAAATCATGCATGCACTTATAGAGAACAGTTTTACAATTTGCTACAAATGATGCATGACATTTTTACAGTTGCAATAAGCAGCCCTTCAGGAGATGGGGAAGGGAAACTAAAGGCAGAACATAAAGGTACAAAGTATGATTATGTAAAAAGATGCTCAGCATTGAAGTCTCAAAAATTAACATTTGCTAATATATGAGGAATGTTTGAAGACTCTGGGTCTATACTTAATGGAGTTTAGAAGGAGGAGGGGAGATCTAATTGAAACTTACAGAATATTGAATGTTCTGGACAGAGTGGATGTTGGGAAGATGTTTCCATTGGTAGGAAAGACTAGGACCAAAGGGCGCAGACGTTGAGTAAAGGAAAGATCTTTTATGGAGAAAAAGGAGAAATTTCTTCAGCCAGAGAGTTATGAATCTGTGGAATTCACTGCCACAGAAGCCTGTGGAGGCCAGGTCATTGAGCATATTTAAGACAGAGATTGTCAAGGGGATCAAAAGTTACACAGACAAAGTGGGAGGAAGGAGTTGAAAAACTTATCAGCCATGAGTGAATGGCAGGGCAGACTTGATGGGCTGAATGGCCTAATTTCTGTTCCTCTGTCTTATGGTGCCAAAATATTTTGTATTGTTTATCAACTGAAGCAAGTACCTAAATATCTCCAAAAAAATTAACTTATGTGAGGTCATTTAATCACAAATCATAAGAAGAATTTTGGAATGTGCAGTTAAGATTTCAAAATTTCTATAAGTTTCTAGGACTCTACGCAGTAACATGATTGCTACTCTGAGCAAGTACACAATGGAAAGGAAACAGAATCTGATTTGGAGTAAATTCACAAAAATACTTGCTAACCATACATATCAAAGGGATTTAAAATTATGACACAATTTTGGTGGCTGTTAAATCAACAGAAATAAATCTTGTTGGTGCACAATCAAAATCTGACTTTCTTATTTCAATTACCAAACAATTTTGTAAAATTAGCAACAATTTATTGCTTGAAAATAGTGCCAAAAGTAGGTTCTTGTCCTGCACAAAGGCATGTTCTCCGTACCTGAATAGATAATGTCTAAGAACGCCTGCACTTTGAGTGACAAATTTCTTTAGAATGAAGGTGGCACCACAGCAAATGTCCAACAGAGGGGAGGAGTGTAGACCAGTTGCTGATAGTGTTGTAGATGGCCACAGGAATGCAGCCTAAGGGAGGATTGCTGGGCTGTAGTGGGAAATAGGAGACAGAATTTAATGGTCTGCCTCACAGCAGGCTGGGAACTCATAATGAGACACAGAGGCTTGGCTTGAAGACTCTGTCACCTTCCTCACCCCTGTAATTAAATATGACCACACAGAGGCCAACAGAGACTGTCAAGTGGCTAACTGGCAAGTATTCTTGCAGTGCGGTGGGTGAGGTAGCCTCCTTCTTTGCCAGGTTCTGTCCAATGAAGGGACACGTAGCAATAAAGGAGGGGCCTAAAGGAACACACAGCACCAGCTGTTTGCATGGATGTCCCTTATCAACATATGTGGGATTTCTTGACAGGCCCTAGCAATCACACCTGTTACAAGGCTCTGGATCAATCCTCATCCTTGGGCAAACAGCAGTACCACAGCGACTGCTGCTGTTGTTGATGCTGCTGGTACTGGAGGGCTGCTAGCATCCGACTAGCAAGGAGCTCTCTGAGCTGATACAACTGCTCTGCAAGAGAAATGCCTGTAGTAGATTGACCCTGCAGACATCGTGAGACCTGACAACAACCAATAAGCTTCCTGAACAAAAATTTAACACTGGCAGGGTTCTTAGAAACAGTAATGGTGTGGTTGCCAAGAGCTCTCCAGCAGTGAGAAGGCCTATCACCAGAACTATTACATTTTGCCAAGGGTATTGGCAGCCTTGGGATGTGTAGAATAGCAGCGGCTGGCAGAAAACCCTGGATTCGGCAGGCTGCATTCACGGGAGCTATATATTGCAGGTTGCAGGACTGGGTAATGCAAAGGGAGATCAGGGACCCTGAACATTGTTTTCTGGGGCTAGTGGGGTGTAATCAGTCCTTTAATCTTGGATCCGCAGTTGAATAAGTCATAGCTGTTTTGTTCAGAGGATTCCTTAAATTGGGGTTTGCTGGCTGCCACAGAGCAAACCAACTGGACGGATCATCCAGCTCAAATGAAACAGTGACTGCCTGCATTAGCTAAGGACTTCACTTCCTTATCCCACATTAGTTTGAGGTTATTCAGTACCTGACAAATGAGTTCTACGGTGCCCAATTTCTATGTCAGTGAATCTGAAGAAAACAGCATCAGTATGTAACACATTAAAAATCACTTAGTTAAAAAAAAGTCTATCATGAATTGATGCATTTAAAGACTAGTTAAACAAAAATATAAATCACAAAAGCCTTGTGTAAGCAACTTATATGTTTGCAGCCTTAAGTCTATAACTCATGGTGTTAAAGGCAAATTCTCCGCAATACGCCCAAATTTTTGTCGTCTTCGTCGCATTTTTTTCTGCAGCTGGAGTTTGTTGGTGAAGAAGAGTTCTTTCCAACCAACCTCTGAAGCCAATGCTCGCATTTCTGGGGTTATGGTATCACAGTGTCTCAAAACAAGACGCTCCCAGAGTTCATCAGAATTACATACCTGTAGAAACAGCAAAGCAAATTTGGCCCTCAGCTAGTTCCCACTGAACTGATCTTAATTAAAATCCTACTGCAGATCTATTTTGTACTTCTGAACATTCCAGTAGAAACAAGTCATCTAAATGTTCAAAAGAAAATGCACTTCACCATTTTATTATATTATTTTATTTTGATCTCCTTCCTCCCCCTCCATCAAAATATCTTCCACCAACACAAACTTTTAATAAGGGGAAGGCATTAATTTCTGCTCCACTTTCTGTAATTTTCCATTTGAAATGTCTTACCTTTGGGTAGTCTGTCTGGTATTGAACACAAGACTGACAAGATTTATACAAGTGTACTGAAGTACCCGAGAGTGGAAAATGCTGGAAGGTGACAAGTTCAATTTTATTTCACATTCTGTAATTTTCAACTTGAAAGACTCTGCAATGTACTATTATAATGTACTATTATGGATGTTATGAATGCAGTATATATTTTTAAAATAACAGGTGCATAACAGCCTGGTGACTTTTTTCAGGTCTGTAAGAAACTACAGAAGGTGGTGAGCACAGCCCAGACCATCACAGAAGCCAACCTTCCGTCCATGGACTCCATTTACATGGCTCACTGCTGCGGAAAGGCTGCCAACATCGTCAACGACCCATTGCAGCCCAGTAATGACCTCCTTAACCTTTTTTGACAGGCAGAAGATACAGAAGAAAACTGAAAGAACTGTGGATGCTGTAAATCAGGAACAAAGACAAAGTTGCTGGAAAAGCTCAGGAGTTCTGGCAGCATCTGTGAAAGAAAAGACAGAACTAATGTGTCGGACCCCGTGACCTTTCCTCAGAACTAGGTTTTGAGGAAGGATCACCAGACCAGAAATATTAACTCAGTTTTTACCTTCACAGATGCTGCCAGACCTGCTGAGCTTTTCAAGAAGATACAGAAGCTTGAACACATGCAGCAGGTTCAAGAACAGCTTCTTCCCTGCTGTTAATAGACTGATGAATGGACCTCTGTAACTTCAAATAATGCTGACCTTGTTAATATTGATTGTACCCAGCGGACGTCCTGTGAGATGTAACTTGTATGCCTTACTCTGTCCAAGTCCTTCTCTCAGCCTATGATCTGTATGTCCCTGCTTACGATGAGCTACCTGTACTGCTCATAAACAAATCTTTTCACTGTCCTTAGGTAATATAATAAATAAAATTATAAATATATATTATAAATTATTATGTATTATTAAATTATTTTCATATATTATTAAATATATATTATTATAAATTCCGTATATGAACAAATGTGATTTGAGTAGGTTAATTTGTCAGCTTCCTTCTGTTACAAGAAAAACATTACTTGTGACACTACAGTTTGGGTTGGATGATGAAAAGGTTCAATGGGGAAAGCCCTTTCCAACATAGTCCAACGATGAGTTGAAGCTTATGCAAAACTCTTCCAGTAGTATGCACAAGAGAATGCTTCACATGAAATACAAATGAATATTATAAATATAACTTGTGATGGAAAGCTTAATGAGGCACCTCATGTCCAAAAAAAGGAACTCATATGTATTGCACTTTATGTAGTGAGAAGTTTGAACCGTAACGTAAAGGTACATGTACAAATTTTATAAATAAAGTATATTTGAGGAAAAACATGGCTATGACTGTTGCTCTGATTGTCAAACCATTTCATTTATTAGAAAGGATGCACTTCACCTAGTTACTTATTGTACCCTTTTGGTTTGCTACTAAGAAGAGGAACAAAAGCAGTGAATTGTGAGGTACTTATGCAATTTGGCTGTAATTTAGAATCTGAATAATCTTTGTTTCAACATTCTGAGATGTTACAACAGCACCCTCTAATGGTTATAACAATACCCCACATAATCTTTTCAAAATCTGAACTGCATCATGGATAAGGGAATATTTTTCAATATTATTTATATGAACATGCAGAAAGGATTTGATAATGTACATCATGACAGACCGTTCATTCAGTTGACATGCGTGGAATTGTGGGAAAATTATTGACCTGCTTAGGAAATTCTCCCACATCACCTAGCCACAGAGCAGGATAATGGACAGGTATTAGCTGATAAAAACAGAATATAGGCCTCAAGCATTTACTATATTTGTTGGTGACTTAGATGTTGAGATAGAAAGACACAAAACAAATTTGCTTATGGTGCAAAGATTAGTAGCTTTGTAAACAATGTAAATGGAAACTAAGAAATATTGAGAGAATAAATGAATGTGCAAAACTTTAAGAAATGGATGTCAATGTAGACAAATATGGGACAACCTGCTCTGATCAAATAAGTACAACAGCATGTCTTCTGAATGGTAAAAATCTAGAAACAGGGGAGTTTTTTTTCCCAATTCATTCATGGGATGAGGGTGTCGCTGACCAGGCAGCATTTATTGCCCATCCCTAATTAGCCAGAGGGCAGTTCAGAGTCAACCACATTGCTGTAGGTCTGGAGTCACATGTAAGCCAGGGCATGTAAGGATGGCAGTTTCCTTCCCTAAAGGGCATTAGTGAACCAAGATAACAAAGTGTGGAGCTGGATGAACACAGCAGGCCAAGCAGCATCTCAGGAGCACAAAAGCTGACGTTTCGGGCCTAGACCCTTCATCGGAGAGGGGGATGGGGAGAGGGAACTGGAATAAATAGGGAGCGAGGGGGAGGCAGACCGAAGATGGAGAGAAAAGAAGATAGGTTGAGTAGAGAATATAGGTGAGGAGGTAGGGAGGGGATAGGTCAGTCCAGGGAAGACGGACAGGTCAAGGAGGCGGGATGAGGTGGTAGGTAGGAAATGGAGGTGTGGCTTGAGGTGGGAAGAAGGGATGGGTGAGAGGAAGAACAGGTTAGGGAAGCAGAGACAGGCTGGGCTGGTTTTGGGATGCGGTGGGGGGAGGAGATGAGCTGGGCTGGTTTTGTGATGCAGTGGGGGGAGGGGAAGAACTGGGCTGGTTTTGGGATGTGGTGGGTGAAGGGGAGATTTTGAAGCTTGTGAAGTCCACATTGATACCATTGGGCTGCAGGGTTCCCAAGCGGAATATGACTTGCTGTTCCAGTAACCTTCGGGTGGCATCACTGTGGCACTGCAGGAGGCCCATGATGGACATGTCGTCTGAGGAATGAGAGGGCGAGTTGAAATGTTTCGCGACTGGGAGGTGCAGTTGTTCATCACGAACCGAGCGGAGGTGTTCTGCAAAATGATCCCCAAGCCTCCGGTTGGTTTCCCCAATGTAGAGGAAACCACACCGGGTACAGTGGATACAATATATCACATTGGCAGATGTGCAGGTGAACATCTGCTTGATATGGAAGGTCATCTTGGGGCCTGGGATAGGGTGAGGGAGTGGGTGTGGGGGCAAGTGTAGCACTTCCTGCGGTTGCAGGGGAAGATGCTGGGTGTACTGGGGTTGGAGGGGAGTGTGGAGCGGATAAGGGAGTCGCGGAGAGAGTGGTCCCTTCGGAAGGCAGACAAGGGTGGGGATGGAAAAATGGTTTGGGTGGTGGGGTCGGATTGTAGATGGCGGAAGTGTCGGAGGATGATACGTTGTATCCAGAGGTTGGTGGGGTGGTATGTGAGAACGAGGGGGATGTTCTGGGGGCGGTTGTGGTGGGGGCAGGGTGTGAGGGATGTGTTGCGGGAAATGCGGGAGATGTGGTCAAGGGCGTTCTTGACCACTGTGGGGGGAAAGTTGCGGTCCTTGAAGAACGTGGACATCTGGGATGTGCGGGAGTGGAATGCCTCATCCTGGGAGCAGATGCAGCGGAGGCAGAGGAATTGGGAATAGGGGATGGAATTTTTGCAGGAGGGTGGGTGGGAGGAGGTGTATTCTAGGTAGCTGTGGGAGTCAGTGGGCTTGAAATGGACATCAGTTTCTAGCTGGTTACCTGAGATGGAGACTGAGAGGTCCAGGAAGGTGAGGGATGTGCTGGAGATGGCCCAGGTGAACCAGATGGGTTTTTCCGACAATCAATAAAGGGTGCATGGTCATCATTAGATCCTTAATTTCAGATATTCTATTGAATTCAAATTCCACTATCTGCTGTAGTGGGATTTGAACCTGGGTCCCCAGAACATTGTCAGGCTCTCTGGATTAACAGTCTAGGGATAATACTCTGGGGTCATTGCCTCCCGTCCTGTTCCACATACAGAAATTGTTAACACGTAATGAACAGATGCTGAAAATAATCACAAAGCTAATGAAATGATAGTCTCTATATCTAGAGCACTAAGATTAGAAGAGGAAGTTATAAAAGCAGAGAAGATATGCCTAACTGTACAAAGCCTTGGTTAAATTACCATGGGGCTCTATGCATAGTGCTGGTCTGCACAACTTTGAGAAAGATATGTAATCCTTGAAAGGATTTGAATCACACCAAGGCAGATGGTGGAATTTGAATTCAATTTTAAAAAGTCTGAAGTTAAGACTCAGATAGTAAGAAGAGCAGATGTAAGAAGAGAGATAACACAGTGTGAAGCTGGAGGAACACTGCAGGATAGGCAGCATCAGAGGAACAGGAAATTTGATGATTCGTGTCAGGACCCTTCTTCAGACCCTTTTTCAGTTTTGATTTTGAAGCCATTCAGTTGTACAGCTCGCTACAAGTCTCAAAGAAATGAAACCAGATGGATCACCCAGCATTGACCTAGGCACCAGAAAAGGCAACAGCGGTAACAGCCTTGCTGACCCTGCAAATTCCTCCTCACTAACATGGGGGCTAGTGCCAAAATTGGGAGAGCTGTCTCACAGACTAGTCAAGCAACAGCCTGACACAGTCATACTCTCAGACTCATACCACACAATGTCCCTGGACATGTCTTGTCTCACTGGTAGGACAGACCCAGCAGAGGTGGAGGTACAGTGGTTTACAGTCATGGGCAAGGAAATTAGCACATACTGTCCTCCCTCAGCTGATGAATTGGTACTCCTCATGTTGAATAACACTTGGAGGAAGCACTGAGGATGGCAAGGGCACAAAATGTACTCTGTATGGGGGATTTCAATGTTCATCACCATCAGCAGCAGTACTACTGATTGAGCGGGTTCGGTCGTAAAGGACATAGCTGCTAGATCGGGTCTGCAGCAGGTGGTGAGGGAACCAACATGAGGGAAAAAGATACTCAACCTCATTCTTATGAATCTGCGGCTGCAGTTACATCTGTCCATGACAGTATCGGTAAGAGTGACCATTGCACAGACCTTGTGAGACGAAGTCCCACCTTCACATTGAGAACAACCTCCATCATGTTGTGTGTCACTATCACCATGTTAAATAGGAGACTTCACACAGATCTAGCACCTCAAGACTGGGCATCAACGAGGCGCTGTGGGCCATGAACAGCAGCAGAATTGTACTCCAGCACAATCTGTAACCTCATGGCCTGCCATATACCCTGCTCAGCCATTACCATCAAGCCAGTGGATCAACCCTGCTTCAATGGAGAGTGCTGGAGGGCATCCCAGGAGCAGCACCAAGCACACCTGACGATGAGGTATCAACCTGGTGAAGCCACCAAACAGGACTACTGCATGTCAAACAGAAAAAGCAGCAAGTGATAGAAAGAGATAAGTAATCAGATCCAAGCTCTGCAGTCCAGCCACATCCAGAGGTGAATGGTGGTGGACAATTAAACAACTCAATGGAGGAGAAGGCTCCACAAATATCCCCATCCTCAATGAGGGAAGGGCCCAGCACATCAGGGCAAAAGATAAGGCTGAAGCATTTGCAGCAATCTTCAGCCAGCAGTGCCAAGCGGATAATCCATCTCAGCCTCCTCCAGTGGTCCCCAGCATCACACTCACCAGTCTTCAGCCAATTCGAGTCCCTCCAGCTGGTGTTAAAAAACAGTTGGAGATCCTGCATACTGCAAAGGCTATGCGCCCTGACAACAATAGGGCAATAATACTGAAGGTTTGCGCTCCAGAACTTGCCGCTTCCCTGGGCAAGCTGTTCCAGTACGTTTACAACACTGGTATCTACTTGGCAATGTGGAAAATTGCCCATGTGTGTCCTGTACACAAAAAGCAATACAAATCTAACCTGGCTAATTACCGCTCCATCAGTCTGCTTTCAATGATCAATAAAATGATAGCAAGTGTCAGTAACAGTGCTGTCAAGCACCACCTGCTCAGTAGTAACCTGCTCAGTGACGCCCAGTTTGGGTTCCTCCAGGGCCACTCAGCTCCTGACCTCATTACAGCCTTGGTTCAAACTTGGATAAAAGAGCTGAATTGCAGGGGTGAGGTGGCAGTGACAGCCCTTGACATCAAGGAGTGTGGCATCAAGGAGCCCTAGCAAAATTGGAATCAATGGGCATCAGGGGCAAACTCTCCTGTGGCTGGAGTTATACCTGACACGTAGGAAGATGGTCGTGGTTGTTGGAGGTCCATCATCTCAGCTCCAGGACATCTCTGCAGGAGTTCCTCAGCCCAAACATCTTCAGTTGCTTTGTCAATGGCCTTCCCTCCATTATAAGGTCAGAAGTGGGGATGTTTGCCGATGATTGCACTATGTTCAGCATCATTCATGGCTCCTCAGATACTGAAGCAGTCGGTGTCCAAATGCAACAAGATTTAGACAACATCCAGGCTTGGGCTGACAAGTGGCAAGTGACATTTGCATCACACAAATGCCAAGCTACGACCATCACCAATAAGAGACAATCTAACCACCACCTCTTGGCATTCAATGGTGTTATCATCACTGAATCCCCCACTATCAACATCCTGACGGTTATCATTAACTAGAAACTGAACTGGACTCATCACATTAACACAGTGGCTACAAGAGCAGGCCAGAAGCTGGGAATACTGCGGTGAGTAACTCACTTCCTGACTCAAAGCTTGTCCACCATCTACAAGGCACAGACAACAGTGTGATGGAATACTCCCCAGTTGCCTGGATGTGTGCAGCTCCAACAACGCTCAAGAAATTTGATACCATCCAGGGCAAAGCAGCCCGCATGATTGGCACCACATCCACAAGCATCCACTAACTCCATCACCGATGCTCAGTAGCAGCAGCGAGTACTATCTGCAAGATGCACCGCAGAAATTCACTGAAGATCCTCAGACAGCACCTTTCAAACCCACAACCACTCCCATCCAGAAGGACTAGGGCAGCAGATACATCAGAACACCACCACCTTCAAATTCTCTTCCAAGCCACAGACATCCCAACTTGGAAATATATCACCATCCCTTCACTGTCGCTGGGTCAAAATCCTGGAATTCCCTCCCTAATGGCATTGTGGTTCAAACACAGTAAGAGTACTGCAGCGGTTCAAGAAGGCTGCTCACCACCACCTTCTCAAGGGCAACTAGAGATGGGCAAGAAATGCTGACCCAGCCAGTAATGCCCACATCCCACAAATGAATAGAAAAAAAAAGACCAGCATGGATTTACAAAACTGCCTGAACTACAAGGTTTGAAATACGAAGTGAGATTACACAAACCAGGCTTATGTTAACGGAATTCAGATGGTAAAGGGTTTATTTGGTACAAGTTTCTGCACCATTAAGGAAGCAGGTAGAGCAGACTGAAGGCAACTATTTCTGCTGATTTGGAAACTAGGGCAAGCGGACAGAGTATAAAAATTAGAACCAGACCTTTTAGGAAACACTTTACATACAAAGTGTGGCACAAGTCTGCAGATCTCTTTCACAGATGGCATTTGGTACAAGATCAATGGTAATGTTTAAACTTGGGATTGATAGATTTTTGTAATCCAAAATGGAGCAAAGGAGGGATATAGCATGTATCACAGATCAGCCATGATCTCAGTGAATAACAGATCTAAACGGATATGTTAAATAGACTACAGCTGTTCTGCCATTCCTTACTATATTTCCAAGTTTCCTTGGTTTAACAGGATTAATTGGTACAACTTGGATTGGAAACATTGGGGAGATGGTTTGAGAATTTTAAACTGTTGTCACCATGCTGTCATTACTTTTCTACGACTCTCTAAAGGGTCTACCACATAACATAAACTCCCTGCCTCACATTTATTATTTCAGACAGTGAGCCTACTGGCAAAACTAGTCGTGGAGGGTGAATAGTGGCATGGTGGTAATGTCACTGGACTAATAACCCAGAAGTCCAGACAAATATTACAGGACATTGGCTCAAATCCCACTACGGCAGATGGTGAAACTGGAATTCAGTGAATATTGGTAACTTTTCAACACTGTCGATTATTGTAAACTCCCATTTGGTTCACAGCCTTTCAAAGAACGCAAAACTGCTGCTCTTTCCCTGGCTGCCCTACATATTAATCAAGACCTACAGCGATGTGTTTGAGTTTGAACAGTCATAGAGTTTTGGAGATGTATAGCACGGAAACAGACTCTTCAGTCCAATTTGTCCATGCCGATCAGATATCCGAAATTAATCCAGACCCTCCCGTTTTCCAGCATTTGGTCCATAGCCCTCTGAACCCTTCCTCTTCATATATTCATCCAGATGCCTTTTAAATCTTTTAAATTGTACCAGTTTCCACCACTTATTCTGGCAGCTCATTCCATATATGCACCATCCTCTGTGTGAAAAAGTTGCCCTTTGGGTCGCTTTTAAATCTTTCCCCTCTTGCCTGAAACCTATGCCCTCTAATTTTGGACTCTACTACCCTGGTGGAAAGACCTTGGCTGTTCACACTATCCATGCCCCTCATGATTTTATAAACCTCTATGAAGGTCACCCCTCATGCCCTGTCGCTTCAGAGAAAACGATCCCAGTCTCTTCCTGCAGCTCAAACCCTCCAACTGTGGCAACATCCTTGTAAATCTTTTCTGAACCCTTTCAAGTTTTGCAACATCTGCCCAATAGCAGGGAGACCAGAATTTAACACAGTATTCCAAAAGTGGCCTAACCAACATCCTGTGCAGCCACAACACAACCTCCCAACTTCTTGCACTGATCAATAAAGGCAAGCATACCAAATGCCTTCTTCACTATCCTGTCTACCTGCAATTCCACTTTCAAGGAACTATGAACCTGCACTCCAAGGTCTCTTTGTTTGGCAACACTCCCCAGGGCTTTCCCATTCAATGTATACACCCTACCCCGATTCCATCTGTCACTCTTCAGCCCGTCAGCCCATCTGATGAAGGTCCCATTGTATTCTGAGGTAATCCCTCTTTGCTGTCCATTATGCCCCAAATCCCTAGTTGCCCAATGCTAGACTAGCCACATCCCAAAACATCTTAGAAAGAAACAGAATAACTGAGGCTGACCAAACTGCTAAGAGGATGAGGTGCGAGGCACTTAGTTACATTAATACACCTTATCCCCATCGTATTCAATAAGCAGAGGTGGTTACCTGCACAAAGTGACAATTCAATTACATGCTATGTGGATTTACCATTATAACATGCACAGTTCTATCAAAGACCGTCCAGGTTACAATGACCATTAGTTTCCAATCCATAGTGCTATTCCTAAGGGAAAGTGTTACCTAAAATTAACAGTTGTGAATTGATGCACCAGTGAAGTTGCAGATGTCTTGTTCTCTTAAATTATCAATTTCATGATCTTCTCCATGAACAATTAACAGTAACATGCCAAAATAAGCCAATGCACCGAGCAGCATAATTTCCCCAAATTTCAAAGGCTCATAGATTGCACATACCTAATTATATATAGCTCATTTATCAATGAATGTCATTACGTATATCTCAATAGTCTACCTATTTGCAACTAGCAATACTTCATAATAACATTGAATACTCATTGTCAGTAATGTCTGTGTTTTAAGTAATTCAAGAACATGAAACATTTTCACCAAATACAATGACAGAATGCACCTCCATGGAGTAAGCTGTAACAAGGTATGTTTTCCATAAAAGTTATCATAGAACACAGTATATATTCAGCAAGCCTTTGATAAAGTGTCACATAGGAAGCTGATAAATAAGATTAGATCCAAATGTGTGATAATGGGAACTGCAGATGCTGGAGAATCCAAGATGATAAAATGTGAGGCTGGATGAACACAGCAGGCCCAGCAGCATCTCAGGAGCACAAAAGCTGACGTTTCGGGCCTGAAACATCAGCTTTTGTGCTCCTGAGATGCTGCTGGGCCTGCTGTGTTCATCCAGCCTCACATTTTATTATCTTAGATCCAAATGTGTTGGGGGCAACGTACTTGCATGAGTAGAGGAATGGATGACTGCAGAAGGGATCTTTTTCAGAAAGATAGCCAGTAACTACTGGATCAGTGATAATGGGAACTGCAGATGCTGGAGAATCCAAGATAATAAAATGTGAGGCTGGATGAACACAGCAGGCCCAGCAGCATCTCAGGAGCACTAAAGCTGACATTTCGGGCCTAGACCCTTCATCTGATGAAGGGTCTAGACCCGAAGCGTCAGCTTTTGTGCTCCTGAGATGCTGCTGGGACTGCTGTGTTCATCCTGCATCACATTTTATTATCCAGTAACTACTGGAGTTCTGCAGGGATCAGTGATGGGACCATAACTGTTCACATTACACATTAATGATGTGGATGAAGGAATGGAGGGCATTGTTGCTAAATTTGCAAATGACACAAAGATAGGTCAAGAGACAGTTAGTGTTGAGGAAGTGAGAATTAGAGTTAGAGCAACCTCTAACGTCAGGTGCACTTGAATGAGTGCAGTGGAAAATTTGTATTGTCACCTCTCGGTGCCATCTTAAGTACAGGGTACCGAGGTACACATAGTTTAAGTGTTGTTACAAAATTGAAATAGCAAAAAATGACATGGAAGCACAAAGTTTAAAAACCCAGAATGAGAATAAAAAGTGTCTTTAAAGTACTCAGGTTACAGTCCTTTTCCCTGGACTCTCTGCCCAAGGCCTCGGTGCCTCCATGTACTGGCCTCTGTACCGGACTCGCCTCCAGGACTCTATCCCCTCAGCTGGCCCACGCTCGCTCTGGTCCCATTCTGGGCTCCAGTCGCAGCTCTTCTTCCAGCTCGGCCTGCGCTCGCTCTGCTCCCTGCTTGGGGCTCTGGCCTGCAACTCCAGTCCTGCTCCTGCTCGGGGCTCCAGTTGCGACTCTGCTCCCTGCTCCAGGATTTTGCCCTTGCGTTCGGTCCAGGCTCCAGCTCCGACTCTGCTCCCTGCTTGACCCACGTTTGGCTCCCCGCTCTGGGACTCGGTCCCCGCACCCCCCCTGCTCCCAGCTCCCAACTCCAGTTGCAACTCTCCTCCCTGCTTGGCGCACTCCTATTCAGCTTCCTGCTCCAGGACTCGCATGAGGCCTTGGTGCCTCCATGTGCTGGCCTCTGTACTGGACTCGCCTCCAGGACTCTATCCCCTCAGCTGGCCCCAGCCTGCCTTACTCCCCACTCTGGGGCTTGGCCCAAGCTTGCTCTGCTTCCACTCTGGGCCCCGGCCTGTGACTCGGCTCACAGTTAATCTGCTCCCTCGCTGGGCTCTGGCCTGCGAGTCGTCTCCCTTTGTCTTGCCTCTATACTAAGAAATTAAAAGTTAGGAGTGGGCTGAAAAATGGCTGCAAAAAGTGGGAAAAAAAGAGAAGGAAAAGGAATTGGTGAGTCGGGGAGCTATGGCTGGAGTTTCTTACTCTGCCACCATCTTGCTTAAGGTTGGACAGGCTAGAAGAACAGGCAAAGAAATGGGAAACTGTGAGGTTTTCCATTTTGACAGGAAGAATACAGGTACAGACTTCTTTTTAAAAGGAAAAAAAGGCTTCAGAAATCTGAAGCACAAAGGGACTTGGGAGTCTTACTTCTGGATTAACATGCAGTTGGCAGTTAGAAAGGCAAATGCAATGTCAGTGTATGTTTTAAGAGGGTAAGAATACAAGAGCAGAGATGTACCGCTGAGACTCTGAGAGGCTTTGGTCAGACTGCATTTGGAATATTATGAGCAGTTTTGGGCCCCATATCGAAGGAAGGATGTGCTAACGTTGGAATGGGGTCACAGGAGGTTCACAAGAATAATCCTGGAGCTGAAGGGCTTGTCATAAGAGGAGCAGTTGAGGACTCTGGGTTTGTACTCAATAGGGTTTAGAGGGAGGAGAGGGGATCTGACTGAAAGTTACTGAACACTGAAAGACCTGTAGTGAGTGAACAAAGAACAATACAGCACAGGAACAGGCCCTTTGGCCCTCCAAGGCTGCACCAACATGTTCTACCCATTCCATAGTAAAACTATCTACACACTCAGGATCCGTATCCCTCTGTTCCCTTCCGATTCATGTATTTGTCCAGGTGCTTCTTGAACGCTGCTATTTGATCGCTTCCACCACCATCTCCGGCAGCACGTTCCAGGCACTCACCACCCTTTGTGTGAAAAACTTGCCTTTCACATTTCTTTTAAACTTCTCATCCGCACCTTGAACCCATGTGCCTTAGTAATTGACTCCCTCCACCCTGGGAAAAAGCCTCACACTTCCCATTCCATCCATGCCATTCACAACCTTATAAACTTCTAGCAGGTCGCTCCTCAACCTCCTGCGCTCCAGTGAAAACAAACCCAGCCTATCCAGCCTTTCTTCATAGCTAAAATTCCCCATAACAGGCAACATCCTGGTAAAACTTTTCTGTACCCTCTCCAAAGCATCAACAGTGTTTTAGCTTTTATTAATAGAGGGATCAAGTTCCGGAACCAAGAGGTTATGGTGAAGCTGTACAAAACTCTGGTGCGGCCGCACTTCGAGTATTGTGTACAGTTCTGGTCACTGCATTATAAGAAGGATGTGGAAGCTTTGGAAAGGGTGCAGAGGAGATTTACTAGGATGTTGCCTGGTATGGAGGGAAGGTCTTACGAGGAAAGGCTGAGGGACTTGAGGCTGTTTTCATTAGAGAGAAGAAGGTTGAGAGGTGACTTAATTGAGACATATAAAATAATCAGAGGGTTAGATAGGGTGGATAGGGAGAGCCTTTTTCCTAGGATGGTGACGGCGAGCATGAGGGGGCATAGCTTTAAATTGAGGGGTGAAAGATATAGGACAGATGTCAGAGGAAGTTTCTTTACTCAGAGAGTAGTAAGGGAATGGAACGCTTTGCCTGCAACGGTAGTAGATTCGCCAACTTTAAGTACATTTAAGTCGTCATTGGACAAGCATATGGACGTACATGGAATAGTGTAGGTTAGATGGGCTTCAGATTGGTATGACAGGTCGGCACAACATCGAAGGCCAAAGGGCCTGTACTGTGCTGTAATGTTCTATAACATCCTTCTGGTGTGGTGACCAGACCTGCACACAATATTCCATGTGTGGCCTGACTAAAGTTCTATATAGCTACAGCATAAAATGTTTATCCTTATATTCAATGCTCCTTCCAATGAAGGCAAGCATGTCAAATGCCTTTTTTACTACCTTATCTGCCTGCGCTGGCACCCTCAGTGATCTGTGGACCTGCACACCCAGATGGCTCTGCATATCAATATAGTCGGAAGGATTCTGCCATTCACTGTATAATTTCCCCCTGTACTTGACTTCCAAAATGCATCAACCCACATTTGTCCGGATTAAACTTCATCTTCCATTTTTCTGCCTATGCTTCCAAATGATCAATATCCCGCTATGTCTTCTGACAGTCCTCCTCACTATCCACAACTCCGCCAACCTTTATATATCGTCCGCAAACTTAATAATTAGATCAGCCACATTTTCCTCCATGTCATTTATGTAGGTCACGAACACCAGAAGTCCTAGCACTGATCCTTGTAGAACACCACTCGTCATAAGCCTCCATTCCAAAAAGCATCCTCCCACCACTACCTTCTGTCTCCTATGACTAAACAAGTTCTGTATCCATCTTGCTAGCTCACCCCTGATATTGTGAGACTTCATTTTTTTCACCAGACTGCCATGAGGGACCTTGTGAAAGGCTTTACTGAAGTCCATGTAGACAGCATCACCCATTTTTCCCCTCATCAAGCATCTTCATTGCCTCTTCAAAGAACACTATCCAGTTAGTGAGGCATGACCTCTTCTGCACAAAACCATGCAGTCTATCACTAGTAAGTCCATTTGCTTCTAAATATGCATGGGTCTCGTCACGAGAATCTTTTCCAATAATGTTCCTACCACTGACATGAGGCTCACAGTCTTGTAATTTCCTCGATTATCCCTGCTACCCTACTTAAACAATGGGACAACACTGGCTATTCTCCAGTCCTGTGGAACCTCATCTGTGGCCAAAGAAGATATACAGACATCGGTCAATGCTCCAGCAATTAGTTCTCTTGCCTCCCTTAATATTCTGGGATAAACAGGACCTGGGGACTTATCTACCTTAATAGTTTTTATGACACACAATACTGCTTCCTTTTTAATAGCAACTTGGCTTAGAAATTTGACACTCCCTTCCCTGAGATCATCCTCCACCAATTCCTTCTCTTTGGTGAATACTGACATGAAGTAGTCATGTGGGACCTCACCTACTTCTTCCACACAAAGGTTCCCTCCTTTGTCCTTGTGTGGGCTAACCCTTTCCCTGGCTACCCTCTTGATTTTTATATATGTATATATAAAGCCTTGGGATTCTCCTCAATCTTGTTTGTTAATTACTTTCCATGGCCCTCTTTAGCCATTCTAATTCCTTATTTAAGTTCTTTCCTACTCTCCTTATATACTTCATTAGTTCCCATCCTCCTCGGCCTTGCGTATGCTTCCTTTTTCTTTTAGACCAAGATTATAATATCCCTGATCATCACATAACTTGCCATACCTATCCTTCATTCTTGTAGGAATGTGCCACTCCTGAACTCTTATCAATAGCTGTTTGAAATACTCCCACATGTCCGACGTAGATTTACCCTTAAACAACTACTTCCAATCAAAATTCTCCAGTTTCTGCCTAATATTGTTGCAGTTCGCTTTCCCCCAGTTTAACACTTTCACCCTGGGACAATGTCTTCAAAGTAATGGTATTATGGTCACTATTCCCAAAATGCTCCCCCACTGAAACTTCGCTCACTGCCTAAAACCAGGTCCAATATAGCCCCTTCCCTGGTTGGACAGTTTTACACACTGTCATGAAATCCTCTTGAATGGCCCTTACAAATTCTGCCCCATCCAAGCCCCTGGCACAAAGTGAATCCCGGTCAGTACAGGGGAAGGTAAAATCACCCAGCACAACGACTTTGCTGTTTTCACATCTTTCTAAAATCTGTCTACATATCCTCTCCTCTCCTCTATCTGGTTGTTGGGAGGCCTGTAGCGTATCCCCAGCATTGTGATTTCACCTCCCCTATTCCCGAGTTCTAACCATATTGCATCTCTGCACAAGTCCTGTGATGTATCCTCTCTCAGTACAGCTGTGAAATACTCCTCTGCCAATAATGCAACTCCCCCCCTACCCTTTCATATCCCTTTCTATCATATCTGAAACAGTCACATCCTGGGACATTCAGCTGCCAGTCCTGACCCTTTCTCAGCCAAAATTCTATCATCACAATAATGTCATAGTTCCAAGTACTAGCCAAAGCTCTAAGTTAATCTACTTTGCCTACTATACTTCTTGCATTGAAATACAGGCATTTCTGACCACCTCCCCTGCTGCATTTCCTTGCCTGCTCTTTGCCATGTTTGCCTTGGTTTCTACCTCTCCCGACTTAATCCTCTGGTTCCCACCCCCCTGCCACATGAGTTGAAAATCTTCCAAACCACTACACCAAGTACCATCCTCCAAGGGTACCAGTCACAGAGCTGCCCAGGTGTTACACATCCAGTCTGTACAGGTCCCACCTCCCCCAGAACCAGTCTCAGCGCCCCATGAATCTGAAACTCTCCTTCTCACACCATCTTTTACGCCACATGTTCATCCTACATATCCTGCTGTTTCTACTCGGACTAGCTGGTAGCACTAGTAGCAATCCTGAGATGACTATCTTTGAGGTCCTGCATTTCAACTTTGTTTGTTTTCTATATTCTGCTTTTCGGACCTCATTCCCTTCTTTACCAGTGTTGTTAGTGCCAACATGTACCTTGACCTTTGACTGTTCACCCTCCCCCTCAAGAATGTATTGCAACCACTCCACGACATCCAGGAACCTAGCACTAGGGAGACAACACCATCCTGGACTCTTGATTATGGCCACAGAAACGCCTACCGAGTCCCCTTATAACTGAGTACCCTATAATTAGCATTTCTATGCCTATTTCTCCCTCTTTTTGCAGCACAGCCAACTATGGTGCCATGAATTTGGCTGCTGCTGTTATCCCCTCAGAGGCCATTCCCTCAAAAGTATCTGTTTTGCAGGGGAATAGCCACAGGAGATTCTTACACTGCCTACTTAGCCCTCCTGCTCTGCCTGGTGGTCACCTATTCCCTTCTTGCCTGTGGAGTCTGACCACTTCTCTATTTGTGCTATCCACGATACTCTCCGTCTTCGCGAATACTCCACAATGTCCCCAGATGTGATCCAACTCCAAAACTTAAGCTTCCAGGAGCTTCTGCTGGAAACACTTCTTGCACACATGCGGGTCCTAGGCACTAGAAATGCATCAGGCTTCCCACATGGAGCAAGAGGAACAGGCTATGATTTGGAGTTCTCCTGTCATGTCCTATCCCTTCAACTAAATTAATCCTTACAATATGAAATACTTTTAATTGGTGCTGCTGGTAACCTCTGCTTTGATAACAATTTTTTAAATCTTACCTGCTACTCACCAATGACTGCTCCCAAAAGCCATTTAGGCTTGTGCTCCATTACCCGCTGGAACTCTCACGGCCAACCTCCTCTCATGATGTTCTGTCTCCTCTCCATTGAACCTTGTCAAGTGGACCGAGAGTGGACACGGAGAATACGTTTCCACTAGTAGGAGAGACTAGGACCCATGGTACCCGTTTCTTCAGACTGAAGAAATGACTCTTTAGAACTGGGATGAGGAGGTATTTCTTTAGCCAGTGGGTGGTGAATCTGTGAAACTCATCTCCATAGAAGGCTGTGGACACCAAATCATTGACTATGTTTAAGACAGACTTACGTAGGTTCTTGATGAGCAAGGGGATTGACGGTTATGGGGAGAAGGCATTAGAATGGGGTTCAGAAGCATACCAGCCGAATGGTAGAGCAGACCTAATGGACAGAATGGCCTAATTCTGCTCTTGTATCTTATGGTCTTTACAGGACACATATCAAGAGTGTGCAAAAAACTAACAGCATTCTGAAACATCTCGGTAATGATGACATGTTGTAGTTTGTCCCGAAGACTAACAGGGACTCATCATTAACAGCAACATTTCTCTCTGTCCAAGAGTTCTTAATCACATCTCTCTACCATGACATCACAAAGTGGAAGAGGAGGAGTCAGGCTTAAGAAGAGAACAAACTGGGGGTTGAACCCATGTTGTTACCATTATTCCACATTGCGCTTATACCTTATAACTGAACTAACAGTTCATCTTTAGAACAGCATGAACAGCCAAAAACAAACAGTGATGGACAATTAGTTTCTGCTGCAAGGCATTCATCTGTTGTGGGAGGTAATCTCCTACACAAAATGAACTGCATGTATTCAAACCAAACTGCCGAACGTGACCGTGTTTATGCTCCATAAAAGCCTCAACCTCTGTTATTTAATTTAAACCTGTAACCGTATGTGCCAATGTCTCCCAGGAGGGTTATCTAAAATTACAAAGGGGTCTTCATCAATTGGCCAATTGGCTGAGGAGTGGGAGATGGAGTTTAATTTGAATAAATGCAAGGTAAAGAAGACAAAGGCAGGACTTATGCAGTTAATGTTAGGGCCCTGGGTACTGTTGTCAAACAGATCGACCTGGGGTTCAGGTACATAATTCTTCGAAAGTTGCATCACAGATAGACAGGGTGGTCAAGGCAGAATTTAGCACGTTGCCTTTATTGCTCAGACCACTGAGTGTAGGAGGTGGGATGTGATGTTGAAGTTGTACAGGAAGTTGTACAGTACTCTTCTGGAGTACTGTGTCCAGTTCTGGTTGCCCTGCCTTCAGAAGGATATACGATATTGGACAAAGTTCAAAAAAGATTTACCAGGATGTTGCCAGGACTGGAGGATTTCCAGTCAGAAGGAGGGGCTGGAGAGGCTGGGACTTTTTTCACTGGAGTGTAGCAAGTTGAGGGGTGACCTTATCGAGGTTAATAAAATCATGAGGGGTATAGATAATGTGAATAGCAAGGGTTGTTTCCCTCGGGTGAAGGAGTTCAAATCTAGGGGGCTTATATTTAAGTTGAGAAGAGAAAGGTTTAAAAGGGACCTGAGGGACAACTTTTTCACACAGAGTACGGTTTGTACGTGGAATAAATTGCCAGGGTAGTGGTAGTTGCAAATAGAGTTACAACATTTAAAAGACATTTGGACAGTTACATGAATAGGAAAGGTTTAGAGGGAGGTGGGTCGGGTCAAATGCAAGCAAGTGGGGCTAGCTTAGTTTGGGAAACTAGGTTGGCATGGATAAGTGGGCCAAAGGGTCTGACGTTCTACTGTATGACTCAATGTATTTCACTAATTTCTCTTTATATGGACTTATGGTGCTTGACTCAACTACTCCTTGTGATAGGAAGTTCCACATTCTAACCAATCCCAGTAAAGAATGTTTTCCCATTTTCCTTAATAAATTTATTGGTACCTATCTTTTAGTTATAGTCCCTAATTTTGGGCTCAGTACAAGTGAAAAAAGTCCTTTCAATGTCCACCCTATCAAACCTCTTATTAATTTTAAAGACCTCTATCAGGTCACTCTTCATTTTTCTCTTGTCTGAAGAAAAGAGCTCTATTGTATTCTGTCTTTGGAGATATGGATTACCTGTTAGCTCTGCTGTCATCCTAACAAGTATTTTGCACCCTCTCCACTGTCTCTTTTTCCTTTATGTGACATGGAGACAAGAATAGATCACAGGACTCCAAGCATCTCTTTAAAAAAAAGGGAAATATTTCAGGCAAAAAAAAATCAACATGTTCCTCTTCTTTACTGATGTTGTCAGACTTACAGAATTAGAAGCAAATCACTAAGTGATTAGCATAATTCACCATTTGAAACTGCATACTGAGTGCCAGTGCACATAACATTATAGTTATGTGGCTGAATTTTACTACTGCGCCTGTTTTAGAGAGCTTGAGTGAATTTTCTCATGCTATTTTCCACAGCTCACCTCATTAGCTATGCATCATGTCCCACAGTGCCTGGTTTGTGCTATCATGCACTTGGCAATGGCAGTAATACCCACCATTGCTGATATCTTCCAGGATTCCAGATGTTGGTGCCAATTTTAAAGCCCAGCTGTGCATCAGCTCAAATGCTGCCAGTCAGGAACTGTCCTTTACAGCACACGTAGTGGGAGGGGAATGAAAATGAAATGCTGTTGAGGACAAATAAGTAGTATAATTGATACTTTATTACAAATACAGGCTCACTTTCATAAATATATTGCTATTTATCACCTGATATATATCATCTGTCTGACCAAAAGCCATTGCAATTGCAGCTACATGAACCAAGCTACACAGGGTTTCCCATTCTTAGTGTCAACCCATGACTCTTTTCCTGATGCCCAGCATCACTTATCTTCTCATTGTTCAACACAGGAGCATCAGAAACCCTTCAAATGGTTGAACCCATTCACTTCCACTCAGCTTAAAGGCAAATTAAAAAAAACAAAAAACTGAATTTGCTTCTGGGAACAAACAGAAACCACTTGTCTTTTGATCAACAAGAAATTTAGTCACTGCACTGAGCTAACATCTATTGCAACTATGAATCAATTAAGTCCTATTGGACTTATTATGCCTGATGCTGCTCTATCATGTCTTCGGTGATATTTTGCCTGTTCAATGCCATCACCTTGTTCCTCAGAGGTCTGTCCTGCTTTCTGAGTTCCTCAGCATCCTTAACATGTCCTCTTCAGCATAAACTTCAAACGAGCAAAGAGAGGGGATCAACAACTACTTGAATGTAGGCCCAGGATTGAGGAAGCAACATTTCAGCTTCAACTCAGCAGACAGACTGGAGTCAGCAAAAAGATACACTGACGCCCAACGTTTTTTCCTAATTTCAAGGATCTGACTTCTGCCAATCTCGCCATAAATCTGCTAACAAATCTTTGATTCCAATCTTTCTAGCACAGATCTCTCATCCCATTGCAATCAACCTCCTCCAATTAAATAGTTTTACTCTAGATTATCGTATCTTAAATTTTGGCTTTTGCAAGAAATGAACAATCACTGTTATCTAAATATTTCCCTATATACACTTAATTGATTTAGTCTGTCTTTTGCATTAAAACTACTAGATCAGCAATCCATTGTTCTTCAGTATCAGAAACACATCAATCAATAAACCTCTCCTCAATGCACCCCAAAACTTCATGCCTCTCTCCACTGATACTACACAGTCTATATTAGAATGATCACAATTATGCTTGCCTTCATCGGTCGAGGTATTGAGTATAAAAGTTGGCAAGTCACATTACAGCTGTATAAACTTTAGTTAGGCTACATTTGGGAATATTGTGTGCAGTTCTGGTCACCCCACAACAGGAAAGTGTGGGGGCTTTGGAGACGGTGCAAGATGTTAATCAGGATGTTGCATAGATTCAAGTGTATTACCTATTAAGAGAAGTTGGACAAACTTAGATTGTTTTTGAGAGTGTTGGAAGTTGAAGGGTGACATGTTAGAAGTTTATAAAAAATTATGAGAGGTCTGAAGAGGGTGGATGGTCTTCTCCCCAGCATGAAAATGAAATACCAGGGGTACAGGTTTAAGATGACAGGGGAAATGTTATAAAGGAGATAGGCGAGCAAAGTTTTTTTTAACCGAGGTAGTAGGTGCCTGTAATGTGCTGCCAGGGAGATGGCAGAAGCAGAGATAATAGCAATGTTTGAGAGGAATTTAAACAGACATGAAAAGCAGGGAAAAGAGGGACACACATCATGTGCATGCAGATAAGATTTGTTTAGAGTAGGATCCTGGTTGGCACAGATATGGGAGGGGTGCCAAAAGGCCTATTCCGATGATGTGTAGTTCTATGTTCTAAGTTCTTGCATCCGTCTGGAATTGCCTTGCACATTGCTCCTCCACATCGTTCTCTGATAATGAGGTCAGTTGTGTACTGGCACCTTAAATGTTTCTTAACTCGAGGCAAACAGATTGTGTTCTGAGAATGGTCACTGGACCCAAAATGTTAAATCTGCTTTCTGTCCACAGATACTGCCAGACCTGAGTGTTTCCAACAATTCATGTTTTTATCTCTGATTTCCAGCATCCACAGTAGTTTGGGGTTTTTTTTGGAGATTGTGTCCTTAAGCCCCTTCAAGACATCCTCTCTTTCCAGCACATGGCTTCATGTTCAGACGTCGATATTTGCACCAATCTTCTTTGCCATGCTTCATACATTTATATACATGCATTGTAAACTTGATGCCAACCTTAATGCATCTCCTGTCAATGCAAACCTATCTAACATCTAATTATTGAGACTCTGGTGCTATCTGCCTCTCTGAATGCTTCATACACCTCATCTTTGTCCTTTCTAATGCTGTATCTTGTTATGCAGCACCCTCTTAAATGCAAAACTCTGCTTTCAGAAAATATTAATAATTATACTTTGGATTATGGTGAGACAGACACAAACAAAAGTGATTGAATATTTGGACTGGTCTCCATTCCAACAAAGAACGACCAGATAAAGAAGCAACTTTTTTTCAATGTTTCAAGTTTGTGAAATATGATTAAAATTAGTAACAAAACATGATACCTTTTCAAATTTTCTGGATGTTTGGGAAAGTCTGGCAATGTCCTCGAGATCCAAAAATAAAATTATGTACATAAGCAGGCCATTAGGAATGCGGTCGAGATAATCAAAGTGATGTTGACACAAATTGCAAATATACTTGAGCACTTCATTGCCAAAAATTACATCAATATGAACTAAAAAAAAGAAACAAACAGATGTTTAGAAAATGCCATTGCTATAATTATCTTTAACTTTCATTCTCTTTAGAAAAATTATTTTCTTAAAGATTGCAATATTGGCAACAGGGAACATCCAGCACCCTGAGATGGATGAATTTTTGTGAAACAAAGGTAAGAAGGGATATGGGCCAATGGCAGGCATATGGAGTTAGGCCATAGATCACCATGATCTCATTGAATGGTGGAACAGGCTCGAGGGGCTGAATGGCCTTTCACTTGTTCCTATAGAATCACAGAATCCCTACAGCGTGGAAACAGGTCATTCGGCCCGTCAAATCCATACTGAACCTCTGAAGATCATTCCACCAGATCCGTCTCTCTGTACTTTATCCCTATAACCCCGCATTTCCGATAATCCACCTAATCTGCACGTTCTTGGACTGTGGGAGGAAAGTGCAGCACCTGGAGAAAACCCACGAAGAGACATTGAGAATGGGCAAACTCCATACAGAGAGTTGCCTGAGCCTGGAATCAAACCCGGGTTCCTGGCACTGTGAAGCAGCAGTGCTAACCGCTGAACCACCATGCTGCCCACTATTCCTATGTTTCAATGTAAGCAAAAACCTACCAGGGCTTGAGGCTATCTCTCTCAATTTGTTTTAAAATACATTATAGCTACTGAAGTATTTGCAAGTTAATCATTAAATCCTGCTGACACACAGAAAACTCCAAATGCCAGCAGGTTCAAAATTTAAAAATCTAAACTCAGAAATAAATGGTATGATATAGATATATAAATCATACATTTTATATAATATTAGAAGTAACATTCCTTTATTCTCCACAGGGAATATTGTTCAGAAGAACGGATCAATTTTCATTATGTCCTGTAATAATTTTGTTGGTGTCATTCCGAGGTCATTTTTGTGATATGAAAAAAAGAAATTGATTTAAAGAGCAGGTTTGATTTAGATGCACTTTTTTTTTGGAAATATCGGCTCGCTCCACAGAACTTAAAACATACAGAATCTTGTGCCAATTGGCTTTCACTTATCCTGGTTATCCATTTGATATTACAGTACCTCAATATATATTCTGCAAATTTGGATCAGATTTACAAGTCTCAGTCCATCACAATAGTGGATTGAAAAGATTTAATAATAATTAATGTTTAACTGCAACCTTTTCAAAGTTTGTAATATTGTTTGCTTTTATTCTGATGATTGTTTGCTAAATCCAAACTCTACTGAGCACAAGGTATGCGCTTCACAGCTGATTGAAGCCACATTGCTTGAAAACTGAATCTTTATAAAAAATTTATCGATAACCTCCACCAGTTGCAGCTAATGTCTAATTATGAACCATAAAAATGTTAGGGGGGGAAAGAAATTGAATTGATCCATTAATTGGTGCATGGCTGTTAAAACGCAATTTGATTGAGCATGCACATTTACACAGTGAACTTATCTGATTTGTCAGATATTTCAGGGTGATTTTTGAAAATCTACCTATCTATCTATCTATATGTGAGATAATAGGCAAGATACTGATGTTATTCAACCAACTCAGACTTAAAAACCACAGAACATAATGTCTAACCTTAGATGTGCTTTTTGATTAGACAGTGCAATCTTTCAGGGGCCTGCCCTCTGCAATAAAAAGGAATACACCCAGAGATTGCATCTTTTTTGAATAGGCAAGAATGTGAGGAACATGCATTTGCCATAGCAATATCTCAAGCAATCAAAGCTAACTTGCAGACCAATTAGTACTCTTTTCTCAAGAAATATAAAATTTTTGTTCCGTTTAAAATCTGATATGCATGTGGCTGTCTTGATGATTGCAAGAAAAGATTTGACAGGTCTTTTTTTCCAGCAATATTTTGAAAGATTGTGGTCCAAAATGATGATGGAGTTGTGGCACTCTGTCCGAGCTCCTCGACCAGGGCTAGTCTGCTTCTGTTTGCTTCCTTTTTACTTTTGCTTTTTGCTGTTTCCTTTTACAGTCATTTTTTTTACTTCTCTTTGGAGGGCTTTTTGGTGTCGTTGGCAGGGTGGATGCATGCCTGACCTCCTGAGCATGTGCAGCAGCAACAGCAGGAGCTGGCTCCTCTGGGAGAGTAAATCCAGCGCAGAGGGGTGTGAGTCCTCAGAATCGCATGTGATCTGAATTTACTAATTAGTCTACCATGCAGAACCTTGTCAAAGGCTTTACTAAAGTCCATGAAAACAACGTCTACCACTCTGCCATCTATCTTTTTGGTTATTTTTCTAAAAACACTCAATCAAGTTTGGCAGTCTTCAATGCCATCATATTGTCGGGGCCCATAGCCTTTGTGGCAGCCAGCTTCTTCAACTGTTTCTTGATATCACCATGGACTGAATTGGCTGAAGATTGGAACAGGGAACTTTTGAGGGGGTCAAGATGGATCACCCACTTAACACTACTGGCTGAAAATTGTTGCAAATTCTTCATCCTTCCCCTTTGCACTGATGTTCTGGGCTCTGACATTATTGAAAATGGCATATTTGTGGAGCTTCCTCCTCCAGTAAGTTAGTTAATTGTCTACTGTTATTCACAACTGGATGTGGCAGGGCTGCAGAGCTTAAGTAGGAATCGTTGGTCGTGGGATCACTCAGCTCTATCGCGTGCCGCTTCTCTTGTTTGACACACAAATATATTTTTTAAATTCATTCGTTGGATGTGGGTGGCCAGGCCAGCATTTATTGCTCATCCTAACTGCCCGGTGGCAATGGCAGATATACAGAGGGATCTTGAGGTGCAAGTCCTTAGCTTCCTGAAAGTGCAAATACAAGTGGATAAGCTAGTAAAGAAGACATACTTACCTTCATTGGTCAGTGCATTGAGTATAAAAAGTTGGCAAGCCATGTTGCAGCTGTATTAAAAAACTGCAGTTAGGCCACATTTGGAGTTTTTTTGCAGTTCTGATCACCACGCTGTTGGAAAATTGTGAATGCATTGGAGAAGGTGTATAAGAGTTTTACCAAGGCGTTGATTGGATTGGAGTGTGTTCGCTATAAGTAGAGGTCAGACAAACTTAGATTCTTCTTGCTAGAGCGTTGGAAGCTGAGGAGCAACTTGAAAGGAAGCATATAAAATTATGAGAAGCATGGCTAGGGTGGATAGTCGGAGTCTTTTTCCCAGATGTAAATGTCAACTATTAACGATTATGGGTTGAAGGGGAGAGGTGGAAAGCTTAAAAGGAGATGTGCAAGGAATTTTTTTTTTAAAACTCATGGAGGGTTGTAGATGCCTCGAATGCACTGCTGGGGAGGTGGTAGACGCAGATAGTGTAGTGATTGCAATGAAGTCAGCCACTGGACACTACAGAAAATGAGTTCCCTACTTGGATCAGACAACAGCCCCAGCCCCAGTTAGGGGCTGATAATTAAAAAAAATAGTCAGAGACTGACACATGCTGGTACCTGACTCTGAATCAGGCAGTACTGGTCAAGGACTGCTCATGTGTAAATAATGGGACACTTGATGATGGGATACTGGCCTCTGTGGAGTTATTTCGAATAGGATAGTAAATTTAAGAGGCATTTAGACAGACACATGAACACATGAGGCTGCAGATTGCAGTATGATTCTATTACTGCTGATGGCCCACAGTTCATCATGGATGCCAAGACTTGAGCTGCTAGGTCTACGTAAAGGTTGTCCCATATAGCATGGTGATAGGGTTGGATGACAAGATGGTGAGTATCTTCAATGTGTAAGCAGGCATTTGTCTCCACAACAATAGTGGTCACTATTACCGATGCTGTCCTGTACAGATGCATCTGCAGCCAGCAGATTGGTAAGGAGGAGGTGAAGTATGTTTTCCCTCTTGTTGATTTCCTCATCACTTGCCATAGACACAATCTAGCAACTGTGTCCTTTAGGACCTAATCAGCAGTGCTGCTGCTGAGCCACTCTTAATGGGGGACACGGAAACCCCTTGCCCAGAGTACATTCTGTGCTTTTGCCACCCTCAGTGCTTCCTTTCAATGTTGTTTAACATGGAGGAGTACTGATTCATCAGCTGAGGGAGGACAACAATCAGCAGGAGGTTTCTTTGCCCATGTTTGACCTGAAGCCACATGACTTCATGGGTCTGGAGTCAAAGTTGAGGACTCCGGGGGCAACTCCTTCCTGAATGTATACCACTGTGCTTACACTTCTGCTGTCTGTGTCCTGATGGTGGGACAGGATATATTCAGGGACGGTGATGGTGGTATCTGGGAGGTTGTCTATAACGTATAATTCCATGAGTATAACTGTGTCAGGCTGTTGCTTGACTAGTCAGTGAGACAGCTCTCCCAATTATGGCTCCAGCCCCCAGGTTTAGTGAAGAGAACTTTGCCCGGACAACAGGGCTGTTGTTGACAGTTTTCATTTCCAGTGCCAAAGTTGATGCTCAGTGGTCAGTCTGTTACCATTTCTTTTTTCCTTTCCAGCAACTGTTAATGCTCAATGGCTTGCTCAGCCGTTTCAGAGACCGGTTAAGAGTCAAAACCTATTGCTGTCATTTGTAGGCTAGGCCAGGTAAGGTTGACAGGTTCCTTCTGCAAAGGATATTAATGAACCAGATGGGTTTTTCCTGACAGTTGACAGTGGCTGCATGTCATCATCTCTTAATTCCAGATTTCTATTGAATTTAAATTTCACCATGTGCCGTGGCAGGATTTGAACCTGGCTCCCCAGAACATTATCTGGATTATCTCATAACATTATCTTTGGATTAAAAGTTCAGCAGTGGGGGACTCAATTTCTAGGGGTCATGAGTTCAAAGTGAGAGGAGGAACGTTTATGGGAGATATGTGTGGAAAGTTCCTTCACGCAGAGGGTGGTGGGTGCTTGGAACGCGTTGCCAGCAGAGGTGGTAGATGCAGACACGATAGTGTCTTTTAAGATGTATCTGGACAGGTACATGTATGGGCAGGAGCAAAAGGATACAGATCCTTAGAAAATTGATGACATGTTTAGACAGAGGATCTCAATTGGCGCAGGCTTGGAGGGCCGAAGAGCCTGTTCCTGTGCTGTAATTTTCTTTGTTCTCTCTGTTCTTTGTTCTATTCACTGCGCCAAAGCCTCCCCCATGTGTGTATAAATAGTGATTTTAACTATATCCTCTCAATTTTATACATGAAACACATGTAATTCATCTGGTACCATAAACTCCTTTACCTTGTAGCATGTAATTCTCCAAGAAATCCTGGTGAGAGTTTATTTGTTCACCAGGATGTACATTTCGAAATTCACTTCGAAGAGAAATTTTCCACCATCTCCAGATTACCTGTAGTTGGATGGAAATACAGATAGTCATAACATAACCTCCATATGCAAAGTTCACTTGCTCTTTACATCTGAATTTTGATAACAAATGTTTTTGAATTTGTCCTTCTACTCCCTTACAAATTTGTGCATAATTTTGATGAAGCTTCAATTTAAAATTCAATTAATATTAAATTACAATAAATTTATAATAAATCTTTAGGAGAAGCATTTCATGTTACAGAGCCTAGAATTGTTTCATTTCCTTTATTACTGATTTGGATAAAATGCTGAATCATGAATAGACACTGTGAGGGGTCAAATTCAACTTTGGCGAGGGCACAAGACAAGTAATGAAGCAGAAACTCATTATGAACCCTGTCTATTTATCCTCATTATTGGAATTTCTGATGAGACCTAGAATTGACTAATCTGCTTCCTGAGGAGGCTCAGGAAATTTGGCATGTCTGTAAAGACTCTTAGCAATTTTTATAGACACACCATAGAAAGCATTCTATCCAGATGTATGGCAAATGCTCTGCCCAGGACTGTTAGAAACCACAGAGAGCTGTGAACACAGCCCAGTCCATTACACAAGCCAAACCAACCTACCATCCATCGAATAAAAACTGAAAGAACTATGGATGTTGTAAATCAGAAACAAAAACAGATGTTGCTGGAAAAGTTCAGCAGGTGTGGCAGCATTTGTGAAAAGAAATCAGAGTTAATGTTTTGGGTCCAGACCTGTAACATTAACTCTGATTTCTCTTTACAAATGCTGCCAGGCCTGCTGAGCTTTTTCAACAACTTCTGTTTTTGCTTTCATCCACTAATTTCATCTATACTTCTTGTTGCTTCGCAAAGGCAGCCAACATAATCAAAGATCCCTCCCACCTCGATGACGATCTCTTCCAACCTCTTCCGTCGAGCAGAAGATACAAAAACTTAAACACACACGTCAACAGATTCAAGAATAGCTTCTTCCCCACTGTTATTAGACTTACTGGACCTCTCAAATTTTGAATTTAATGTTGATCCTGCTGTTTGTGCACCTTCTCTGCAGCTTTAACACTGTATTCCTCACTCTATTCTATTACCCTCATGCACTTTATATGGTATGATCTGCTGTACTGCACACAGAGAAAAAAACTTTGTGCTTTACCTAGGTTCATGAGACAATAATAAATCAAATCAAATCAAATCATGGAACCAGTGAAGCTGAAACATGCAAGATGAGGGACTCAACAGGATGGAGTGAACATTAAAATCCCGCTGACAGTCAGGAGAGGGATAGAAGCTAAAAACATAAAATTAGGGAATCTTAACTCTCACTTAGTATGTATTCTCTTCACAATATTTTAATAGTAACAGCTTTCAGGGCATGTCCCTGTCTTGTTGTAAAGATTCAGGACACATGGGGTTGCAATAACACAATTAAGGGCCTGTTTTAAATTTAATGCTGGGCAGCTAGATTTTCCAAAGCATGCAATTAATGGTAGCAAAAGATGGTTGAGTAGGTGAGGGTTCTTTCTGGTATTGCTTGTGAGCTAGGAGGAGTATTAATGTTCCCCTGATCCTGCCAATCCCAGCCTCTCCTTTCAACTGGGAGCAGCTGTGCCCTATGGTACCAAACTTTAATCTTTGACTCCACTCTTCTGAGTGGCAGAATTGTCATGACCCAGCCAAGTCTTAACATTTCCTGTTACGTACCGTTCCCCATGATCTCCAGATTTGAACTTCTACCACTGTTTTTTCTCCCTAGTAGCAGACCAGATCATTGTTAATCAGATTGTTAACATTATTTGGACTTTGATACTTGTGAGTTAAGGTTTCCCCCCAACAATCTCATGCTGTTCCCATCTCATCATAAATATTGGATCTAGCTGATATGTTGGCTCTGCAATTGAAGTTTAATTGGGATAAATGTGAGGTATTGCATTTTGATACAACAAACAAGGGGAGGGCTTATAAAATTAATGGTGGAGCCTTCGGTAATGTTGTAGAACAAAGGGACCCAGGGGTGCGGTACATAATTCTTTGAAGTTTGCATAACATATAGACAGGGTGGTTAAAAAGGCATTTGGCATGCTTGCCTTCACTGCTTAGTCCTTTGAGTGCAGCAAGTGGGAAGGGATTGGAGGTTGTACAGAAGATTGGTGAAGCCTCTTCTGGTATACTGTGTCCAGTTCTGGTCGCCCAGTTATACGAAGGATGTTATTAAGTTGGAAATGGTTCAAAAAAGATTTCCCAGGGTATTGCTAGGTATGGATGGTTTGAGTTATAAAGAAAGGCTGGATAGGTTGGGGTCATTTTGCCCAAGCGTAGGAGGTTGAGAGGTGACCATATAAAAGTGTATAAGATAATGAGGAGTATATATAGACTTAATGGTAGTTGTCCTTTCCCTAGGATGGGGGATTTCAAGACAAGTGGACACATTTTTTAAGGTAAGAGGAGAGAGATTTAAAAAAAAACATGAGGGGCAATTTTTTTTTCCCCCACACAGGGTGGTTTGCATGTGGAATGAACTTGCTGAGGAAACAGTAGATGTGGGTACATTACAATGTTTAAAAGACATTTGGATACATATATGAATAGGAAAGGTTTGGAGGGATATGGGCTAGGAGCAGGCAGGTGGGACTAGTTTAATTTGGGAATATATTCGGCATGGACTGGTTAGACCGAAAGGTCTGGCTCTATGACTCTGAATTATTTGTGTAGTTCAGTACATTTTTTGGTCTTCTTGCATATAGAACTTTTTTCCTGAAGATATTCACAGAAACTCCTTAGACAGCACCTTATAAACCCATAGACACTTCCAACTAGAGGGTCAAGTTCACCCCCGAGTCAATCATCAGCCTAACTTGGAAATACATCATTATTCCTTCACTGTTGCTGGGTCAAAATCAGGAGATTCCTTCCCTAAAAGGGTTCTATCAAAAACACAAGGCAGGTGATGGTATTGCGGTAATGTCACTGGAATAGTAATCCAGAACATCATGTTAATACACTGGGACATGGGTTCAAAGCCCACGATTGCAGATCTGAATTTTAAAATCTCAAACCACTGTTGAATATTCTAAAATCCCGTCTGGTTCACGAATGTCTTTCAGGTAAGGAAGTCTGCCAACCTTACCTGTTCTGGCTGACAAGTGGCTCCAGTTGAAGAGCAACTTGGTTGACTCTATGGGGAGGTGATGGCCTAGTGGTATTGTTGCTGGACTTTTAATCCACATCTGAGGAAGGGTCACTGGACCCAAAACACTAACTCTGTTTTTTACTTCACAGATGCTGCCAGACCTGCTGAGCTTTTCCAGCTTTTGTTTTTGTTCCTGATTTACAGCACCTGCAATTCTTTCAGTTTATTTTTTAATCCAGAGGCCCAAGTAATGTTCTGGGGACCTGGGTTCAAATCCTGCCATGGCTGATGGTGGAATTCAAATTCAATAAAAGTCTGGAATTACGCATCTCGTGATGGCCATGAATTCTTTGTCAATTGACAGTAAAACCCATCGAGATTGCTAATGTCCTTTAGTGGCAATCACTATCCTTACCTGGTCTAGCCTACATGTGACTCCTCTGGGATATGTAATAAATGCTGACCTAGCCAGTGATGCCAATATCCAAGAAGTGATTAAAAAAACCCAACAACATTGTGCATGATGAACTAGCCATTGGGTCGTGATCTCCTGGGTTTCCTTATATCTGCTACAAGGACAGCTGCAGTTAAGATATAATGACAGCAGACATTGTTAATTACAACTGGGAGGCTATCAATAATAAATAAGACTTCTGGAAGGCCGTTGGAAGAAATGAACATAAAAAAAATGCTCAGGTGATTGTGCAGGGGGTCCAGAAAAAAAAAAGAGACAGCTGTGAATCATGAACTTTCCCTCCACTCAGTACCTCTGCAGCAAAAGTGCGATTTTAGAGCATAGCTCCTGGCCCACATAAAGATTATGCTTGACACAGATTTGACCATGAGGACACAAACTAGATTCCTAGGAGATGGAAAGGCTCCATTTACCACTTCTTGATTCATTGAAAATAAGAAACAAAAAAGCAGCTTAACTGCCAGAGTGCCACTTTTTATTTACATTTCAGTGGTCTTCTAATGATATAATTGAAGGAACACTAGGTTTAGGCTTGTTTACTTCAGATGCCACATGAAAATAAACCAAAGAGGAATTGACACTGAAGCTGGCACTTATTTTCAATGTGCAGTGTCAGCCTGAAGCCTGTATTCACTTCTACAAGATTTCAATTTAGAATGCTGGAACAAGAAACTGCACCATGAGTCCCGACCCGGGTGCCAGATTCTTTGAAGACTTCTTGAACGTCCTGTTGGGAGTGATCAGAGTAGGAAGGCAAGTTTTATAAAGCATTCCTAAAGATTAAGCCAACCAGCTCTGGGGGCATTGAAGAGTTTGATTACTCCAGCAGCATAGTCAAGCGGTAGATTCAGTGTAGGAAGTATTTCCATGGCTTCTAAATTATAGTAAGGATGAGTACAGCTCTTCATTCCTCTGTCTTATGGAAACAATTCTGTCCATCTTCCCTCCAATGCATAATTCAAAGCAACCTTATTGCAAACATACATGGCCCATCCTTATCCCCTTTATAGTTGCCAGTGGCACCATTATCTGCCAATTTACTAGTCTCTTCTAATACCTCCTTCCTGACTTCACACTCATGTTTTTCTGGTTAACAGTTTTCCATCCTAGTTAACTTTCAATTCTTTCCTCTCTCAACTTGTGTTCAAGAAATGCATCCCTGCATTCTGTTTTGCTCAAGACACTCACCAAATACAGCAAAAACCCTAAGCAAGTGCTCCATGTACTAGAAATCAATGGCCCTCAGGATAAAACAGAATAGGAACTTTTGTTTCATAGCACTCATAATTAATGTCCCTGGCTATTCTTTAATGGTAGGGCCCTAGAAAGAGTTTGTCACACAAAACGACCTACATGTGCAAATGCATTGTTCCTTGAAGCAGGAGTCACACATAGTCAGGGAGGTGAGGGCGATATTTGACATGATTTCTTTCATTGGTCAGTGCAGTGAGTGCAGGAGTTGGGAGGTCATGTTGCTGCTGTAAATGACACTGGTGAGGCCACTTTTAAAATATTGCATACAATTCTGGTCACCCTGTCATAAAAATGACACTGTTAAACTTGAGAGTGCAGACAAGATTTATATGGATGTTGCTGGGGCTGAAGGGTTTGAGGTTGAGGGAGAGGCTGACTAGGCTGGGGCTTTTTTCCCCTGGAGTGTCAGAGGTTGTGGGGTGACCTTATTGAAGTTTACAAAATTATGAGGGGCATGGACAGGATAAATAACGAAGGTCTATTTCCAAGGGTAGAGAAATCCAAAACTGGAGGGCATAGATGTTAGGTGAGAGGGGAGAGATTTAAAAAGGATCTGAGGAGCAATTTTTTCACACAGAGGGTGCTACGTGTATACCACAGAAAGTAGTGAAGGCTGCTACAATTACAACATTTAAAAGACGGGTATATGAATAGGATGGGCTTAAAGGGTGTAGGCCAAATGCTGGCAACTGGGACTAAGTCTGATTGGGATGTCTGGTCAGCACAGACAAGCAGGACTGACGGGTCTGTTTCCATGCCGTATAACTCTGACTATATAGCCCCCTCATGTAACTGTGAAGTACACAATTACCACTGCTTTCATTACATCAAAATACAAAGTCATCTGTTATCATCTAGCTTCTTTATTCTTTTATAACTCAAACCACGTTATTCCCTCCTGTAGTTCCTTCTCAATCTCCAGTCTTCAGAAGCTGGAACTTCAGAAATGGAGATAATGAAATGTGAGGCTGGATGAACACAGCAGGCCCAGCAGCATCTCAGGAGCACAAAAGCTGACGTTTCCGGCCTAGACCCTTCATCAGAGAGGAAGGGTCTAGGCCCGAAACGTCAGCTTTTGTGCTCCTGAGATGCTGCTGGGCCTGCTGTATTCATCCAGCCTCACATTTCATTATCTTGGATTCTCCAGCATCTGCAGTTCCCATTATCACTGATACAACTTCAGAAATGGAGACTGCTTGTGATAAAGCACCGTCACAAACTAAATTTGTTTCATTATGGAGACTAGCAATACATTTGCACGTGATGGAACATTCAGCATTAGTAGGAGGTCTGGAACCCTGCAGCCCAATGGTATCAATGTGGACTTCACCAGCTTCAAAATCTCCTCTTCCCCCACCGCATCCCAAAACCAGCCCAGTTCGTCCCCTCCCCCCACTGCACCACACAACCAGCCCAGCTCTTCCCCTCCACCCACTGCATCCCAAAACCAGTCCAACCAGTCTCTGCTTCCCTAACCTGTTCTTCCTCTCACCCATCCCTTCCTCCCACCCCAAGCCGCACCTCCATCTCTTACCTACTAACCTCATCCCACCTCCTTGACCTGTCCGTCTTCCCTGGACTGACCTATCCCCTCCCTACCTCCCCACCTATACTCTCCTCTCCACCTATCTTCTTTTCTCTCCATCTTCGGTCTGCCTCCCCCTCTCTCCCTATTTATTCCAGAACCCTCACCCCATCGCCCTCTCTGATGAAGGGTCTAGGCCCGAAACGTCAGCTTTTGTGCTCCTGAGATGCTGCTGGGCCTGCTGTGTTCATCCAGCCTCACATTTTATTATCTTAGTAGGAGGTCTGTCAAGTTCTCTCTCAATATGCCATCAGTCTGTAGCTTACATTGTAGAATGCAGCCATCTCCAGGAGTACTGCAGCCAGATCCTATCAGTCAATCTATATTGGTAGGCGCTCATAGGTTGGCATGTAGACTGCGCTTGAACTTGTGTTCTGCCTTGGAGAAGAAAATGGGGTAAACAAATGGATAGAGTTTCTGTTGATATTACTCTCATTCTGAAGTCTGTTCTTCAGCATATATACTGTCATCGAAAGTAGAGGTGTTGAGCTCCAGTCCCCGGCGATCATAGTGGCTAAGTGGGAACAGCGCATGCTGCTCTGTCAGGATATCAATATATCTACTTTCTTACCATTTGCTAAACCAATACCAGTAAATGTACCTATATGTCAGCTGGTCCAAACTAATTCAGTGCTACAATTATCAGCCAGGCCTTTGGCCTGTCCAGTGGCAAAGCGGTTGCTGATCCACCTTCATCAGTTTCTTTCTTCCCTTCACTTAATTCTTCATTATTTGATGATTCCTCCTCTTGTTAACAATGCTTTTTCCAATTCCAATATATTGCGCATTGCCAGATTGAACAAACTGCACTGATGTGGATCACTTTGAACAGTCCATATTGGCAGAGTCCCTGGAGCAATCATTGTATTTGAAATTATGCTTTCAAATGCTAATAATATGCTTAGTGACATTCCTAATAATCCCATGGCTCTCACTATGTACATGGGAGGATTGGAGAGGCTTGTCATTGATGAGAATGTGAAGTGGTATTCCTAGTGTCCTAGTCACCATCTTCAGGTTCCTAGATGGCTGAGAAAGTAGGGGAAGGACAAGTGTTGCAGCATGAAGGATTCATGACAGCTGCCAATGAAACTGATGTTGACTTCATTATCCTTCACTTGTCATTACTGACAAGTTTATGGCTTATCTTCTTATATCCTGATAGCTAGAGGAGCGGAATCTGTTGCACCCTGGAAATGAGAGAAAATAGCAAATCCTGCAAATTTGAAGCTCTCTCATTCTGGTCATCAGCATTCACTGCACAAGTAGTACACTGGATGACTTAAGAAGCAGCATATAGGTTACCTGTTATATAGACTGCAGAATTAGAGTTGAGGAACATGTCCCCATTTTGCAGCCTCCAGCAAAAAACTGTAAGGCTGATTATGAAAGCTGCTAGAAAATCGTAAGCCCCTGGTCTTCCTGAAATACCTATATGATAAATGTAGAAGTATCTTGTACAGCTCCTCAAACGAGATTATTCTCTTATAGATCCCATTAGTCGGATAATCCCGGCTACAAGTAGAATCCCCTCCTTTGCTGTCTTATAACAGGGCTACTTGCTGCTCCACTCCCCCTCCCATTCTCTTGATGACATGTCCATCATGGGCCTCCTGCACTGCCACAATGATGCCACCCGAAGGTTGCAGGAACAGCAACTCATATTCCGCCTGGGAACCCTGCAGCCATATGGTATCAATGTGGGTTCACCAGTTTCAAAATCTCCCCTTCCCCTACTGCATCCCTAAACCAGCCCAGTTCATCTCCTCCCCCCACTGCACCACACAACCAGCCCAGCTCTTCCCCCCCACCCACTGCATCCCAAAACCAGTCCAACCTGTCTCTGCCTCCCTAACCGGTTCTTCCTCTCACCCATCCCTTCCTCCCACCCCAAGCCGCACCCCCAGCTACCTACTAACCTCATCCCACCTCCTTGACCTGTCCGTCTTCCCTGGACTGACCTATCCCCTCCCTACCTCCCCACCTACACTCTCTCCACCTATCTTTTTTACTCTCCATCTTCGGTCCGCCTCCCCCTCTCTCCCTATTTATTCCAGTTCCCTCCCCCCATCCCCCTCTCTGATGAAGGGTCTAGGCCCGAAACGTCAGCTTTTGTGCTCCTGAGATGCTGCTTGGCCTGCTGTGTTCATCCAGCCTCACATTTTATTATTTACTTGCTGCTTATTCAGGTTTGTTAGCCTGTTACTGCTGCTTCTCAGTCTCCAACAATTTGTCCATCCAGAAAAATGATGCTATTTGACAACAGAGTTCTTGTTCCGACTGTGTGGAGGAATGCATTCTAACATCTTTCATGAATAGTCTGGCCCAAGTTCTTAGGCTATGCCCCCTGGTTCGAGAATTCTCAACCAGTGGAAACATTAATCTTTATGTACACTGTCTTTCCCGGTTTCCTACAGTTCAGGAAGAGGCCATTTGTCCCATTGAGTCTATAATGACCATCTGGAGAACATCCCAGCCAGACTTTGTCAAGCTTCCTTTGCGAGATGACTGTCTTGTAGCACTCGAGGTGTCATCTTCAGGAATATGATTTTCCTGACAAAGTGACAGTCTCACTAACTTTCAGCCACTCCAAGGCAGAAAGTAAAACATTTGCCCTTGATTTATTATCTATCACGCAATTAGTACAGTTTTTCCTATTAAAGTGAAGCATATCTGAGTGACAGCACATTGCACTAGTCTATAAACACACTTGTAAATAGAGAATATCTTGATGCTAAAGTGGCCAGCAGAATTGGAGGCCGGGGTGCGCGCGCAAGTAGCAGTGATGACACTACACTAACTAAGACACCTGGATGGGTACATGAAAAGGAAGGTTTAGAGGGATATGGGCCATATGCCAGCAAATGGGATAAGATTAACTTATAATATCTGGTCGGCATGGACGAGTTGGACTAAAGGGTCTGTTTTCGAGCTGTACCTCTCTATGACTCTGAGCTGCTGCAACAGAATCTTCTGGCTGCCAATCCGGCTATTCTGTTATTTGCTGACTACCTCACCTCCACCAGCCCCCGTGCTGCAGTTGGCTGCTACCCCATCCTCTCATTACTGGCTGTCAGCCAATTGACTGTTGGCTGTATCCCTCACCACATGGCTCACCATTTAGGATTCTTTGAGCTCAGTCACTGTGCTGCCTAATGGTGGTGTTGGCGATAAATGCAGGCTTTGAGAAGATTAAACAAATGGATTCAGATAATCTGAGGAGTAACAATTACAGTAAGGTTTCTGTTCGTCTCTGATAGTTTATTGTTAGGACTGAACACATTATTCTTGGCCAGTAATTTTGATCCTGTGCCCTTTAGAAGTGTGGAACATACCTGAAATTCCAGTATGTAGGCAAGTGAGGGGCAGTTAGTGAAGAAGTTAAGATGCCAGGTGGTAAAGGTAAGTGATTAATGCTTTGCTTACAACAGAATAGATGGACAGATGTGTTAATTCTGGTGACAAAATAGGAGGCTGTAGGGTTCAGTGATAGGGTGGAGGGCCTTTTGGATCAGGTTGAGGGGGGAATGTCAGGTACAGGGTTTAGGTTGGTAGTGAGTTTGGAAGTTGATCAGGGCGGTTGTCAGGTAACCGAGGGATCTTGGAGGTATAGTTGGGGAGTGACAGCTGTGAGTTTAGGGAGTCAATTTAATAATTTCCCGGGGTTGTTCTAAGTTTTCATCCTTTAAATGTTTCCTCGGTAACTATTAGCTTATCTGAAGTGGAGCTCTTTGAATTTAATGAATCCTTTCAGAGGGTTCCATGCAAAGGGGAAGTGCCCAAAAGAACCTTCAATTTTCCCAGTAATTTCCATGGTTTGCATTTGGAATTCCACATGTTCCTGGTGTGCAACTCCAAAGACTACCTTGGCCATCAGAATATCGGGGCCAGTGTGATGCAAATGTGAAGAAAAACATAAATAATAGACTATGCCAAGGCACTTTTTGAGACATTATGGAATAAAAGATAACAATGAGCCAGAGTAAAGGGAATGACCAGTCAGATCCAAGTTGACCAGAAAATGTCACACTGAGATCAAATTCAGATTCACATAGGCCCACAATGATCAGCGAGATCTAAAGGTAGTTTTTAATAAATGTCTTAAGTTCTGTTTTCATTCTCCAAAAAGGTTGATGTCTAGCATCTCACCCACTCCAATTTGACCATTCCTGCCTGTTCTTGCTGCTCCTGCCCTATATTTTCAAACCGTCCTGTACTGTCTCAGTAGTATGCCTGACCAATCCTGCTCCTTGGCCATACAATGTCACAGAACAGCAGACCAAGAATTGAAGTGTTTCCTCAACTATTGACTCAATCTTGTTGACCCATCTCTCCAAACTAAAATAAGCTCACATCCACGCTTCTCAATAAACTTAGTTAATTACCTACCCAGGCTCCTACATGTGCCATCACAGTGCTGTTACACAACACCACCCAGTCTTTATGCTCCAACACCTTGGAATTCGTTTTCTCCTCCTATCAAACTCTGTCCTTCAGGGCTCCTAAATGCCAAACCCGCAGTGCTCCGAAAAGTCCACATATTCTACCTTGCTTCTTACAGATCCTGCAACCACCATCACAATTTATACCAGGTTGCAGATTGCTTGCTGAGCCAGTGTTTGATTGCAGCCGTTTCATCACCTTGCTAGGTAACATCGCCAGTGTGCCTCTGGTGAAGCGTTGGTGTCCTGTCCCGCTTGTTATTTATATGCCTTGGTTTGATGGGGTGGTTAGTATCACTTCCGGTTCTATTTTTAAGTGGATTGTATATTTGCTGCAGTTCAACATGTTTGTTGGTGGGGTTCCGCTTGGAATGCCAAGCCCCCAGGGATTCCCTGGCATGTCTCTGTTTGGCATGTCTTTGTGAGATACATGGCATAGGCCAAACTGGAAGAAAACTGACAATAAACGATAAATGAACATCAACCAGCTACCAAGAGACACAACCAATTCTCACTGGTGTCAACACACACAAAGAGGGACACGAATTTGACTGGGAATAGAACAAGCCAAACAGAGACATACTAGGGAATTCTTGGAGGCCTGGTATTCCACGCTCCAAAACTCCATCAACAAACACATTGACCTGGATCCGAAATACAAGCCACTGAAAAATACAATGGGAAGTGATGCGAACCACTCCAGCAAACCTAGGCATACAGGTAATGAGCAGGACAGAACACCAATGCTTCACTGAAGGCGCACTAACGCTGTTACCTAGCAAGGTGATGAAACTTCTGCAATCAAACACACTGGCTCGATGAGCAACTCTACAACCTCACCTGCAATCCAAGTTACAAATCTTCTCAAAAACTTTAAACAATTTATACACTTCTACAAGACCCCAGATCCCCTTCCTCCAATATCACGATCCGTATATACTGCTATATGTAGGTCCAACAACCCATGTCCTACCTACCTGCAACTTGGAACATCTTCCCTCCCATCTTCCTCTGTATCCTGCGCTTCAAAGAAAGGTAAGAGATTAACTATACTGTTAAACTATATTTAAACAGTCAAGAATACAGACTTACAGTTAGTGAAATTATACACAATAACTGAATTATATTACCAGCCCAATGATTAAATGTGTTAAATTATATGAGCTGACACATTTTCCTTACTCTCAGTAAGCAAAATTACAAATAACATTTTTAAAAATTATTAACACATTCTGTCAGTCGGATTTCACTGTCTGAAGTCATGAAAAAGGGATTGCAACTGAAGTAGTATGGGGTGAACAATTCAAACCTAACAACATGGTTTAAAAACCACCAACCAACAATGTGTGGTAGCATTCAATCACAGATAGGATTGTGTCACAGAGCCTAATCTACGTTGAATTTCACACGTCGAGCAGAAGTGACTTGTCAACAAAATATGGGATAATGGAACTTTGAACTGTCATTAGCAAGTCCCAAAGACTACTATATCATACATTTATAGACAACACAAATGGAATAGGCAGCAGAGTATACCAACAACAACTAAATTTCCCTGAATATTTTTTGAAAATCCTTCAGTCACCTTTCTGTTTTCATTATACAAAGGACTTACTAATGGAAATCTGGTTGGTAACACAACAAAAGCACATCTGGGTTAAGCAGCATAAGCCCCAAAAGCAGCCATAGACTTTCACTAATTTATTGTGCTGCAGACAGGAGATAAATTCATGTTGCTTGCTGATTTTGTGCACCTGCTTGATTTCTATATGCAGTCAGCGCTATCTGCGCTGTTCACTGGCTTTACATATTAGCAAGAGACCAAATATTGCTAGGGCAATAAATGTAGCCTGCATCTCTTAAAAGGGAGGTATGCCAAGTCTGTTGTAAATAACCTGGAGAAATTCACTGGGTTTAACTGACAGTAATTGCCTCTGGGTTCTCCTGTTCTTTTAGCTGATGGTCATGGTCTCTGGGTTCTCTCTTCCTCAAACTTGGCTGCCTGCAGAAATTCATCTCCAATTCCCACATACTTCACAATGACATGCAAGTTATGACCCAAAACAAGTGCAAAGTGAGGTCAAACAAAGATGCGTCATCTCACCAGGGGTGTGTCACTGCACTCATGCTCTTCTTCATATTCCTTGTTGTGACACTCCAACCCACCTCTACAAATTTCCCTGCTGGAGTGGAATTAGCCTACAAGACAGGCAGGAAATTGTTCCAACTTTGATGCCTTCAGGCCAGAACCAAGACCACCCTGACTTCTGTCACCAAGGTCCAGTACATAGACAACACCCATGTGTGCGCACACTCAGAGGCTGAGCTACAAACCAGCACCAACACATTCACCAAGGTGTACCAGAGAATGGGCGGCAGACTAAACATCCAGAAAAACAAAAAGTTCTCTATCAGTCCTCTCCTGCCACACAATACTGCGCCCTAATCTTCAAAATCCATGGTGAGCCCCTCAGCAATGTGGATCATTTTCCATACACCAGGAACATCCGTTTACAAAGGTATGCAAATCGAAATTGATGCTGAAATTTAACACAGACTCCAATGCATCAATGCAGTTATAGCTGCCTGAGAAACAGAATGTTCAAAGACCGAGACCTCAAAGCCAATACCAAGCTCTGATCGACAGAGCAATCATGCTGCCACCCTCCTGTATGGATCAGAAATATGGAGCATGTACAGCAGATATCTCAAATCCTTGGAGAGTTATCATTAGTGCTGCCTTTGTAAAATCTTGCAAAGCTATTGGTAGTCTAGGCGTTCAATGTGCATGCCTTCTTGCACGCCAATATCCGCAGTATTGAGGCACTGGTCATGCATGACCAGCTGTAACTGGTGGGCACGTTGTCCATGTACCAACACAAGATTCCCTAAACAAGTGCTATATTCTGAAGTCTGCAATGTTAAGTGATCACTTGAATCACAGAATCCCTAAAATGAGGAAGCAGGCCAATCTGCTCATCAGTTCCAATATGCCCTTCCGAAGAGCATCCCATGCTGACCTATCCCCTCAACCCTGCATATATGTCTAGTCCACTGTGTCTGCACAACCCTGGACACTATGGGCTATTTAGCATAGCCAGTTCACCCTAACCTGCATATCTTTGGACTGTGGGAGGAAACTAGAGCAGCCGGAGGAAACCCACGCAGACATGGGCAGAATGTGCAAACTCCACATGTACAGTTGCCTGAGGCTGGAATGGAACCAGGGCTCCTGGAGACGTGAGACAGCAGTTCTAACCACTGAGCCATTGTGCTGCACGAGGCAAAAGGTGATCCTGAAAGTCTCCCTAAACAAATGTCTCATTCCCAATGACATGAGGGAATTGCTTGCCCTAGAACACACAAACTGAAGAAAAGCACTGGCAAGGGACAAACCACTTCAAGCATCACTGAGTGGAGCACATGGAGACCAGGCACAAAGCAGCTGAAAGAATGTGCAAAGTCCAGAGCATCCCATCCAACCGTGTCATCAAATACCACCTACCCCAACCGTGGCAGTGTTTGCAGCTCTAGGAAAACTGAATGGACGAGTAACATAAATTACAACAGCAGGTCAGAGAGTAGGAATTCTGTGGAAAGTAACTTGCCTCCTGTCTTCCTTTTGTCAGCCAATGACCTGCAAGGCATAAGTCAGGAGTGTTATGGAAGAATCTCTACTTCTTTGGAAGAATATAGCTCCAATAACACTCAAGAGGTTTAACAGCATCCAGAGCAAAGCAGCCTGCTTGTTCAGCAACCCATTCACCACCTCAACAAACATTCCTTCATTACTGGCACAAAGTGGTAACAGTGTGTACCATTTACAAGATATACTGCAGTGTCTGGTGAACCTGACGTCAGTGGTAGGGAAGCTACTGGAGAAGATACTGAGGGATAGGATCTATTCCCATTTGGAAGAAAATGGGCTTATCAGTGATAGGCAACATGGTTTTGTACAGGGAAGGTCATGTTTTACCAACTTAATAGAATTCTTTGAGGACGTAACAAAGTTGGTTGATGAGGGAAAGGCTGTAGATGTCATATACATGGACTTCAGTAAGGTGTTTGATAAGGTTCCCCATGGCAGGCTGATGGAGAAAGTGAAGTCACATGGGGTCCAGGGTGTGCTAGCTAGATGGATTAAAAAAAACTGGCTAGGCAACAGGAGACAGAGAGTACTAGTAGAATGGAGTTTCTCAAATTGGAGACCTGTGACCAGTGGTGTTCCACAGGGATCTGTGCTGGGACCACTGTTGTTTGTGATATATGTAAATGATTTGGAGGAAGGTGTAGGTGGTCTGATCAGCAAGTTTGCAGATGACACTAAGATTGGTGGAGTAGCAGTTAGTGAAGGGGACTGTCAGAGATTACAGCAGAATATAGATAGACTGGAGAGTTGGGCAGATAAATGGCAGATGGAGTTCAATCCAGGCAAATGCGAGGTGACGCATTTTGGATGATCAAATTCAAGGGCGAACTATACAGTAAATGGAAAAGTCCTAGGGAAAACTGATGAACAGAGAGATCTGGGTGTTCAGGTCCATTGTTCCCTGAAGGTGACAATGCAGGTCAATAGGGTGGTCAAGAAGGCATATGGCATGCTTTCCTTCATTGGACGGGGTATTGAGTACAAGAGTTGGCAGGTCATGTTGCAGTTGTATAGTACTTTGGTTCGGCCACATTTGGAGTACTGTGTACAGTTCTGGTCGCCACATTACAAAAAGGATGTGGATGCTTTGGAGAGGGTGCAGAAGAGGTTCACCAGGATGTTGCCTGGTATGGAGGCTGCTAGCTATGAAAGAGAGGTTGAGTAGATTAGGATTATTTTCATTAGAAAGAAGGAGATTGAGAGGGGACCTGATTGAGGTCAACAAAATCATGAGGGGTATAGAAAGGGTGAATAGCAAAAAGCTTTTCGCCAGAGTGGGGGACTCAATTACTAGGGGTCGTGAGTTCAAAGTGAGAGGAGGCAAGTTTAGGGGAGATATGCGTGGAAAGTTCTTTACACAGAGGGTGGTGGGTGCCTGGAACGCATTGCCAGCAGAGGTGGTAGACGCAGACATGTTCGCATCTTTTAAGATATATTTGGACAGGTACATGGATGGGCAGGGAGCAAATGGACACAGACCGTTAAAAAATAGATGACAGGTTAGACAGAGGATCTTGATTGGTGCAGGCTTGGAGGGTTGAAGGGCCTGTTCCTGTGCTGTAATTTTCTTTGTTCTTTGTCTCACTTTGCATACCCCCAATCTACACCATCTCAAAGGACAAGGGCAGTATATGCAAGGGAACATCATTTCCTGTAAAAATAAACCCCGAAAGAACTGCTGATGCTGTGAATCAGAATCAAAAACAAAGTTGCTGGAAAATCTCAGCAGGCCTGGCAGCGTCTGTGAAGGAAAAAAAAGAGTTAACGTTTCAGATCTGGTGACCCTTCTTCAGAACTGTTCCTCAGAACCTCACTTCCTGTAAATTCCACTCAAACTCACAGTCTATCCTCGCTTGAAATCGTATCACCATCCATTTATGGATCAAAATCTTAGAACTCCCTTTCAAACAGGAGTGTGAATGTCCCAACATCCCAAGGATTGCAACAGCTAAAGAAGGTAGCTCACCATCCCTTTTTCCAGGGTAACGAGGACAAGTAAGGTACATTTCTACCCATGATCATACAGTCTGGTTGAGTGGGCAGTCTAGGAATTTAAAAGGAGCATGACATAGCAAACTCCAGTATTTTTGGAAACAAATCTTGCACTTTTCATCTTCTAGAACAACGTTGCATCTGCTGACGTGAGTAGCCATGGTGGTACTGTTGATGAGCTTGGCTTAGCCTGACATTCACCAAAATTTCTGAAAGAATTGATTAGGAAGTAAAGCAGACCTGGGAAATGGGAGACTTGGGTTCAAATCCCACTTGCTCCAGAGGAGTTTATTAAGATTTCTGAACAAATTGATTAGAAAATAATAGAGCAATCTCAAGGGAGTTCTTCTGGTGTGGTGATAAGTCCCTACCTCTGGGCTAGGAGGACTGAGTTCAACTCCTACCTGTTCCAGAGATGTGCTATTATATCTCTGAACAGGATAATTAAACAACAGAGAAAAAATGAAACTGACCCAGGGTGGTGGGAAAACCATTGTGTGCAATAACACTTCTGGTTATAAAAAAAATGTAGACTGGGTGGGTAATAGTTAAAAACAAAGAAAGTCATGGTGATTTGGTAGTAACACAACTATTCAGTTGTGTGTAAGAGCACTTCTGGCTCTGTAAGAAAAAACCAGACCCCAGTGGCCACTGGAAGTGATACAGTGCTTTATTTTTCACTTAAATGCCATGTTGATTGAGTCCCTTCTTGCTCTGCCTATAAGTCCCTCACTTTAATGGTTTGCATTGCCCATAATGGGCTTTACTTGTAGCCAATTAGAAACTTACATGGGTGATTTACTGGTGACGGTTAATGGGTTAAAAAAAAGTAACTGTCATTTGTTGATGGGAAAGTTGTTCAGGCTGTGGGTGATAATATATCCAAATGTAAACAAAGAAAAACAATAAAGCAGACCCAGTATAACAAAAATAAGCAGACCTGGATGGTGGTTAATAGTGAAAAACAAAAACAAAATCATGAAGTAACATTTTCTGAAGAAGAGCCTCAGCTCAAGGCGTCGGTCTTCCTGCTGCTCTGATGCTGCTTGGCCTGCTGTGTTCATCCAGCTCCACACCTTGTTATCTCAGATTCTCCAGCATCTGCAGTTCCTGCTATCTCTAAAACAAAATCATGGCATTTTGATGGTGGGAGAAAACCATTCAGTTGTGAAAAACAACAACAACAAAATAGACCCATAAGGGAGGTGATGACCTAGTTGTATTATTACTAGAGATGCAGGTTAACATTCTGGGGTCTCAGGTTCAAGCGCTGCCATAAGGAAAAATGCTGGCTTAGGTAACAATATCCACACCTTGTGAATTAAATTCAAAAAAAAAAGGTCAAGCAGAGATCCCAACACTCTATGGACTCTTGTGGTGCAGTGGTAATATCTATGCCTTTGAGCCAGGAGGACCAGGTTCAAGTCCCACGTGCTCCGAGTTGTGTAATAACATCTCCGAATTGGTTGATGACAAAATACCTAAAGAGAAACGTATCTATGGAGTACAATATAGCAGCTTGGGCACCATAATTTGCCTGCTTTCTATGCTTCTGGTGAAAATAGTATAAAACAGACCCATGCAACAAAATAAAAGCAGCCCAGAAAGGTCTTGTGGCACAGCGGTAGTGTCCTTACCTCTTGGCTGCAGAGGCCTAGGTTCAAATCTTGCCTGTTCCAGAGCTGTGAAACAACTTCTCTGACTAGTATGATTTTAAAACAAAATAAAGCAGAGCCAGAATTAGTACCAATGCACATTGGTAGTGTGCCTACCTTGCTGCCAGGCGCACCAGGTTCAAGTCCTACCTGCTCCAGAGGGGTGTAATAATATCTCTAAATAGGTTGACTAGAAAATGTTATGAAACAGACCCAGATAAAGAAAAAAAAAGCAGACTCAGACAGGAAAAGCAGAACGAGATGTCTTCAGAGACAGATAGGCACTGCAGGGTGTGGAAAGCTGTACTTCCCTCTCCAAATCCATTTTGATTTAGCCCCTTCCTGCTCTCTCAACCTTACCTCACCTCACCGTTTGATGGTTAGCATTACCCTTAGCTGGCTTTGCACGTAAGTGTCCAGTTGGCTACATGGATGATTACTGTTGATGGTTAATAGATGGAGAAAAAAAATGTCACGGTGATTTGGAGATGGAAAAGAAAAGTTAAGGGGTGTGTAAGATAACTTCTGAATATAAAATAACAAAACTGACCACTGATTTATTGGTGACTGTTCATAGATGATTTGGTGACAGGGAAAAATACAACAAATATTCACATGTATATAAGAGCACTTAGGGATAACAGATCCAGGGATGGGTCTATAGAAGTCTGTCCTTGGCTGGGACCAGCCTATATACACTGCAGGCTGCAGCTCTATTTTGAAGTTCAATCACACTGATGATCCCTGGAATGGTAAGCCTAACATACGATGAACGGGTGAGGATCCTGGGATTGTATTCATTAGAGTTTAGAAGGTTGAGGGGAGATCTAATAGAAACTTACAAGATAATGCATGGCTTAGAAAAGGTGGACGCTGGGAAGTTGTTTCCGTTAGGCGGGGAGACTAGCACCCATGGGCACAGCCTTAGAATTAGAGGGGGTCAATTTAGAATGGAAATGAGGAGACATTTCTTCAGCAAGAGAGTGGTGGGCCTGAGTGGTGGGAATTCATTGCCACGGAGCACAGTGGAGGCCAGGACGTCAAATGTCTTCAAGGCAGAGATTGATAAATTCTTGATCTCGCAAGGAATTAAGGGCTATGGGGACAGTGCGGGTCAGTGGAGTTGAAATGCCCATCAGCCATGATTAAATGGTGGAGTGGACTCGATGGGCTGAATGACTTTACTTTCACTCCTATGTCATATGGTCTAACGATGCTTCTTTTCCAAATCAGGCTTCCTGAGTTATTACGGAGCTAATATAATTAGAGCTAAGAACTGCAAAACAAAACTTCTATTGCTGGGGCATATACAGCACACCTTCAAATTTGGAAGTGAATTTGAAGACAAACTCTAGTCCAAAAGAAGGAACCTTTTACAAAAACAAAATAATTGTTCTTGGATATTTTAACTAGCTACTTATCAATTGGGAAAGATAGGGAAAAAATATGGGGAAAATGGAATAGAATTCTGCAAAAGACTCCTTGATCAAATAGCAATATTAGACAAAACATGCGAAATGATTTATTTTCATGAAAAAGCAGTAGTAATTATAATCTGACTGGAAGTACTGTAGATCAACTATATGATTAGGGATACAAATTTACTGAATGCTAAAGGCTTAATTGATAAGGCCATTGGATAAAAAAGATAAAGAAGTTATTGAAATGCACAGCAAAGAAGACAGTCATTTGGTCCATTACACTCGTACTATCCAGCCTGATGCCATCTTCCAGTTCTTGGTCCAAAGCCCTGGAGGTTAGGATGCTTCAAGTATTTAGCAAAGTACTTTTTGAATGCAATTAGAGTTTTTGCCATGATCACACAGTGAGTTCCAGAATTCCACCAAATTGCGTGAAAATAGTTTTGTTTTTTCCTCAACTTCTCTGTAATCCTTCTGCAACAACTTTAAATCTAGATCTCTTGGTTATTTGGCCCTTACTACTGATTCCACTAGAGCTCTCAATTTTACACACCTCAGTTAAATCTCGACTCGCTCTCATTATTCTAAACATAAAGCTATTTAAACTTTCTTCATATCTTAAATTCTTCAGTCATGCCAATGTCCTTGGAAATTGCCTATCACGCAAACATCCCTCTTATAAAACAGTGACCAGAAAAGCAAGCAGTACTCTAGCTAGGACCCAAAATAGTGTTTTATATAATAAGATCGCTGCTCTCATATTTTATGCTTCAGTGCACGAAGCAAAGTATCTTGTGTGCCTTTTGAACTATTTTAGCTACAATTCATACTACCTTCAGATTCGCCACTCCAAGATCCCATTGCTGTGCTACAGTTCACACAGTTCTACCACTTATTGTGGTATTCCCTTCTTTGCCTTCTTGACACAACATAACTCTGACAGCTTTGGGTTCTTTTCTATTTATTATTTTACTGCCTAGTTGACTAGTCTATTGATATCTTCCTGCAGCTTTCTTCTCAGTTGGTTGACGGCTGGTTTGGTAATTCAGAGTAATGCCAACAGTGCAGTTCAACTCCCACACTGGCTGAGGTCATCATGAAGGTCCCACCCTTCCAACCTCACTCTTCACCTGAGGCAAAGGTGACCCTCAGTCAGCCAATCTTCGCCAGTTTCTCATTAAAGTGCAACCTATGGTCCTTTGGAGCTATGGTGACTTACCTTTTACAGCATTCTTCTGCACCCCATCAACTTAAGACTGATTTATTTTTTATAAAAACCACAAAATTCTTAATCACGTACATTACAATCAAGTCTACATGACTCATAGGTGCCACAGAACAGAGTACCTAATAGTGGGTACTGAAAACTTCCATTGGAAACAATTTCAAGTCTAAAGAAAAACACCCATTGACTGTTATTCTTGGCTGTGTCAAAGATAATTTTGGATTCAACTTGCCATTTTCTCTTGAATCCCATTGGTTCATATCCTTTTGATCAGTCTGCTGTGTGTGATCTTACCTTATGCATGGTGACGTTAAAATTGTATCAGAGATAATGGGAACTGCAGATGGAGAATCAGAGATAACAAAGTGTGGAGCTGGATGAACAATTTTAACCTCACTGCAAAACCTCTTCCAGGGATGCCTAACCTGAAGAAGTTACCCTCCTCCCTCCAGACATACCTCAGGGGATCTCTCTCCCACTGCAACTCTCTTGTACCTCTCCACCTATTTTCTCCTCCAGCCATCTTTGATCTACCTCCCCCACCTTTCCCTATTTATTTCAGAACCCTCTCCCCATTCCCCTTTTTTGACGACGGGTCTAGGCCTAAAACATCAGCTTTTGTGCTCCTAAGATGCTGCTTGGCCTGCTGTGTTCATCCAGCTCCACACTTTGTTACCTCGGGTTCTCCAGCATCTGCAGTTCCAGTGTTCTGTTGTACAATTGGACATCATTATATCAGCACTTATGTTTGTGCCCTGGAAAAATCACAGCTTTCATGAACCACAATTACAAAAGGATAACTCTTTTCTCCCAGAAGTCATGTAGTTTCTCTTTCAGCAATATAGAACTGAAAGACTGCCTGAAAATCAACGTAGTGCAGAGAGAAATGTAAGGAGAAAATGGGCACTTTACGTGATGCAAACTTCTTTTAAGTTTATTTCTCTTGTTTAGTTGTTTGTAAATTTAACTAACTATATCTGTTCAATTTCCTCATTAATTCAGACATGATACATATATATATTTCTAGCTAAGGCTGATACCAGGGATGGAGGGCTGTCTTATGAAGACAGGATGAATAGCTTGGGCCTGTACAGTGACATTACCGAAACATCAGAGTCGTAGAGGGCCTGACAGTTTAGATGTTGAGAGGTTGTGCTCCCTATTGGGGGGGGGGGGGGTGATTTGTGCATGTATGTGTTTGGTGGGGGTGGTTGAGGGCCACATGACATAAAAATGCAACCCTTATTTCTGAGATTAAAACAGAGATAAGGAGAAATTTCTTCTGTCAGAGGCTAGTGAATCTACGGAATTTCTTTACCTCAGAGATACCAGGTGGCAAGCTGGCACAGTGGTCAGCACTGTTGCCTCACGGAGCCAGGGACCCAGGTTTGATTCCAGCCTCAGACAAGTTTGCACATTCTTCCCTTGTCTGCGTGGGTTTCTACTGGATTCTCTGTTATCCTCCTACAGTCCAAAGATACGCAGGTTAGGTGGATTGGCCATGTTAAATTGTCCATACTGTCCAAGCTAAGTGGATTAGCCCTGGTAAATAGGGAGTTAAGGGGCCAGGGTGGGATGCTCCTTGTAGGGTCAGTGCAGGCTCAATAAGCCAAATAGCCTCTATCAGCACAGGAGGGATTCTAGGAGGACTATTGAGGCTGGGTCATTAAGTGTATTTAAGGTTCAGGTGTGGAATTAAGGAAGTGGAGTATAATGTGCAAAGATTATGAAATTGTCCTTTTGGGCAGGAACAATCTTAAAAAAAGCACATTATCAAACTAAAATGAGATATAGCTGGACAAAAAACTCAGCAGATCTGGAAAGAAAGCACGAGACAGATAGCAAGAACAGCATTTAGGTAAATAAGGGGATGGATAATGGTGAGATAAGGAGAAAGAAAAGCCGATAACAGGGACCATTAGTAGGCTAAAATGGGTTGGGAGTGATGAAAGCTGGGTGGGAGTGTGGGACGTGTCATGATGGGGACGTGGAGGGGTGACTAAAGGACTGGGAAGGTGGTGTTAAGGTTCTAAAATTATCGTACTCGATAGGAGGCTGTTCTTCCAGCTTGGCTGAGCCTTGCTGGAGCATTGCAGCAGGCTCTGTATGGAAATTTTGGCCAGGGAACATGGTGGAGTGTTCAACTGGCAGGAATCAGAGGCTCAAAGTTACTTTAGTAGACAGAACGTAGGTGCTCCACAAAACTGTTGCCTAGACTATGTTGCATCTCCGCAATGCAGAGGAGACCACATTGTCAGCAGCAAATACAGCAGGCTAGATTAAATGCAGTTAAATCGCTGCTTCACCTTGAAGATGTGTCTGGAGTCCTGTATGGTGTAGAGGGAGAAAATAAATGAGCAAGTGTTGCACAACTTCTGCGATTTAATGGGAAGTTGTTGTGGGGACGTAGGGTGGTCTTGGAAGTCAAAGAAGAGTTGACCAGGATGTTCCAGAGGGAATAGTCCCTGCAAAATGCTGACAAGGAATGGGAGGAGAATATGTGACTGGGGGTGGCTTCCCATGATCACATGGTGGAGATGGCAGCTTATGATTCTTTAGATGCAGATGCTGGTGCGGTGGTAGGTGAGAATCAAAGGACCCTATTGGGTGTTGTGGGAGTGAAGTGAAAGGGTGAGAGCATGCTTCCCTTCATCAGCCAGGCCATGGAGCATAAGAGTTGTACAGCCGCAAAAAGACATCCCAGTTCCCTGTACTCAATGCTCTGACAAATGAAAGCTAGCATGCCAAAAGGCCTCCTCTGCTGTAGTGACTCCACTTTCAAGGAGCTATAAACCTGGACCCCTTGATCTCTTCGTTTTAGAACACTCCCCTGGACCCTGCCATTGGCTGTGTAAGTCCTGCCCTGGTTTGACTTACCAAAATGCAACGCCTTGCATTTATCTAAATTAAACTTCATCTGCCATTCTTCAGTCCACTGGCCCAGTTGATCAAGATCTCACTGTCTTCCCAGATAATCTTTTTTCACTGTCCACTACACTACCAATCTTCAGGTCCTCCACAAAAGCTTATTCTGCAGTTTCCGCATATAAATTGTGAAGTCTTCTTAAAACCATAAATCCATAATACATTGGAGCAGAAGTAGGCCATTGAGCCCATTGGGTCCATTCCACCATTCAGTGATATCATGGCTGATGTGGTAATCCTCATCCCCACTTTCCAGCCTTTTCCGCATAACTCTTGATTAAAAACGTTTCTATCTCAGCATTACATATACCTTGACCAAGCCTCAAAGGCCCTCTGTAACAAAGGATCCTACAGATTCTCTTCCCTCTGAGAGAAGAAATGCTTCCTCATTTCTGACCTAAATTATTCATTTTGGAAGGTGGAATTTGAATGCAGAACACAGGGTTAATGGCAGGATTCTTGGCAGTGTGGAGGAACACAGGGATCTTGGGGTCCACTTCCATCGATCCCTCAAAATTTCTACCCAACTTGATGGGGTTGTAAAGAAGGCGTATGGTGTGTTGGCTTTCATTGGCAGGCGAATTAAGCTTAAGAACCGTGAGGTTATGCTACAGTTTTATAAAACCCTGGTTAGACCACACTTGGAATACTGCGTTCAGTTCTGGTCACTACATTGTAGGAAAGATGTGAAAGCTTTTGAGGGGTTCAGAGGAGATTTACCAGGATGCTGCCTGGACTGGGGTGGGGGGGGGGGGGTAGGTCTAATGAGGAAAGGGTGAGGGAGATTGGGCTTTTTCCGTTGGAGCGAAGAAGAATGAGAAGTGACTTGATAGAGGTGTACAAGATGATGAGAGGCATAGATAGAGTGGATAGTCAGAGACTTTTCCCCAGGGCAGAAATGACTATTACAAGGGGGCATAATTTTAAAGTAATTGGAGGAAGGTATAGGGGAGGTGTCAGAGGTAGGTTCTTCACACAGAGAGTGGTGGGCGTGTGAAATGCACTGCTGGCAGTAGCAGTGGAGTCAAATACTTTAGAGATTTTTAAGCAACTCTTGGATAGGCACATGGAGGATAGTAAAATGTAGGGTGTGTTGGGTAGATTGATCTTAGTACGATAATAGGTTGGCACAACATGGTGGGCTGAAGGGCCTGTACTGTGCAGTACTGTTCTATGTTCTAAAACATGTTGCAGGTATATAAAACCCTTGTTAGGCCACATTTGGAGCAGTGTGCGCAGTTTTGGTTGCCACATTACCAGAAGGACGTGGAAGTTTTGGAGAGAGTGCACAGAAGGTTCACCAGGATGTTGCCTGTTCTTGAGGGCATTGGCAAGGATGAAAGGTTAAAAAGACAAGGATTGTTTTCACTGGAAAGATGGCGGCTGACAGGAGACCCGATAGAGGTCTACAAAATTATAAAAGGCATAGATAGGGTGGATAGTCAGCGGCTTTTTCCCAGGGTTGAAGTTTCAATTACAAGGGGGCACAGGTTCAAGGTGAGAAGGCAAAAGTTCAAAGGGGATGTGTGAGGCAAGTTTTCCACACAGACAGTGGTAAGAGCTTGGAATGCACTACCAGAGGAGGTGGTGGAAGCAGGTACGTTAGTGACGGGTAAGAAGCATCTGGATGGTTACATGAATAGGGAGGGAATAAAGGGTTATGGACTGAATAAGGGCAGAAGGTTTGTTTTTAAGTTTAGTCAGGGCATGATGATTGGCACAGGCTTGGAGGGCCAAAGGGCCTGTTCCTGTGCTGTGCTTCTCTTTTGTTCTTTTGTGTGGAAAATGGGTTGGACGTGGCTGAGGGCCCAGTCAACCATGGAAGCAGGGAATCGTCAGTTTACAGAAAAAGGTGGACATTTCTGAGGTCACCTGCAGAATGTGTCATCATCAGAACAGATGTCACAGAGATGGGGAACTGGGAGAACGAATGGGGTCTTTACAGGAAGCAGGGCATGACAATGTATCATCTTGGGAACTGTGAGAGTTGGTGGGTTTGCAGTGAATATCAGTGACCCCCAGAGATGGCAACCAAGATTTTGAGGAAGGGAAGGGAGGAATCAGAAATGGATCACATGAAGGTGGAAATTGGAAACAAAATGGATGAATTTTTCCAATTCCAAATGAAAGGAGGCAGCAGCACTAATGATGTTATCAATGTACCAGAGAAAGAGTTTTGTGGATATACACCCTCAAAGAGACAGACATTACTGGGGCTAACTGGGTACCCATGGTCACTTCTTTGATTTGAAGAAAATGAGAGGAATGAAAGCATGGATGTAAGTAAGGATGAGCTTTGCCAGGTAGAGGAAGATGGTGGAAGATGAGGACAGATCAGGCCCATTTTTCCAGGAAGAAGTGGAAAGCCCTGAGGCCATCCTGATGGGTTTGGTATGAAAAGGGATTGTTTGTTCATGCTGAGGAGGAGGCTACTGAAGCTCACAAACTAGAAATTTTGAAACTGATGTACAGCATCAGAGAAATTGTGTACATAAGTGGGATGTGACTTGATAAGGGGAGAAAAAGATCAAATTGAGGCTGGAAGAGATAAATTTCACAGGGAAGGGGCAGGCAGAAACAATGGGTTTGCCCAGGCAGTTTGTGTATTTTGGGAACAAAGTAGAAGCGGGCTGTAGAGGGTTGGAGGTCTATGATTGGGGGATGGGAAAACAGACTTGTAATCCCTTTACATGCCCATCCTTTTCCCTTTGTAAAAATGACCCTGACCTTCCAGTTGCCTGCCACCACAACACATCATTGTGTTTCCTTGCTAACATTTATGTCTCGGGCCTGCTGTAGTGCGCCAGTGAGGCTCAGTGCAAGCTGGAAGAACAGCACCTAAATTTACCACTTTGGGGCCCTGCAGCCTTCAGGACTCAATATCAAGTTAATGACTTTAGAAGCTGAACATCTTATTCTATGTCTTTTATTCACCCCCACATCCCAGAATCCTCTCTTGACACAGGCGACTTTCAGCACAACCAGTTTTCACCAATTTATGGCCCCCATTATCAGCTTTTCTACTCCCTTGGCTTGCCATCACTCATCCCTTTGTCTGACTCTCTCTCAGCTCTTTCTCCACCCATCTGCTTACCTGTCTCCAGTCCCCATATCAACATATGTACCATCTTTTCCGAGCTACTATCAAATCTGAAAGAAGAGTGACTGGACTTGAAACACATCTTTTTCTCTCTCCATGTATACTGCCAAACCTGCTGAGTTTCTCCAGCATTTTGTTTTTATTTCAGATTTCCAGTATCCGCAGAGGCTTGCTTTTAGTAGATTATTATGTGGAATGGTGAATTGTCTTATGAGAAAGGTTTGACGGTATAGGCTTGTATCTGTTGGAGTTTAGCAGGATAAGTAGCAAATTTAATTAAACATACAGAATCTTGGCTTGATAGGGTAGATATGAAAAAAGATGTTTCCTGTTTTGGAAGATTCTAGAACTAGGCATTTAAAATAAAGATAGACATCCATTTAAGACAGAGATGAGAAGATCTTATTTTCTCACCAACGTTTCAGGGTCTATGAAACTCTCCTGCTTAAAACATGGTGAAAGCAGATTCTTGGAATCTTTTTAGGGCAGTGGTAGTTAGATTTTTAACGAGCAAGGACGTAGAAGGTTATTGTCTGTGGGCAAGTATGTGAAGTATGCAGTCACTAAGTTCAAGGGGCAGAGTGGCCTATATCTACTACTAATTTGAATATTCAGCAGATCAGGCAGAATCTGTGGCTGGAAGCTGAGTTAAAGGTTCAGGTAAACACAATGTCTGTCCACATTGCTGTTTGACTTGCTGAGGTTTTTCAGAACTTTTTTTGTTCTTATTTCAAATTCAGTCATCTGCAGAATTGTTCGTTTATTTGCAAGTATCTGCTTTTGCCACAGGAGTAGTTTCTGTGGAGGTTTTACTTTACAAAAGAGACCACAACTAATTACTGACTCACGCTGCAGTGAGCTACAAACCTACACCTTAATTTTTGCTTTAAGGTCATAATGCACTCATCTTTTGTATGACAGGATTATTTCAGCTTGCCACAGGGAACATCAGTGGCATTCAACGGATCACATTACAAAAGTTGAATCTGTTCTGATTGACATAGGTTGCAAGCTATGCAAAACTATACAAATACAGATTATGACTAATTGGACTTTTAACAATCCTGCCTTTTTATGGATTGACGTATCTGTATCAGTCTAACCTTTATATCACCGTCAAATTTTCTTCCATCTCATCTTCCAAAATGAAAAGATTAATATAGATTAAAATGGGAAAGCGCTTGCATTATGTTTTAAATGATGGGGGTGGAAGTCATGAGGAATGGCAACATAGCAAATTTTACAAAAGCTGGTGTTCAAAGTAATCTGTAACAGCAAGAACATCATGCCAAAAAGTGTGCAATTCTTGTCTTACGTTTTATTTTCATGGGATCGGAGCATTGTTGGTAAGGTCAGTGTTTGTTATTCATTCCCAATTGCTCTTGAGAAGGTAATGTTGCACTGCCTACTTAAAACACAGCAGTCCATCTAATTCATGTGCAGCCATAGTTCTACTTAAGAATAAATTCTGGGATTTTAACAGAGTGACAGCGGCAGTATAGCAATAGTTCCAAGCCAGGATGGTGTGCGACTTGAAAGGGAAATTGTAAAATGGCAGTTATTCCATGCAGCAGCTCCCCTTGTCTTTCAAGTTTGCAGAGGTTGTGTAGTGGAAAATGGTGAGGAAGATTTGGTGAGTTCCTGCATCTTGTTGATGGTGCACACTATTGACACTGCATATCAGTGATGGGGGAACAAACGTATAAAGGTAATGATCAAGTAACAATGAAACTGAAAGCTTTGCTCTGATTAGTATCGTGCTTAAGGTAAGGTATACAATTTGATCATGGCTGATATGTTTCTTAATCCCATTCTCCACCTTCTCCATGTAGCCTTTGATCCCCTTATTAATCAAAGATCCCCCTCTCTTTTTGTCTTAAAAAGACTCAATGATTGGCCTCCTCAGCCTCTGTCACCCTGAGTTCCACAGATTAAGCAACCTTTGGCTGAAGAAATTCCACTTCATTTCAGTACTGAAGAGTCATTCCTTCACTTGGAGAATGGGGCTTCAAGTCCTCGTCTCTCCTACTAGTGGAAACATCTACACCATGCCCATTCTATCCAGGCCTCTCAGCATTCTGTAAGTTTGAATCCGATCGCCAACCATCCTTATAAACTTCATCAAGTACCGACTCAAAGTCCTTGACCATTCTTTGAATGACAAACCCTTAATTGCCAGGAGAATTCTTGTAAACATCCTCTGGACGCCCTTCAAGGGCAGCACATCCTTCCTTACATACTTGGCCCAAGATCGCTCGCAATGTTCCAAATGTGTTTTGACCAGACCCTAATATAGCTTCAGCAGTACATCCCTGCTCTTGCATTCTAGCCCTCTTGAAATGAATGCTGCATTTGCCTTACTAACTGCCAAGTGAATCTGTATATTACCCTCAAGAGAATCCTGAACTCAAATGTCCAAGTCCCTTTTTGCTTTGGATTTCTAAAGCCTCTCCCAATTTTGAAAATAGTCTATGACTTTATTCTTCCTACCAAAGTGCATAAACTCACACTTTCCCACATTTTATTCCATCTGCCACATCATTTTCCACTCTCCCAGCCTGTCCAAATCTTTCTTTAGCTGTCCTGCTTCCTCAAGACAACTTGTGCCTCCACTTATCTTTATGTCATCTACAAACTTAACAACAATACCCTTGTTAATGTATAACTTGAATAGATTTGGTCCTAACACTGATTCCTGTGGAACTTCACCAGCGACTGGCTGCCATCCTGAAAACAACACCTTTATCCTTACCCTCTGCCTTCTACCAGTCAGCCAATCCTCGATCCATGCCAGTACCTTGCACCTTAACATCATGTGCTCTTATCTTATTTAGCAGCCTCCTGTCTGGCAACTTGTCAAGGGCCTGCTGGAAATCCAAATAGGTCATGTCCACTGACTGTCCTTTGTCTATCTTGCCCATTTCCTCATCAAAATATTCTAACAGATTCATCAGGCATGACCTATCCTTGACAAAGTCATGCTGACTCAACCCTATTCTAGTCCTCCCTGGCTTATGATTCCTGAAAGATCATCACAAATGTCTCCGCAATCTCCTTCAGAATCATGAAGTGTAGTCCATCTGATTAGGTGATTTATTCACCTTCAGATCTTGCAGCTTCCCCAGCACCTTCTTCCTATTGAAGGCCACGACAACTACAACTGTAGTTTGACTGATGTTGCAGCCGCATTCATCCATGCAAGTAGAAAGAATTTTCATCAATAGTGAATGTGCTTTGGAAGTCCTATCCTTTGAGTTTTGTTCCAGGAAGTAGTGAATGTCTGGACTGCCCTACTCCAGAGAGCTGTGGAGGCTAGATCACTGAAAATATTTAAAAAGGAGGTAGATAGAATCTTGAAATGTCAGGGAGTTGACAGATAGGCTGAGCAGGCACAAAACAGGAGTTTGGGCCTGAAACAAATCAACTGTGATCTTGTGGGGTTGTGGGGCAAAATTACGTTACATTCTTATGTTCTTACCTATATGTGGGGTCCAGGTATGCTGATGCCATGAAGAGGCGCAAATAAAAAAAAAATCAAAAGCTAATCATATACTGGCCTTTATATCTGAAGGATGAGAATACACAGGAGAGGAAGCTTGCTGTTTCTGCACAAAACTCTGGTCAGAATGCTGTTAGCAGTTTTGGGTACAAGTGTGGATTTATCAGAATGACACCTGGAAAATAATTTAGTTTGATGAAGAAATTAAAGCAGTGGCTAGAATTTAGAAGGTGAAGAGTTGATTTGATCAAAGTCTTCATGATATTAAAGAGAATAGATAAGGTAAATTAGGCAAAATGAGAGGTGGAAAGTTAAAGGCATGGCAAATGAGTGAAATTAGAAACCACTTCCACACAGGTGATAGAAGTTTGAAACGGGCATTCTTCCACGGACAGAAATTGATGCTTCATCAATTGTTAAAGTTAAAATTGACAATGATACAATTTTATTAGCCAAAGTTATGAAGGTTGATGTGAAAAAGGCAGGCATATGACGTTGGGCCACATATCAGCCATGATCACATTGAGCGCAGGAACAGGTTTAAAAAGCTAACATTTCTGTGACATATCACTGCATGATAGACACAAATTTGCAAAAAGGAAAATTCTGAAAGTCAATCAACATTTGTAGAGAAAGAAAATATCCATAGTAGTAACGTGGAAAGATTTATGATACAGAAGGAGTCAGTCTGGCCTACCAAAGTCAGCCAAAAAAAACTGCCTGGTTTAAATCAACATACCGGCTTAGCCTGTAGTCATCACAGTAGTTGCAACAAGACTGTGGTGGTTCCAGGTGGCAGCTCCACACCACCACATTCTCATTTTCAGTAAATGCACTGGAAGCAATTCAGAGGTTTACTAGACTAATAACAGGAATATGTAGGTTGTCTAGTGAAGAATGGTTGGGCAGGCTAAGTTTGTATTTTCAAGCATTTAGAAGAGTAAAAGGCAACTTGATTGAAACATATGAGATCCTGGGGGTTCTTGACAGGGGAGATATGGAGAGGGTGTTTCCTATTGTTGGAGAATTTAGAACTAGAAGTCACGATTTAAAAAATAAGGCACTTCCCATTCAAGAGAAAGTAGGAAAAATATTTTCTCATAGATAGCCTTGGGTCTTTGAAACTCTCTGCCTCAAAAGACAGTAGAAACAGAGACATTGAATATTTTCATGGCAGAGGTAGAAAGATTCTTTCAAGGAGTGAAAAGTTAATCAGGGGCAGGTAGGAATGTGGAGTCATCAGATCAGCCACGATTATTTGAATGGTGGTACTGGCTCAAAGGGCCAAATGGCTTATTCTTCCTCCCAACTCATATTTAAGCGTATATAGAAGCATATGTCTTCCAGTGTTGACCACTCTGCCAATAGAGCTAGGTTCTTTCTCTGCACATCAAATTTAACGTCCCATCAGCCTCATCTGTTCCAAAGAAAACAAAAACAGCAGCCCTATCCAGTCTTCCATCATTGCTAATTTTTTCCTTTGGCAGCAACATCCTTGACAATCTCTTTTATACCCTCTAGTATGATCACATCCTTCCTTGAATTATACAAGTAAAAAATGGGATGAGGTACTACAAGCAGAATTTAGGGAGTTAGGAGCCAAGTTAAAAACCCCTTCTGAGGATTGCTACCAGTGTCACGTGCTAGTCAGAGTAGAAATGAAAGAATAGGCAGGAAAAATGAGTGGCTTGAGAGATGGTGCAGGAAGGAGGGGTTCAGATTTTTGGGACATTGGGACCGGTTCTGGGGGAGGTGGGACTATTACAAATCGGACAGTCTACACCTAGGCAGGACTGGAACCAATGTCCTGGGGCCTGCTTTTGCTAACACTGTTGGGGAGGATTTAAACTAATCTGGCAGGGGAATGGGAACCAAATGAGGAGGTTAGTGGACAGTAAGGAGGCAGTAACTAAAGCCTGTAAGGAAATAGATAATTTAGACAGTGTGACCAAGGGGAAGAGGAGACAGACAGCAGATGATGAACACAAAGGGACAGGTGGTCTGAGGTGCATTTGTTTTAATGTGACAAGTGTAGTAGATAAGGCAGATGAACTTAGGGCTTGGATTAGTACCTAGGAGTATGAGGTTATTGCTATTACTGAAACTTGGTTGAGGGAAGGGCAAGATTGGCAACTAAATATCCCAGGAAATAGATGCTTCAGTGGGATAGAGAGGGAGGTAAAGGGGGTGGAGGAGTTGCATTACTGGTGAAAGAGGATATCGCAGTTGTGTTGAAGGAGGGCACTACAGAGGACTCGAACAGTGAGTCAATATGGGCAGAGCTCAGAAATAGGAAGGGTACGGTAACCATGTTGGGGCTGCACTACAGGCCTCCCAACAGTGAGCGCGAAATAGAGGCAGAAATATGGAGATAGATTAGGGAAAAATGTAGGTGCAACAGGGTGGTGGTGATGATGATGGGAGATTTTAATGTTCCCAACATTGCCTGGGATTCACTTAGTGTTAGGGGTTTAGATGGAACAGAATTTGTAAGGAGCATCCAGGAGGGTTTTCTGGAGCATTATGTGAATAACCCAACTCAGGAAGGGGCCACACTGGACCTGGTGTTGGGGAATGAGCCTGGCCAGGTGGGTGAAGGCTCAGTAGGGGATTACATTGGGAATAGTGATCACAATTCTGTAAGTTCTAGAATACTCATGGACAAAGACGAGAGTGCTCCTAAAGGAAGAGTGGTGAATCGGGGGTGTGTGGGGGGGGGGGGGGGGAAGAGAGAGAGAAAGAAGGCCAACTATAGCAAAATTCGGCAGGTGCTGGGGAATGTGGATTGGGAGCAGCGGTTTGAGGGTAAATCCACATTTGAAATGTGGGAGGCTTTTAAAAAGAGAGGTTGGTTAGAGTGCAGGCAGACATGTCCCTGTGACAATGAGGGATAGAAAAGGGCAAGAACATGGAACCATCGCTGTGAGTTTGCTCGCTGAGCTGGAAGGTTAGTTTTCAGACATTTTGTCACTTTTTTTTTAATTTGAAAAAACATACTTTATTCGTAAGATGTACAAAAGATAAAACATATTTACACCCTACCCAGTCATGCAAGGAGCTCCGGGTTACCTAGGGGGTACATATACCAACTAAAGGGAAACAAAAAAGAAGAAAAAAAAACACAGCAAAGAAAACACCCTGGCAGTTGACACCTCGCACAGTCCAAGTTGGCCCCCTGACCAGTTGGGGAAGGCGCCAGCTAGGCCCAGTTACCAGATAGGCCCCTTTTTTCTAATCTGGACGAGGGGTTTCATACCGTGGTCTGTCCCCACCGCGCCTTGGCAGCGGCTGCCCCAAGCTTAGCGCGTCCCTAAGCACGTAATCCTGGAACTTGGAGTGCGCCAGTCTGCAACACTCAGTCGGGGTCAGTTCTTTCAGCTGGCAGACCAAAGAGCGTCTTTCACCGCACGGGATGGTCGTCCAGGCGCAGTTGATGTTGGTCTCAGTGTGCATCCCAGGAAACAGCCCATAGAGCACGGAGTTCCGCGTCACGGAGCTGCTCGGGACGAACCTCGAAAAATACCACAGCATCCCCCTCCAGACCTCCTGCACATAGGCACACTCCAGAAGGAGGTGATCGACAGTCTCGTCCCCACCGCCGCAGCCACTTCGAGGGCAGCATGCGATGGCGCAGAGATTCCGGGCATGCATAAAGGATCTCACTGGCAAAGCCCCTCTCACCGCCAGCCAAGCAATGTCCTTGTGCTTGTTTTAAAGTTCTGGTGATGAGGCATTGTGCCAAACAACTTTGGCAGTGTGCATGGGGAACCACACAACGGGATCCACCCTCTCCTTTTCCCGAAGGGTCTTGAGGATACTACGTGCTGACCACTGCCTGACGGCCTTGTGGTCAAAGGTGTTTCCTTTCAAAAATTTCTCCACTAATGACAGGTGGTACGGAACGGTCCAACTACTCGGAGCGTTCCGCGGCAACGAGGCCAGGCCCATCCTTCGCAACACCGGGGACAGGTAGAACCTCAGTAAGTAGTGACACTTGGTGTTTGCGTACTGAGGATCTACGCAAAGCTTGATGCAGCCGGACACAAAGGAAGCCGTCAGGGCGAGGGTGGCGTTTGGTACGCCCTTTCCCCCATTTTCCAGGTCTTTGTACATGGTGGCCCTGCGGACCCGGTCCAGCCTTGACCCCAAGTGAAGTGGAAGATGGCCTGGGTGACTGCAGCGGCGCAGGTCCAGGCCTATGCCACATACAACAGTACCGAAAGCCCCTTGCACCTGACAACCAGGTTCTTACCCGTGATGGAGAGGGACCAGAGCGTCCACCCGCCCAGCTTCTGCTTCAATTTGGCGATACGCTCCTCCCAAGTCTTAGTGCATGCCCCAGCTCCACCAAACCAAACACCCAGCACCTTCAGGCAGTCTGTCCTGACGGTGAAGGGGATGAAGGAGCGGTCGTCCCAGTTCCCGAAGAACATGACCTCGCTCTTACCCCTATTGACTTTGGCACCCGAGGCCAGTTCAAACTGGACGCAGATGTCCAACAGCCTACTCACCGACCGACGATCGGTGCAGAAGACGGCGACATCATCCATGTACAGGGAGGTCCTGACCTGAAGGCCTCCGCTGCCTGGGATAGTCACGCCCTTCAGGCTCACGTCCTTCCTGATGGAGGCGGCGAAGGGCTCCACACAGCACACGAACAAGGCAGGAGAAAGCGGGCAGCCCTGCCTGACTCCAGATCTAACAGGAAAACTGTCTGATTCCCACCCGTTGATCGAGACTGCGCTAACGATGTTGGCGTAGAGCAGCCGGATCCAATTGCGGATGCCCTCCCCGAACCCCAATTTGGAGAGGACGTCCCTCATGTAAGCATGAGAGACCCTGTCGAAGGCCTTCTCCTGGTCCAGGCTGACGAGGCAGGTGTCCACCCGCCTGTCCTGTACGTAGGCGATCGTATCCCTGATGAGCGCGAGGCTCTCAGCGATCTTCCTGCCCGGCACAGCACAGGTTTGGTCAGGGTGAATCACCGACTCCAGGACAGACCTGACCCGGTTGGCAATGACCTTGGCCAGGATTTTGTAGTCCACGTTCAAAAGTGAAATGGGACGCCAATTCTTAATTTCTTCCCTCTCCCCCTTCCTCTTGTAAATGAGGGTGATGATGCCCTTCCTCATGGACTTGCACATTTCCCCTGCCCGAAGCGCACTATCGTACACCTCCAGCAGGTCCTGGCCGACCAGGCCGCACAGAGCAGAATACAGCTCGACCGGTAAGCCATCACTTCCGGGAGTCCTATTCCTCTGCAAGGACTTGAGGGCTCTGGCCAGCTCGTCCAGGGATATTTGCCGGTCCAGCCACTCCCTCGTGCCGTCATCTAAGACCTCCGTGATAGACGACAGGAACGACTCGGAGGCCGTGCTGTCCGTGGGCTTCGTGTCGTACAGTCCGGCATAGAAGGATCTGCTGATCCTCAAAACGTCGGGCCGAGACGACGTCACCGAGCCGTCGTCCTCCTTCAGCCGCTAAGCACAGAGCTCTCTTTGTGCACCTTCTGAAAGAAGAAACGCAAGCACGTCTCGTCCTGCTCCACGGAGCGGACCCTGGACCATAAGATTATCCGGGAGGCCTCTGCGGCGAAGAGCGAGGCTTGCTGGCCCCTCACCTCGCGGAGGTCCTCCGTGACATCGACCCCCATCAACTGCAGAAGGAGCAGGTTCTGCACCCTTTCCTGGAGTCGCGACAGCTTTCCCCGCCTCTCTCTTGCTTTCTGCACACCCTTGAGGAGAAAGGACCTCTTGATGTTCTCCTTCACCGTCTCCCACCAGTCGCCTGGAGACTCAAAGTGGGGTTTCACGGTTCTCCAACCGGCGTACTCCCTCTTAAGCTCCTCGACGTTCTCTGGGGTCAACAGAGTCGTGTTGAGCTTCCACGTCCCCTTGCCGGCCGGCTGGTCGTCCTGTAAGTGACAGTCGGCCAGCAGGAGGCAGTGGTCAGAGAAGAACACCGGCTCGACGCCGGTGGACCTGACCGAGAACGTCCGTGACACAAACAGGAAGTCTATCCTTGAGCGGATAGATCCGTCTGGCCGCGACCAGATGTACCTCTGCTGCGCTCCGTCTGCAGGGGTGCTGAAGACGTCGAGCAGCTTGGCGTCCTTCACCGTGCCCATCAGGAATCTGGACATGACGTCCAGTTGACTCCCCCCACCCGCTGTCCCCACGCCGGATCTTCCATCTGCATCAATGATGCAGTTGAAGTCTCCGCCTAGGATGACCGGCCTGGACGTAGCCAGCAGAGGTGGAAGCCGCTGCAGGACGGCCAACCGCTCACTCCGTGCCGCTGGGGCGTACACGTTGATCAGCCTCAGGGGAGCGTTCCTGTAGGTGATGTCAGCCACTAGGAGGTGCCCCCCCACCACCTCCTGAACTTGAGAGATGGTGAAGTTGCGCCCCTGCAGCAGAATAGCCAGGCCCGAGGAGTGACAGTCGTTACCCCTCAACCAGATCGAAGGCCCACAGGTCCAGGCGCCAGACCATTTCCCGTACCTGCCGAGGTGCGGTATCCCACACTCCTGCAGAAACAGGAGGTCCGCCTTGATGGTGGTCAGGTAGGCCAACGTGGACACACATCTCGCGGTGGACTTGACGCTGCGCACATTAATGCTCGCAACTCGTACCCCCATTGTGGGCAGTGACTGCAGTACCCTCCCCAAGTCCAAGGTCCAGCCCCTCCATCTGTCCCTTCATGCCCATTGCTCGGGCTAACTGCTGGACACTCTCCGGGTTCAGGAAACCGTCGTGCTGCCTTCCGGGTGGCATCCCCCCGTCAGGGGTGCGGAGGCAGGAGAGTCCGGCTCCGGGTCAGGCTGGGGACGCGCTGTTTCCTCCTTCCCGCCTGGAAGTTCCGGGGGGCCCTCCAGTGCTCCAGCGGCACTTGACTGGGTGTCGGCGGGAGCCTCAGGATGCCTCCCGTCACCTGGCAGCGGGGTGCTGCTTTCCTTCCCCCTCGAGACCTTTAACTTCTGCTTTGGGTGGGCCCTCTCTGAATCCTCCTTGTCAGAGGAGCTCTTATAGCCCCTCTGTAGCTGCCTCTTCCCGCCGGATGGTTGCGGTTCCTGGGCCCGTCGACACACCTTCCTCCTCGCCTTCCGGACTGTTGTCCACTCCCCTGGGTCGCCTGTCGCCGCCTCCATTGGCTCCGGGTTGTCCGTGGGGATCGGAGCCTGCAGGGGCGCTTTGCTGGCCTCGGGCCCATCCTGCAGGGCTGGGCCCTCCTGCACAGCCTGGCTCTCCTGCACGTTAGTGGGGTCCTTGCTGGGCCCTGGTGCCTTCCTCTCCTCCGGGGGGGGTGCTGGCCCCGCATTTCCCCTGCCGGCGACCTGGGCGTAGGTGGTACCCCGCCGCGGGCATGCCCTATACAAGTGGCCCGCTTCCCCGCAAAGGTTGCAGCTTCTCTCTCGTGGGCAATCCTTTGCAAGGTGTCCCTCCTCCCTGCAGATGGTGGCTTTGCAGTCGGCCGCCATGTGACCTGACCTACCACAGGCATGGCATACTTTAGGTTGCCCTGCATACGTCAGGTAGCCCCTGCTCCCGCCGATCGCGAAGCTGGACGGTGGGTGTGCGACATTCCCGTCTGCGCCCATCCTCAGCGTCACCTTGACCTGCCTCTTACTCGTCCAGATGCCAAAGGGATCCACGATGTCAGTTAGGTCCCCTTCCACCTTCACATACCTTCCGAGGAAGGTCAGGACATCAACTGCTGGCACATGCGGGTTGTACATGTGCACAGTCACCATACGGCTCCTCTGTGCTGGCATCACAAACAGTGGGACAGCGGTCAATGCAGAGAGGGGGCCCTCACCTCCTTTCTCCTTGAAAACCTCCAGGAAGCGCTCACAAAGCTTGGCACTCCGGAAGGTCACGTCGTAAAAACCTCCTCCGGGGAAATCCTGCAGGCAGTAAATGTCCGCAGCAGCGAACCCACAACAGTCTAACAGGACCCTCTTCACGAAGAAAGTGCGGTGCACAAGTGCACCTTCATCCACCTTCTTTACAGAAACACGGATGGTGTTCCGGACCCCCTGACCTGGGGCACGAGCACTTGCCGCAGCCATCATTGCAGGTTGGCTGCTCCCCTGAACCAGCGTTAGGCCGAAGCCAGCATTAAGATACACTGGTCGCAAGGGTGCACAGCCAACCCGACGTCCTCCTTTCACCTCCAAGACAGCACTCTCCTCCTCCTGGCCCACAAGAGAGTGGGTCTTTATTGTGTTCCAGATGTAAGCTGGTTCACTGAGCTGTAAGGTTTGTTCCCAGATGTTTTGTCACCATTCCAGGTAACATCAACAGTAAGCCTCCAACGTTGGTGTTATGTCCTGCTTTCTATTTATCTGATTAGATCTCCTTGGGTTGGTGATGTCATTTCCTGTGTTGGTGATGTCATTTCCTGTTCTTTTTCTCAGGGCATGGAGAGGAAATGACATCACCAACCCAAGGAAACCTAAACAGATAAATAGAAAGCAGGACATAACACCAGTGCTTTGTTGGAGGCTCACTGTTGATGTTACCTAAAGTGGTCACGAAACATCTGGGAACAAACCTTCCAGCTTACATCTGGAACAAAATAAAGACCCACTCTCTTGTGGACCGAGAGGAGGAGAGCGCTGTGTTGGAGGTGAAAGGAAGACGTCGGGTTGGCTGTGCACCCTTGCAACCGGTGGATCTTAATGCTGGCTTCGGCCTAACGCTGGTTCAGGGGATCAGCCAACCTGCAACGATGGCTGCGGCAAGTGCTCGTGCCCCAGGTCAGGGGGTCCGGAACACTATCCGTGTTTCCGTGAAGAAGGTGGATGAAGGTGCACCTGTGGACCGCACCTTCTTTGTGAAGAGGGTTCTGTTGGACTGCTGCAGGTTCACTGCTGCGGACATTTATTGCCTGCAGGATTTCCCCGGAGGAGGTTTTTACGATGTGACCTTCAGGAGTGCCAATCTTTGCGAGCACTTCCTGGAGGTTTGCAAGGAGAAAGGAGGTGAGGGCCCCCTCTCTGTATTGACCGCTGTCTGTGATGCCAACGCAGAGGAGCCGTATGGTGACTGTACACATGTATAACCCGCATGTGCCAGCAGTTGATGTCCTGACCTTCCTTGGAAGGTACGTGAAGGTAGAAGGGGACCTAACTGACATCATGGACCCCTTTGGCATCTGGACCAGTAAGAGGGAGGTCAAGGTGACGCTGAGGATGGGCGCGGACGGGAACGTTGTACACCCACCGTCCAGCTTGGCGATTGACGGGAGCAAGGACTACCTGACGTATGCAGGGCAACTGAAAGTCTGCCATGCTTGTGGTAGGTCACGTGGCGGCTGACTGCAAAGCCAGCATCTGCAGGGAGGAGGGACACCTTGCAAAGGATTGCCCACAAGAGAAAAGCTGCAACCTTTGCAGGGAAGCGGGCCACCTCTATTGGGCATGCCCGCAGCGGGGGACCACCTACGCCCAGGTCGCCGGCAGGGGCAATGCGGGGCCAGCCCCCCCGGAGGAGAGGAAGGCACCAGGGCCCTGCAAGGACCCACTAATGTGCAGGAGGGCCAGGTTGTGCAGGAGGGCCCAGCCCCGCAGGATGGGCCCTGAGGCCAGCAAAGCGCCCCCTGCAGGCTCCGCTCCCTGCCGACAACCCGGAGTCGATGGAGGCGGCGACAGGCGACCCAGGGGAGTGGACGACAGTCCGGAAAACAAGGAGGAAGGTGCGTCGGCGGGCCCCCAGGAACCGCAACCATCAGGCGGGAAGAGGCGGCTACGGCGAGGGTGGGGGGGCTATAAGAGCTTGTCTGACGAGGGGGATTCGGAGTGGGCAAGCCTGAGGCAGAAGTTAAAGATCTCAAGGGGGAAGGAAAGCAGCACCACGCTTCCAGGTGGCGGGAGGCATCCAGAGGCTCCCTCCGACACCCAGTTACGTGCCGCTGGGGCATTGGAGGGTCCCCCAGAACTTCCAGGCGGGAAGGAGGAAACAGCGCATCCAAGCCTGACCCAGAGCCGGACTCTCCTGCCTCCGCACCCCTGAGGTGGGGGATGCCTCCCGGAAGGCAGCACGGACGGTTTCCTGAACCCGGAGAGTGTCCAGCAGTTAGCCCGAGCAATGGGCATCAAGGGACAGATAGCGGGGCTGGACCTTGGACTTGGGGAGGGTACTGCGGTCACTGCCCACAATGGGGGTATGAGTTGCGAGCATTAATGTGCGCAGTGTCAAGTCCACTGCAAGATGTGTGTCTACGTTGGCCTACCTGACCACCGTCAGGGCGGACCACCTGTTTCTGCAGGAGTGCGGGATACCGCACCTCAGCAGGTATGGGAAATGGTCTGGCGCTTGGACCTGTGGGCCTTCGATCTGGTCGGGTGGTAATGACTGTCGCTCCTCAGGCCTGGCTATTCTGCTGCAGGGGCGCAACTTCACCATCTCTCAAGTTCAGGAGGTGGTGGGGGGAGGGGCCCCTCCTAGTGGATGACGTCACCTACAGGAACGCTCCCCTGAGGCTGATCAACGTGTACGCCTCAGCGGTAGGGAGTAAGCGGTTGGCCATCCTGCAGCGGCTTCCACCCCTGCTGGCTACGTCCAGGCCAGTCATCCTAGGCAGAGACTTCAACTGTATCATCCATGCAGATGGAAGATCCGGCGTGGGGACAGCGGGTGGGGGGAGTCAACTGGACGTCACGTCCAGATTCCTGATGGGCACGGTGAAGGACGCCAAGCTGCTCGACGTCTTCAGCACCCCTGCAGACGGAGTGCATCGGAGGTACACCTGGTCGCGGCCAGACGGGTCTAGTCGCTCAAGGACAGACTTCCTGTTTGTGTCACGGGCGTTCTTGGTCAGGTCCACCGGCGTCGAGCCGGTGTTCTTCTCCGCCCACTGCCTCCTGCTGGCCGACTGTCACTTACAGGACGACCAGCCGGCCGGCAAGGAGACGTGGAAGCTCAACACGACTCTGTTGACCCCAGAGAACGTCGAGGAGCTTAAGAGGGTGTACGCCGGTTGGAGAACCGTGAAACCCCACTTTGAGTCTCCGGGTGACTGGTGGGAGACGGTGAAGGAGAACATCAAGAGGTTCTTTGTCCTCGAGGGTGTTCGGAAGGCGAGAGAGAGGCGGGGAAAGCTGTCGCGACCCCAGAAAAGCATGCAGAACCTGCTCCTTCTGCAGTTGATGGGGTTCGATGTCACGGAGGACCTCCGCGAGGTGAGGGGCCAGCAAGCCTCTCTCTTCGCCGTGGAGGCCTCCAGGATCATCTTCCGGTCCAGGGTCCGCTCCATGGAGCAGGACGAGACATGCTAGCGTTTCTTCTTTCAGAAGGTGCACAAAGAGAGCTCTGTGCTTAGCCGGCTGAAGGAGGACGATGGCTCGGTGACATCGTCTCGTCCTGACGTTTTGAGGATCAGCGGATCCTTCTATGCCGGACTGTACGACACGAAGCCCACGGACAGCACAGTCTCCGAGTTGTTCCTGTCGTCTATCACGGAGGTCTTAGACGACGGCACGAGGGAGTGGCTGGACCAGCCTATATCCCTGGACGAGCTGACCAGAGCCCTGAAGTCCTTGGAGAGGAATAGGACTTCCGGGAGCGATGGCTTACCAGTCGAGCTGTATTCCGCTCTGTGGGACCTGGTCGGCCAGGACCTGCTGGAGGTGTACAATAGTGTGCTTCGGGCAGGGGAAATGTACAAGTCCATGAAGAAGGGCATCATCATCCTCATTTACAAAAGGAAGGGGGAGAGGGAAGAAATTAAGAATTGGCATCCCATTTCACTATGGAATGTGGACTACAAAATCCTGGCAAAGGTCATAGCCAACCGGGTCAGGTCTGTCCTGGAGTCGGTGATTCACCCTGACCAAACCTGTGCTGTGCCAGGAAGGAAGATCGCTGAGAGCCTCGCGCTCATCAGGATTACGATCGCCTATGTACAGGACAGGCGGGTGAACACCTGCCTCGTCAGCCTGGACCAGGAGAAGGCCTTCGACAGAGTCTCATACTTACATAAGGGACGTCCTCTCCAAATTGGGGTTCGGGGAGCGCATCCGCAACTGGATCCGGCTACACCAACATCGTTAGTGCAGTCTCGATCAACGGGTGGGAATCGGACAGTTTTCCCGTCAGATCTGGAGTCAGGCAGGGCTGCCCGCTCTCTCCTGCCTTGTTCGTGTGCTGTGTGGATCCCTTCGCCGCATCCATCGGGAAGGACGTGAGCCTGAAGGGCGAGACTATCCCAGGCAGCGGAGGCCTTCAGGTCAAGACCTCCCTGTACATGGACGATGTCGCCGCCTTCTGCATCGATCGTCGGTGGGCGAGTAGACTGTTGGACATCTGCGGCCAGTTTGAACTGGCCTCGGGTGCCAAAGTCAATAGGGGTAAGAGCGAGGTCATGTTCTTTGGGAACTGGGACAACTGCTCCTTCATCCCCTTCGCCGTCAGGACAGACTACCTGAAGGTGCTGGGTGTGCACTGAGACTTGGGAGGAGCGTATCACCAAATTGAAGCAGAAGCTGGGCAGGTGGATGCTCCGGTCCCCCTCCATCGCGGGTAAGAACCTGTTGTCAGGTGCAAGGGGCTTTCAGTACTGTTGTATGTGGCGCAGGCGTGGCCTATGCCCTGGACCTGCGCCGCTGCGGTCACCCAGGCCATCTTCCACTTCATTTGGGGGTCGAGGATGGATGGACTGGGTCCGCAGGGACACCATGTACAAAGACCTGGAAAATGGGGGAAAGGGCGTACCAAACGCCACCCTCGCCCTGACGGCTACCTTTGTGTGCGGCTGCATCAAGCTGTGCGTAGATCCTCAGTACGCAAACACCAAGTGTCACTACTTACTGAGGTTCTACCTGTTCCCGGTGTTGCGAAGGATGGGCCTGGCCTCGTTGCCGCGGAACACTCCAAGTAGTTGGACCGTTCCGTACCACCTGTCCTTCGTGGAGAAATTTTTGAAAGGAAACACCTTTGCCCACAAGGCCGTCAGGCAGTGGTCAGCACATAGTATCCTCGAGGCCCTTCGGGAATAGGAGAGGGTGGATACCGTCGTGTGGTTCCCCACGCAGACTGCCAAAGTTGTTTGGCACAATGCCTCATGTGCTTGTTTGAAAGTTCTGGCAAAGGACATTGCTTGGTTGGCGGTGAGAGGGCTTTGGTTCAACCACATTAGAAATACTGCATGCAGTTTTGGTCGCAACATTACCTAAAGGATGTAGATGCTTTGCAAAAGATGCAGAGGAGGTTCACCAGCATGTTGCCCGGTATGGAGGGCGCTAGTTATGAAGAGATGTTGAGTAGATTAGGATTATTTACATTAGAAAGAGACAGACAGGTTGAGGGGGGACCTGACTGAGGTCTGCAAAATGTTGAGAAGTACAGACAGGGTGGATAGCAAGAAGCTTCTTTCCGCTCCCCCCCTCCATCCCGGCCCGAGTGGCGGACTCTATTACTTGGGTCACAATTTCAAGGTGAGAGGGTAAAGGTTTAAGGGAGATAAACATGGAAAGTTCTTTGCACAGAGGAGCCTGGTGCCTGGAACACGTTGCCAGTGGAGGTGGTAGAGGTGGGCACAGTGGCATCATTTAAGATGTATCTGGGCAGATACATGAATGGGCAGGGAGCAGAGGGATACAGATCTTTGGAAAATAGGCAACAGGTTTAAATAGAGGATCTGGATCAACGCAGGCTTGGAGGACTGAAGGGCCAGTTCCTGTGCTGTAATTTTCTTTGTTCAATGTCATGATCATATATATAGATATTAGAATACATCCAATATAAACAAGGGTTTTAAGCAGTTCCAGTATAACATTCCTACTCTTCTACACAGGGCCATTAAAGAAATGTCTCTCTGAACGACATTTGTCTGCATATCCTGCCCAGCATTCCTTCTAATTTTCTTTTCAACTGTATGGGCCTTTAAGGCCAATGTGCAGCAGTAACTTCCTGAACCGGAAGTCAATGAAGCAATCAGTGTGCGGACTCTGACTGGTGTGCAACCAACCTCAGAGTGGACCCATGCAGCTTAGAAGGAATGTTGGCCTTCTGCCACCTCTATAATTCAGTGGATGTACATTTCAAGGTTCACTCAGCTCCATGACAACTTTTTGAATCCTTCCATTAATATTATGTTCCCTTGTCTAATCTTTGTCCTTCCCAAAGGTAAGGGAGTTGTGTTCACTGGGTATGTGAAAGTCAGCAGCAAAAAGATTTTTTTCGTTTTAGTTGGTGAGATGCACACAATGAGATGGAGGCCCTGTGTTTTGGACTTCTATGTGCATGTTTCACTGCAACAACAAGGTTATAGGATGAGCTATTTGACTATATGATTCAGTATAAAACCTCAGATTGATTGGTATTATACTTTTCTGGTTTGTGGACCATTTGCCACGATTCTGCCAACATAACCAGTCCATTGATGTCTCACCACAGTCCACCTCTTAATCAGATATTATATTTTCTTAACAAATCTTTGTTCACTGTTTTCAATTCATTTGTGTTCCTCTGAGTGATGAATTAAACTGTCTGTCAGAATGCTTCTCCAAATGTCCACCACCAAGGTTGGGCTTTTTAAAAAAGAATTTCATGGGATGTGGTCATCACTGGCTAGGTAGTATTTACTGCCTGTCCATAATTGAGTTGGAGAAGATGATGGCAAGCTGCTTTCTTGACTCAATGCAATCCTTAAGTGTAGGGATGCCCAAAGTGCTGTTCAGAAGGGTATTCCAGGATTTTGACAACAATGAAGCAACAATGATTCATTTCCCAGTCAGAAAGGCATGCGACTTGAAGAAGAACTTGCAGGGAAGGTGTCCCCTGAATCGCTGTCATCATCCATTTAGATGGCACAAATGCTTATTTGGAAAATACTGGGGAAAGAACCTTGGTGATTTCCTGCAGTGCGTCTTATAAATACACGCTGCGTCCATTGTGCATTGGTGGTGATTCCCAATTCAAGCCTTGTGACTGGTGGACAGGATCTGTGGAGGGGGGAAATTAACTAGCTTGTAATTATGTGGGCTACCTTTTCCTCCTATTTTAATGTGACAATATTAAAAATCCTTCAGTTTTCTGGCACCTTGCCTTTAGTAACAGAAGGGGTTGGAAAATAATGGTTACAGCTTTTGCTATCTCTTCCCTTGCTGGCATTGGCAGCAGGGGATGCACTGCATTCAGGTTTGCTGATTGATTCACTTTCGTGAATGCTAATATTACCTCCCACACAAAATTTACCTCATTCAACATTTAACACTCTTCTTTGACTATAATATCTGCTTTGATTCTCTGTTTGTGAAAACAGATGCAAAATACTCATTAAGAGCTATGCCATGTATTGTATTGCCACATAGATTACCTTTTCTCTTACACTTTTTCAATATATATCACAAACTTATGCCAGTTTCATTCTGAAACACTAGCCTGTTTTCTCTTCAGAAATGCTGTTCATCACATAGTCTTCACTGCTTACATTTCAAATTGAGCAAACATTTCTTTCTATTGTGCGGGGAGCTGGTTAGTTTGGTTGTCCAGACAATTAAAGCGCAATCCAGAATACCAAAACAGTAAGGACTCAAATCCCATATTGGCTCTGGTAGTACATCCTTGGCTTGCCCATTATTTGATGTGGGGTGGTACCTCTCTATCTATTTAGCTAATTTTCTCTCTCAGAAAGGTCTTCACACACAATGGCCTATTATCAAAATACCTTTCTATTGTAAAAGATATAAGATTTGTGCCGTGCTGTTCATGATCTCAGCTGATTGTTTAATTGAGCAAGTCAAATTCCAGAGCAAAACCCAGCTTGACAGGGCACAAGTTTTATTCTTTGAAATTTGCTCACTGTGGTGGTCAGTCACTGGGCACATTCACGAGAAGCTGCCAATGTACTTTTAACAAAATAACATGGAAGTTTATTACACAAAAGAAATAAAAAGAAAAAAAAAGCCATATATATGAGACATACTGGAAATATCCAAACGTAAACAGAAAATAGAAAGAGTCGACCCTTTTTCTCCCAGCAAGTTCATTTGCAGACACTTGACTGGAGTGAAGTCTCAATCCTAGTATCTATTTATCTTTTTAAGTCAATTCACAAGAATTTCTGCACATTCAGAACTGACTCTCTCCATCCATGAAGACACACAGAAACAGACTGACTTTTCTCACTGAACTTTAAGACAGCACCCAGGGCTTTTTCAAATTGTTTAGACTGCTTTCAGGCTGCCAAACAGCATATCTGCATGAGAATCTTTTCTTTTGAATTGAAACAGTTTCTGGCCTTTCTTTGTGTAGGTTCCAAGAGTTCTACTTAGCAAGAACTTCAACAATTAGCTGACTGGGGTAGCTTGTCTAGTCATTTAGCTTAAATCGCAGTTTCTAGGCAATGCTATTTTGACCCAACGCTTTAAAAAGTCCTAACCCTATAAAAAAAAGTCACTTTTACAAAACTAAAAATCAAAAACTCATTTAACTCTATTTTAGAACCAAAGCTCCCAAATAATATAAATTTTCATCAACTCAGAGTATCAGAGCCAAACTTCACTGAAAATTGCCCTGTGTTGTTGCAATATTTGTTTTCCTATAGGGCTATCTGGAAATAATTTAATTTTTGGACAATTTGGGCATTCTCTGGATTAAGACAGTTTTTAAACCATGTGATTAGTTGGATTTTAAGCCAATAATTCAATGCTGCAAGCAACTGTTTTTTTTATTGGAAGTCAAATGGTTTTGAGGAAGCAGCTGATCAAAACCTTCAAGTAAATGGAGATGCAGTAAATTGTCTTAATTACTAGGATGGCTTAGCTTTGAGAGGGAACCCATAGTAATTCCTCAGAACCTGCTCTGGATTTGTTTACAGACCTAAGAGTCAGAGTAAAGACTACATTTCAGAAGTTGCAAGCTTTTTCCTAAAATCCTGTTCTCAGGAAAAGTTTCTGGAAATCTGTTAGAGTTTTCAAATGCCAATATTTCTGTCCATCTGGTACAATAAAAACTGGATTATAACGATGGTCCAAAAACTCAAATCCAAGTTGATTGGATGTCACACCTGATCAACCATCAGCGGTATTGCTGGCAGCCATTCAGGTTAGTCAACAGGAAAAGTGGAGCTGAAGAGTTATTACATTTAATCTTTTGATGCCAGACACTTAGCCCAAAAGGGGTTTCTTTTCCCCCCTTTACCTTAAAACAAAGCATCTCTCAAAGTCTCGTCTTTTTGTGTTGTGAGATGTCATTTTAATCCCAATCACAGTTTAGATATAGAGTAACACAGCATGGAAACAGGCTCTTTGGCCCAAACTGGTCCATGCTGACCATGGCGCCCACTCAGCTAGTTCCAACTGCCTGCATTTGGTCCATATCCCTTTAAACCTTTCACATCCTTGACCCTATCCAAATGTTTTCTAAATGTTGCTATTGTAACTGCCTTAACCACTTTATCTGGCAGTCCAGTCTACTTGCGCAGCACTCTCTCTGTGAGGTTGTTGCTCCTCCGGTCCTTCTTATATGCTTCCCCTCTCATCTTAAACCTATGCCCTCTGGTTTTCAATTCCCCATCCCTGGGAAAAAGACTATATGCATTCATACTATCTACGGGCCTCACGATTTCAATAAGGTCACCCCTTGTTCTCCTATGTTCCGAGGAACAAAGGCCAATCATGGGCAACCTCTCCCTGTAACTCAGGCCTACTAGTGCTGGCAACATCCTTGTAAATTTTTGCACACTTTCCAGTTTAAACATGTCTTTCCGATAACAGGGTGATCAAAACTACACACAATACTCCAAGCGCGGCCTCACCAATGACTTATATAACTGCAACATAACATACCAACTCCTCTATTCAATGCCTCGACAGACGAAGGCCAGCATGCTAAATGCTTTCTTCACACCCTGTCCACCTGTGGCACCACTTTTGACAAACTCCGTACTTGTACTCCTAGGTCCCTCTGTTCCATAATACTCCTCAGGACCTCACCATTCACCGTATAAGTCCTACCTTGGTTTGGCTTTCCAAAGTGCAACACCTTTGCCAATCCTCAGCTCTACTTCCCATTTGATCAGTTTTTGATAATCACCTTTTCTATCAACGATACCTCCTAAATTTCGTATCATCCGCAAACTTACTAATCATGCCTTGTCCATTCACATCCAGACATTTATGTAAATCATGGACAATAAAGGTCCCAGCACTGACCCCTGTAGCACACCACTAGTCACAGGCCTCCAGTTTGAGAAATAACTTTTAACCATCACCTTCTGCTTCTTACCGTTGAGCCAAGTTTGAATCCAATTAGCTAGCTCTCCCTAAATCCCATGCGACCTAACCTTCATGACAAGCCTGCTGCTTGGGACCATGTTAAAGGCCTTATTAATGTTCATACAATTAACATTCACTGCCTTACCTACCATCTTTTACCTTCTTGATTACTCCTTTGAAAAACTCTAAGATATGTCAGATATGACATCTCGCGCACAAATTCATACTGACTATCCCTAATCAGACCTCGGCCTTCCAAATGTTGGTTGCTCCTGTCCCTCAGTATTGTCTCCATTAACTTGCATACCACTGATGTCAGGCTCACTGGCCTGTAGTTCCCTGGCTTGTTTTTGCTACCTTTTGTAAACAATCCAAAACGTCCCCACTTGTTTCCCTCATTTCCTTAGCATCCATGATTCTCTCCTTCAGTAAACTCTGAGGAGAAATATTCATTAAAAATCTCCCCTTTCTCCTGTGGCTCCACACAGAGCCAGCCATGCTGGTCTTTAAGGGGACCTGTACTCTCCCAAGCCACCCTCTTACTCTTAACACAGCTATAGAACCTCTCGGGATTATCTTTAACCTTATCTACCAGATCCATCTGACACCCTCTTTTTGGTCTTCTGATTTCCCTTTACAGTGTGCCACTACACTTTTTATAGTCATCTATATGGGAGGGATTCACTCAAGAGCTTAAAGCCAAGGTATGCTTTCTACTGTTTCCTGACCAGAGTCTCAACATCCCTCAGCAGCCAGAGATCCTGAAACTTGCCAGTTTTACCTTTCACTCTAACAGGGACATACTCTCCGTGGACTCTTGATATCACACTTTCAAAAGCCTCCCATTTACCAGTTGTTCCTTTTCCTTTAAACAGACTCATCCAATCAACTTGTGCTTGATCTTGCCTAACAACCCCAAAATTGGTCCTGCTCCAGGTCAGCACTTTAACCTATGGATCTGGCCTATCTTTTTCCATACCTATGTTAAAACTGAGAGAGTTATGGTCACTAGACCCAAAGTGCTCTCCCACTGACAACTCAGTCACTGCCCAACCTTGTTTCCTAAAAGGAGGTCCAGTGTTACAACACTCCCAAGTAGACCCCTTTACATATTAATTCAGGAAACCTTCTAGGACCAAGTTTTGCCAACACTTTAGGATTAAGTATTGTTTACAGTAAACAGATTATTTGAATATATTAAATTCATTAAACTGGCCTGGGGGCTTCTTTTGTTCTGGATAGTCACAGAAAACAGTAGAATTGGTCATTTCGAAAACTGAATCAAGAAATTTACCAGTGGCCAGTGACGAGTGGAGTAATGAGCACTTGATTCCCAGTGTACGCCTCCCCCCGTGTCGGAGAGGACGCATTTGAAATAGTTCCATAGAAGAGTTTTGGAGGCATTAATTCCTGGCACCTAGAATGAATTCCTTAGCCTTGTAAGAAGCTGCTTGCAGAATGTGTTTGAATTTACTCTCTCCCACACACTTTGTTTTTCGTAAAGCTATTATTTTTTTAAAAACTGGAAAGAAGGATGCGTTTTACCAGACCATCGGGCGCTCATTAGAGAGAGATACAGAGACAAACACACATAGCTGGTGGTGGTTTAACCTGAGGGCGCCCCCACCTCACACCACGATAGTGAGTGAGACGCAGAGTCCCTCACGGTCAACAACAGAAGCAGAAATTGCTGGAAAAGGTCAGTATGTGTGGACAGCAATCAGAGTTAACTATTCAGGTCGAGTGACCGGCTCCTCATGGTGACGGTAGGGCTGGAACAGGGGGCTCTGACACCTGCTGCTTTTCTCCCGAAAAATCAACGCAGCGAGCACGTCCCCGCTGTTAAATACTGACCTCTGAGTCCGTCACCAGCAGCTGATGGTAATCCTTACTTGGCGCTGGAGCTTGAGCACGGATTTCGAAAAGTTGGCCTTTCAACAAGGACGCCATCTTGGACGCTTCTCATTACCAGAGCAACGGCGTCGAATGTAAACAAGAGCAGCCGCGACTAGTTTTACTTTACACCGGGTCCGCACGGCACCAATTCGACGCCCACACCTCTTTATTATTTTGGGGGAGGAAAAAACATTTTAAAAAAATACCCACCGATGCCCGGCGAGGCCGATTAAAAATAATTTATGGTCAAGAACTCCGGACCTGACCGACGGCACCCGGGACACGAAAGGTCGTGACCCCGCGGGCTGATACAACCGACGGTGAAGAGGAGGAGGAAGGAAGGAAGGAAGGAGAGAGAGAGAGAGAGAGAGTTGATTAATTGTAAATATAGCGGATTATATATGTCTTTTTCTTCCATGTTTTTCAAAAAAAGGGAAAGTATTCCACGTTGGTAGATTTTAAAAGGATGTAAGAGGAAGAGAGGAAAAAAGGCTAAGGTATGCATGATAGGAAATAAATAAGGAATAAAAGAAAGCCGCCTTTATTTATGTTTTTTTGTCTCTCTTTGGAAGGCCAGGAAGGGAGTGAGAGGGTTTAGCCCTCAACCCCACAATACCATCCCCTCCTCCCCCATCCCAATGACAGTGAATGGATGGAGCTGAGAAATAGTGCGGTGGAAGGATACACGGGCAGAGACTGGTAGTTGTTAAGAGAGGGGCAGAGGGAGAGCTGGTGGTAGGACAGGCTGTAGAATTGGAACAAACTAGGTAATAACATTTACTTCAAACCACAGAGACGGGGCGGGGGGTTTTTACCCCACCTGTTTATTATCGATTTTTGTTTTAAACACAACAAGGATAAATCAAGCATTTTCGTTTCTTTTTTGGAGGCATTAATTCCTGGCACCAGAATGAATTCCTCAGCCTTGTGAGAAGCTGCTTGCGGGATGTGTTGGGATTAACTCTACCCCCCCACCCCCCTTTTTATCTTTTTAAAGAAAGCTTCTGTTTAAAAATAATTGGAAATGAGAATATGTGTTATTTGAGTCAGTGTGGGGTTGTTTCCTTTCGTTTCGCCTTTTTATTTGTTCTGTAACATGAGTAATCTGTTTAAGTTTTTTTGTGTGGGGTTGGGGGTTTTTTTTTCTGTCTTCCCTCAAACCACCCACCCCCCTGAGTTCTCTTTATCCTGTTTGTGATGGGTGGGGAATGGAGAGAAAGAGAGAGGGAGGCCCTTTCAACCCGGACATTGGGTTCAGCCTGGCATTCGCTTTGCTAAGGAAGGGGCCGGGGGGGGGGGTTGCAAAAAAACAATACAAAATGTTTTGGATCTACAGTGTTTTTTTTACTGAAGTTGTTTGTGTGTACGTGGGGAGGGTGCTTTCTCTGGTTTGCAAGCGAGATTAGTTTCTTCCTTTTGTTTTTTTTTGGAGGGGGAGGAGGGAAGGGGTATGACCGAGGAGGGAGGTTTTTTCTTTTTTAATATTTCCCCTCCCCCCCCCCCCCCTTTTTCTTTTCCCAGCAGCACTTGGTGTTTGACGTTCACACATCCGGCGACAGCTGTAACTCCGACAGCGGGGATTGACACTGGACAGCCAGGCCTGGACGCTCATTTCCCCTTCCCCTCCCCCGCCCCCTCTTTGCCGAGCTTTTGAGACACACTGCCGGCTTGATGTGATCAAAGAAAGAGGCAGCTAAGCTCGAACCTTGTTTTTACTGTAAATGTACTTGCTTACACCTCCCCCACCACCCTCCCCGCCTTCCTTTTGGTGATTTGTTGGGTTTTTAAACCCACTACGAGGTAGGCCGCTTATAGCCATAATGAAAGCTCTAAAATAAAGACCTGTTGTCTGGGCCTGATCAGTAATATTTTCCATGATCCAGACGGACGTACAATATTACACCATTTTGCGGGTAGTAATTTGTGTGTTTTACTTTTTTTTTAAAAAAGAAAGAAACGTAATTCAATTTGAAAAGCAACTTGTGCACTTTACGGCAAGGGATGGGAATGTTGCCTTGGGGTAGATGCTTATTTCGTTCAAAAATAGCTAGCTGTTTCGTTAGCACTGACACCGACCATGGCGGTGCAGTCCTGCGGCAGCAGTGCTGTGTAGGCCGCAAAAGTAAACAGGAATGCCCAACGCATCACGTATCTCCGTAAACCCATTGTCTGTCCTAATTTCGACAAAGACCACAATATATTCAGTTTGATGTGTCTACACTTTCCTGTATGTAGGCAGAACCGAAAGTTCGGTACCATTTTTAGATTTCTTGGGAAGCCTAAAACTCTTCAGCCTCCCCTAAAATTGTATGAAGCAAGTTGGGTTCAATTTGGCTTCGGGAAGAAGTCTGCGTGTTCTGCCAAGAGGAATCGTCACCAAACAAGTATTGTGTAGGCAGCCATCACCAATCTGATGTGCATAAAATGCAAACTGCAACTTCATGCACATCATTTCTTAATTTGTTGAGACGAAGGGTACAGTTTTATGGACATGGGTGCATTCATTTTCTCCATATAACTGAAAGATTTAAAATTGAGCGTATTCTTCATGAAGCCTTTCTAAAATAAAAGGCAAAAACCAATTTGGAGTTGACAGCTTCAAAATTGAATGTAAAGGCTATACAAGATTAGGGAAAAAAATGGTTTTCAGTGGGTAACAATATTGCAGATGTTAAAGCGTTAATATTTGATTAGTTTTCATTCAGGGATCTTTTAACATGCTAATTCATCCCACTTTGCTGAAAAACAATGGTATTTCTGTGTTTTTAGCAATTTACTGCTTATTTGTCTTAAATTCAAATGAATGTTAGCGGAGTATTTCCATCAAATGTACGATGGCCAAGGTCAGTTCGGTTTTGCTTGCAGTTCGCGTGAGTGTTCTTGTGTCTCGGAAAGAAAGGGGGCTTAGTGGCGACGAGGATTGGTTTTGGTTCCAACAAACCTAAAGGAAAACAGATCAGTGTCCAGTTTGGAGACTTTTGCACTTGACCACAAATAATTGATTGGTATTCTTTGCTGAAAGCCACTCAGTTTTGTTTTAAAGGAGTGAGTCAAAATGTTATGTTTCATTGAACTTTTGTAATCAAAAGTGTCCAATTTGCTAATGAAAAACAGAGTTTGGTCCCAGTTTTTAAGATCCTAGAACAGTCCCCTGAACATATCAATAAGCAAGAATCCCACTAATTCCACTTCCAACGCTAGATTTCTGTTTTTTTTTTCTAAAACGAAATGCAGATGCTGTAAATCAGAAACAAAAAGACAAATTGCTGGAATAGCTCGGCAGGTCTGGCAGCATCTGCGGAGAGAAATCAGAGTTAACTTTTCAGATCCAGTGACCCTGCCTCGGAATGTTCTGAGGAACGGTCACTCAACCTGAAAAGTTAACTCTGATTTCTGTCGAAAGATGCTGCCAGACCTGCCGAGCTATTCCAGCAATTTGTTTTTGTTTCCAGTCACGTGTTTGCTTTCGCATCATTGCAAATTATGCTTCACAACTATAGATGGGTTTTGCAATGTCTGGGATCAGCAATGGAGCACTCGTCTTTAGGGGTGCAAAATAAATTTTGAGCGTAATGTAATAAAATCAGACTGAGACACCTGATTTTGTCTTGAACTGCGATAAAGTTGTCAAAAATTGGTTTTCTTGAGTTTGGCAACAATTTGGTAACGCATCAAACCAAAGGACTGGACATTTTGCAAATGTTATTGATAGAGGAGGTTGTCAGTTATAATGAATTTCAGAAAAGTTCGAATATGGCAATGCCTTTTATTATTTATTGTTTAATTCTGAATTTCTGCTATCATCCGTTTATCTCTGAAACCGACCAGTTTAACTCCAACTTTTCTTCCCTCTACTTGCAGGTCAGTTTTAACGTGATGTTCCTGCTTGGGGTGCAATGAGGGTTATATAAGCTGGCACTGATGTCCTTGCTGAATTTGTAAGTAAAGAGATCTAAAAATTGTATTGACAGCTTTGGAACATATATATGAAGCAAAATTATTGGAAATTTATTAAATTTAAGAATGAATCTGCAGAGTGACTGGGACCTGACCCAAAAAGTCAACTTTCCTACTTCTGTGATGCTTCCTGGCCTACTGTGTTTGTCCAGCACCACAGTGTTACCTCCCCAATATAAGTTGCATTTTATTGGTCCCAATGTTTGTTTAGTGTGTGAAACTGAAGAACATCTGTTCTGGTAGTACATCAATCCAAGATTATTAGTAAATACTTCAGATTTACTACTCTGTTTCTGATATCAGACCTTGGTTTGGATTGCAAAATTCACCTCCTTCCCCTTCCTATTGAACTGGTACTGTTATATATTAAGGCATCTTGTGCTAGAGAGAACCATGTGGATTCTGATTTTAGAAACACTTTTTTTAATGCTTCTAATTTTGTTCAAAATCATCAGTGATGGCTTAAATTAAAGCAAATAATAATCAAGGGAAAACCTGCAACCACCAGAAGGGTTAAGCTACTCTGAATGATGCATTGAAGGCAGTTTTAGATCCCTTTGGTCCAGAATTTGAGTTATGTGGAGTCCCAAATATGTTTACAGAAAATTCTGGTCTGAACATCTGCTTTTGCTGTTGTACAAAAATAATAGATCAGTGAAATTCAATCTACTTTTGGGGTGTTCATGTTACTTTGTGTTTTCAGTGGAGGCAGAATTCGAGGGCAATGTTTGTAGTTGAGAAACTGGAATTGTGACTAAAGGACTGAGAAGGCAGTAGATCAGAGTAGAGATCATTGAATGACAGTAAACCCCTTGTATTTTGAACCTATCCACCATCTGAAGTGCAAGTTATTTATTGAATATTCTGATGCATAAAATCTAAATAATAACTGAATACCTTCTGAATTGACCCAAATTTAGTTCTTTCTCTTTTCTGAAGACATGGCAAACTGACTGTTGTCAATTATCTGTCTTGAAATACAGTCATACTTGTCCAATATGAAATGTAGTTCATGTACAACCAGATCCCCTGTAGTATGATGATATTTGTGGATTTGTGAATGAGTTTTGTGCAATCTTTTTCACCTTCAAGAAAGTACTGGCAGATTTTGTCCTTTTGAACGTACAGATGGGATGTGTTCAAAACCAAACGACAATGTAGCATAGTATCAGTACTGCATTTAAGTATCAACCTAAATGTACCTGTTTAATTTTTGATGTGGTTTCTGCTCAGCTTAGTCTCTGTCCCTCCTTTGATCATATGAGATGTAATTGTGACTGAAAGTCATGAAAACAGTAAATCCTGTACCAATAAATTGTAACTGTGTGAAGCTAGAGTTCAGCAATAAAGTTCTTGCACCTTTAGTAAAGCTAAAGTGGCTTATTGTTGAAACATGGTTCCAAGTTCATTGAAAACTTGGCGGGCCTTTTAGTGAGATTTGCTACTGTCCCCTTTTTTGATCATTGTGTTAGTTAGCGAATACATATTGGGCAAGAGAAACTTCTAGGTTTAACTGATTCTTAAAATGTCTTCTAAAATTCTATTCATCCATAGTTTTCAGAAGTACAAGAATCTTCCTGATACCTGGCAAGCATGAAGAATGGGGTGTGTCAGTTAGCTGAATCTTTGGTTACATGAGAAGTATTAAGCATGGCTGAAAGAATTGACTTGTTGCTGCCACAGGATGAATGTGCATTTTGAAAATGAGCACAACAAACCAGTGGTTCCCATTTGAATCTGGGAATTCTCAATGTGAGCACATAGAGCAATGTCAAGGTCAGTTTTGAACTAGCTTTATAACGCATCTGATTCATCATCCTCTTCCAATTGCTAATACAGTAAAGTTCCTTTTATCCCAAGCAGTTGCATGAGTATTCTGGATGCTTGGGGTTCAGATAACTGGGACTATACCGTGTGCAGTGGGAGATGGGGTGCACAAGTACTCTGCATAATTGATATTATGACTTTTGAATTGTGATGCCTTTGGTGGAAAGCAACTACATGTTTACTCTTCAATGACAATTGATCCAGTGCAGAACATGACCATTCAGCCCATTGGCTGTTTGAACCACTCACGTAGTACCATCCTCCTGTCTTTCCCTGTAACCTTGCATATTGTTATTTGAAAAAGAACAATGTAATTTCTTCCTGCATACTGTGATTGAGCCTGCTTCCATCGCTCTTTTACAGAGTGAATTGTGGACCGTAATCACTTGATACATGAGTTTTTCTGCTATTGTTTTTGCCAGTTACTTTAAATCTGTGCCCATCGTTCTTGATCCTATTCAAAATGGGCACAGTTTCTCCCTGTCCACTTTGCAAGCCCCTTCTAAATATCACCATCCAATCTACTCTAGATCTTTTTTTTCCCCCTCAAGAAATTAGTCCTAACTTACCCAATCTGCCTTCAAAACTGAAATTCCTCATCCTTAGAATCATTCTTTTGAACCTTCTGTGGCATTGTCTTCAATATCTTCGCGTCTCTTGCCAAATAAGTCTTTTAGAAGTTCAACGTAACCTCCTGATCCATGTTATCTATGCCTCCATTAATTAAAGCCAAGGAATTGAATGCTTTATTAGCTATTCTCTCAAACTGTCATATCCCTTTCAATGAATTCTGTATTTTTTCACTTAAGTTTCTCTGTTTCTGCACACTCTTTACAGTTTTAACCCGCTATTTATATTCTCCTGATGTTCCACCTACCAAAATTAATTACCTCAGTTGCTCTGCATTGAATTCTAAATGGTACCTGTTTGACTGCTCCATTGTTCATATCCTTTTGAAATTCTACAGTACTCTCTTCGTAGTTCACAATACTTCCAAGTTTTGTATTTGCACATTTTGAAATTGTTGCCCTATACATTAAGCTTATTAATATCCAGGGAAAAGCAAAATATTTTATGTTACTTCTGTGATTTTATTTTTAAAGGAATGAGAAAATCTAACTTAAATAACATCAGATCATTTGGCTTCTCAAGCCTGCCCCATCATTTACCACGACCGTGACTGATCTGCCCTAGCCCTTAACTCCTCTTTTGTGCCAGCTCACCACAGTAGCCATTAAATATGAAGTTCAAAAATCTATCTTCCCTCAGGAATTAGGCTAGTAAATCTTTCAAACAGACTCCAGTGCAAGCATGTCACTTTTTTTTTGAAAGTACAGGGACAGAGGTTGTACACGGTGCTTCAGTTGTGACCTCACGAACATGCTGAACAGGTTTAATAAACTGCCCTGTTTATAAACTCCAGATCCCTGGCAATAAATGCCAAAATTCAATTTGTTGCCTCCATTACTTGTTGCACCTGGAAGCTAACGTTTTTGTTTTGCACAAGAATAGTCCAATCTCTATTTGCTACCCTTTTTTTTCCCGCAGAGTCCCTGCATGAATAATCCATCTTTTGATTCTTCCTCCAAAGTGCATTACCTCAGTTTTCTACAGGAAGCTTCATCTGCCAAGTTTTTGTCCACTCATTCAACCCAATTGTACCTCCTTGCAGATTCCTTATATCCTCATCATGAGATGTCCTCCCATTTATTTTTGTATCGTCAGCAATTTTGGATATGTTACACTCTGACTGCTCCTCTAAGCTCTTAACAATGAGCGATTGAGGACTGAGAATGGATCCTTGTGTCGTGCCGCATGTTATATCATTCCAACCTGAAAAAAGTCATGAATCTTGGTTCTCTGTTATCCAGTCCTCAATCTGCGCTCTCATATTTCCTCCCAGTATATTGCTAATATATGAACCTGTGAGCTGCTATCCTATGCACATTGAAATGTAGATGCTTGTTCCATTGTACCATGCACTTGTGTGAGAAATTTTGAAATTAAAAGATTAGCCAGGGTTGAACTTTTACTGCTAATTGAAGTTCCACACCCTTTTGGTTGTTACGCAATACATGTAGCTGTTGTGGATAAGGCTGTTTTGCAACTTGGAAAAAATAACTAGACAAGAATAATTCAAATTTTCATGGTTTTTCGTGGTTGATACTGCCTCAGGGGTAGGTTAGGATTTCACATTTTGAATTAAGGTAAACGAGGCAATAGTGTATGTTGGTGGGGTGGGGGGGTGGTGGGTGGGTGGGAAGTGTAGAAAAGACCTTTACATTTCTACTGTATAAGACCATCAGACATGAGCAGAAGTTAAGCCATTTGGCCCATTGAGTCTGCTCTGCCATTCAATCATGGCTGATAAGTTCCTCAACCCCACTCATCTGCTTTCTCCCCATAACCCTTGATAATCAAGAGCCTATCTATCTCCGTTTTAAATGTACTCAGTGACATGCCCTCCACAGCCTTCTGTGGCAGTGGATTCCATAGATTCACCACTCACTGGCTAAAATAGTTTCTCCTTGCCTCCATTCTAAAAGTCACCCTTTTACTCTAAGGCTGTACCCTTGGGTCCCAGACTCTGATACCAATGGAAGCATCTTCCCAACATCCAGTTTGTTGTTTAACTTTGTCGAGGAAGTAAGTTACTCTTTTCTGGAAGCAAACGCTGATCACCCCCAAGTTGTGAAGAATGTGGATTCTGACATACTTGACCACATTGTTTACATTGAGCAGTGGTTGGCGAACCTGTTGTATTTGAAATTGCATATCTATGTAACTCCGAATCGAAAGGCTGCGCCCTTCTTTCTAATTTTTCATTATTCTTATTTTTAAAGTTGCTTTCTTATAAGGTGTTTGGAATTTCAAATTTTGACTCAGCAAGCAAGAGCCCTTTTGAGTAGAAGGTAGCTTGTTGCTCACATGTCAGTATTTATAGTGACAGATTCTAGTGCTTGTGTTTGATTGGTTTCAAAAAAATTTTAACCATGAATTGTATTCAGGTAATTTGCCCTATGTTGATCTAATTGAATTACTTAATGGTTTGTATTTGAAGGAAGTATTCTGCCTCATTGGTACACAAGAAGAAAAGTTCAATATTTGTTCAATAAAGGACTGGCAAGAATGAGTGATTTTTAATCTTGATATAAACTGGATGAAGTGTTCACTGAATAATTTCACGTGAGTTTCTAAGGACAGCATGTTGTGGAGCCGGATCAGAGAGCATGTTACGCTTGGCTTATTAGATACCGGTCAGATTGATAGGTGCCAATCAGTTTACTGAATGGAAAAGCAGAACGTAAGTGTTAAAAGGAAAATTGGGTTAGGAGCAGAAACTAGCTAGGAAAGTAAGAGTAAGGATTTTTGCAGGCCTTTAGAAAGCTGTAGAAGGGTTTCAACCTGAAACGTCAACTTTTCTGCTCCTCTAATGCTGCCTGGCCTGCTGTGTTCCTCTAGGTCCACACTGTGTTATCTCTGAGTAAAGGGAACATTGGTCCTCTTGAGAATGTTGCGTTAAAATTTAAGGAAAAAGCAGATGAAATGAACATATTCTTTGCTTCAGTTTTCATGAAGGAACATAAAAATAATTTCCAGACGGAGCAAGGTCTACTGGGAAAGAGGAATTCTAGCTTAGAAAATAGCGGCAGGGATAGGTGATTCGGCCCTTTGAGTCTGTTCTGCCTTTCAATATGATCCTGGCCCACTTGCTGAACTTACTTTATCCCTGTCCAGCCTCTTTGTTTCATCTGCACCGCTTGTCTTCCCACCTACTTTTCTGAATCACTCCCTTGACTATAGTGCATTCACTTTTCCCATCCAAGTCATTAATACATCACAAGTCATTGTGGACCCAGCACTGATTCCTGTGGCGCACCACTAGTTAGAGGCTGGCTGCCTTTCTGAAAGTGCTCCACCCTCCCACTTTATATATTTTCTATTAGATTAGATTCCCTGTAGTGTGGAAACAGGCCCTTTGGCCCAACAAGTCCACACCGCCCCTTGAAGCATCCCACCTAGGCCCATTCCCCTATAACCCACACACCCCTGAACACTACGGCAATTTAGCATGGCCGATCCACCTAGCCTGCACATCTTTGGACTGTGGGAGGAAACCGGAGCACGAGGAGGAAACTCACGCAGACACAGGGAGAACGTGCAAACTCCACACAGACATTCGCCCAAGCTGGGAATTGAACCCGGGTTCCTGGTGCTGTGAGGCTGCAAAGGTAACCACTGAGCCACCATGCTGCCCCAGTTATTAGTTATTAGCTATTAGTTAGCTAATTCTCCATCCTTGCCTTTACCCCCAACACAAGGTACCTTGTGAAAATCCATATGTATTTTATCCACTGTTTTCCCCATTATCAATCCTGTTTGTTCTTGCCTCAAAGAATTCTAGTAAATCTTGTTCGGTATAATTTCCTTTTCATCTGTTCCTCTGTGTATAGAGGATCAGTTGACTGACAGAAGGCAGAGAATGGGGATAAAGTGGCTTTTTTAGAATGGCAGCCAGTGACTAGTGGAGTTCTGTAGATGTCAGTGCTGGGGTCACAATTGTTCACGTTATGCATTAACAATCTGGACGAAGCAACTGGGGACATTGTGTTGCTGTTTTCGGGTGCATTAAGGACAGGTAATGTTGACGAAGCGGGAAGGCTGACCAAGGAGTTGGACAAACTAGGAAAGTGCGTTCCACCTGCCACATCTTTGAGTAATGTGGGAAAGCGTGCGGGTATGTTTTTTAATCGGAAGAACAAATTTTCTAAATGGGAAAAGGTTTTGGAAATCTGAAGTACAAGAGGACTTAAGAGAATCCTGAAGTAGGACTCCTAAGCATAACATGCTGGTTCAGTTGGAAGTAAGAAGGCAAATGCAATGTTGGCATTAATTTTGAGAGAGTTAGAATACAAGAGTGGGTTGTACCACTGAGGCTGTATAAGGCTCTGGTCAGACCACACTTGAAATATAGAGTGGTTTTGGGCCCTGTATTTAAGAAAGCATATGCTGATTTGGTGGGATTCTAGTGGAGGTTTATGAGAAAGATTCCAGGGATGAAGGGCTCCTCACAAGAAACTGAGGACTCTGTCTATGCTGGACAGCGTTTCGAAGGATGAGCAGGTCATTTCATTGAAACTTAGAGTACTGAGAGGCCTGGTTAGAGTACAGTGGAGAAGATGTTTTCACTAGTAGGAGAGGTAGGTATGACAGCCTCAGTGTGAAGGGATGACCCTTTCAGAACTGAGATGAGGAATTTCTTCAGCCAGCAGGTGGTGAATCTGTGGAACTCGTTGCTGCAGAAGGCTGTGGAAGCCAAGTCATTGTGAGTTTAAGACAAAGAGTGAGATTCATGATTGGAAAGGGGTTCATGTATCATGGGACGAAGGCAGTAGAATGGATTCGAGAAGCAAATCAGCCATTATTGAATGGCTATAAGATTATGCCCATTAACCTGTTTGTGTGAGTAATTGATTTCTTGTATTACGAATACTATACGCATTCAAGTAAAAACCCATTATTTCTAATTTTTAACTAAGTTTGCCATTTCTTCCCCTTTTTTTTCAAGCCTATGTATTACTATCTTTCTATGGTTGCATATGATATGTTCCTTCCTGTCTCATTCTGGGCATCATTTTCCAAATAGTTGCCCTGAATGCTGCTATACCCTTTCTGCTCTGTAAACCTGCATTCTCTCTTTCCCCCCCCCCCCCAAAAAAAATCTATTTCCCCACCCTTAATAGGTTAATTAGTCTCCATAACCTTACTTATTATGTTTGTTTGGAAACTTCTCCCAGCGTGAAATCTATCAAACAAGAACAGCTATTTTCTACCAATGCCCCATGAACTAGAACCCATTCCTTCCGTACCATTATTTAAGTTAAACATTTAATTCTTTTGCTTAGTTTCTATCTGCCTGTTTTGTCTGTGGCTGAAGTAGTCACTCAGATGATTACCTTGCAAGTTCTGCTTTTTAATTCACTCCTAATTGTTCAGTCTTTCCGTCCTTTCTAGTCTATTTTGACCAAAGTGGTCAATGACTACTGGATCCCTCCCATCTTCCAAGTAAAGGTGTTCATAACCCTGGCACTGGGCAGGCAACACAACCTCGAGGGCTTCTCGCGTCTGCAGAGAATAGTATCTATTTCCATAATTCATACTGTCCCTATGACAACTACATTGCTATTTCTTTCCTTCCACTTAAATGGCACCTCTTGTCTTTCTCCCACTCACCTGTCACCCTGGAGAGTTTATTTCTTGCAGTAAACCTTACCGAAATCATCTCCGCACCCTTTTGCATCAAGATCCTAATAGTAGGCAGCCACGACCTTTATCTCACTGCTGATGTTGCTACAATCACACGTTATATCCAATTTGTGGATAGTGAGGAACACTGAAGGAATGTAGTGAGAAAAATGGGTGGAGAAGTGGCAGGCAGAGTTTAATTCAATCAAGGCAGCATGTCGCTCAGTGGTTAGCACTGCTGCTTCAGTGCCAGGGACCTAGGTTCGATTTCACTGTTGGGCGACTGAACAAACTCCAAGGAGACCACTTTGGAGGTATTGGAGTGCCTTAACTATAAGGAGAGGTTGGACAAACTTGAATGATTTTCCCTGGAGCATTGAGGCTGAGTCTACCTTTCAAGTAGTCCATAAAAATGAAGGCATGGATAATCAGTCTTTTTCTCCATGTGAAAATGTCAAATACGAGGGCACATAAGTTTAAGGTGAGATGTGGAAAGTTTAAGGAAGATGCAAGAGGCAAGTTTTTTTTACACGGGGAGTAGGTGCCTGGAATGTGTTGCCGGGGAGGTGGTAGAAGCAGAGACAAAAGCAACATTTTGGAGACTTTTAGACACGTGAGCAGGCAGCGAATAGAGGGATAAGTACCATGCAGATTGGATTATTTTACAACAGCATTGTGGTCCAGCATGGATATGGTGGCCTGAAGGCCCTGTTCCAGTGCTGTCCTGGTCAGTGTTCTGTGTTCCACTGAGCTAATTGTCCAGACAGTGAGTGACTTTTATGAAGGCCTGCTCAGCTGGAGTCTGCTATAAAGGATGGGATTACAGGACACAAAGGAAGTATCATTGAGTTTGCACAAAGACAGCATGGATTTATGACAGTTCAGTCATGTTTGAGAACTTTTTGAAGTTTATTCAAGGGCATAAATAGTAGATTAGATGTGGGAATTCCTGTGTATGTGGTGTATTTGAATTTTGAAAAAGCTTTGGTAACGTCCCACATAAGAGGTTACTGCAAAATCAAAGCACAAAGGATTGTGAATAAGTTTTTAAAAAAAGGTGTCAACAAAATAAAGCTTCCCAACAGGATTACTTAATGCCAGCCACTGTAAGCACAAGTGAAGCGATCCCACAACCAGCAGTTCAGATCTAAGCTCTGAGGTCCTGTGACATCCAGTTGTGAATGGTCATGGGCAATTAAACAATTCATTGGAGGAGATGGCTGCACAAATATTCCCATCCAGCTTGATTGGTACCATGTCCACAAGCATCCATTCCTTCCACCACCAGTGCTCGGTAGCAACAGTACCGAAAAGATGCACTGCAGAAAATTACCAAAGATTCTCAGACAGCAACTTACAGTCCCACTATCACTTTCACCTAATAGCAAATACATGAAAACACCATCACCTGCAAATTCCCCTCCAAGCCACTCAGCGTTCTGATTTGGAAATATAATCACTATTCCTTCACTGTCACTGGGTCAGAATCCTGGAATTCCCTCGCTAATGGCATTTTGGGTCAACCCGCAGCAGGTGGACTGCAGTGGTTTAGAAGGCAGCTCACCACCATCTTCTCAAGGGCAACTGGGGGCATACAATAAATGCTGGCCAGCCAGCAGTGCAGCCATCCTACGATTGAATTTAAAAAAACTGAATTCTTTGAGTTGGAAATGCTACAGACATGTTTGTCCCAGATCACAATGGAATGCAGGGGCTCCCATGTGCCAGAGTGTTGAATTAGGACCTACTTTGCTGTCCTGAATGAGTTTTAGCCAACATTTCATTAAATTATTCATAATGCTTTATATATTTTAAGTATACCACCAATTTTGTATGCTCTTTTAAATTTAAGATAGATCTTAACCATTTACCAGGCAACTTTCTCCTTTCTCTCACTTTCATAGATCACTTCTTTCCCATCATAGAGCAAGAACCGACTTGCTGGAAAAGCTCAGCAGGTCTGGCAGCCCTGTGAAGAGAAAGCAGAGTTAATGTTACAGGCCCAGTGACCCTTCTTCAGAATAGGAGTTCTGAGGAACGGCCACCACACTTAAAACGTTACCTGATTTCTCTTCACGTGCGGTGTCAGACCTGTTCAACTTTTCCAACGATTTCTATTTCTGATTTACAGCATCCACATTTCTTTTTCTTTTGGTTTTTTACCAATTTTTGCAGAGTGGGTAGAATAGAAAAGCGAGAACAAATGCATACCTCCTTCCTTCCTCGGCAGATTCTTGGGTTTTCACTTAGTTTCCTCAGCTGTACTCACTTGGCAACAAAGTAGGACTTTGTCAGGGTAGTGTACTTGAGCGAGCTATCTTTGGCTGCTTCTTCAGTGACCTTCTGTACAGCATTAGGTCAAATGACGGTTTACTCAAGGTTGTATAGTGTTCAGTTTCATTTGGGACTATTTAGATAATGACGCAACCCATTGCATGTATGGGTGGCAAGACATTTATGCTTGAGCTGATAGATGCAAGTAATATTTGTCTCAGTGCCGGGTGATGGCCATCTCCAAGAAGAACAAATCAGTTGGACATCTGATGACATTACCATCCCAGAAATACCACCACCAGCACCTTGGTGATTTATCATCATTCAGAAGCTGAACTGGATTAGCCAATAGATACTGTGGCAACAACAGCAACTGAGGCTGGAAATTATGATTTACCCCCCGACTCCCAAAGTCCATCTATCATTGACAAAAATTCTTTCTACTTTCCTAGGTGAATGTGGCGGCAAAACAGTCGAGCTACAATTGTAGTGACCCTCATTAGGAAGAAGGTACTGGGGAAACTGAAAGGTGTGAAGGTGAATAAATCACCTAAGTAGATGGACTACACCCCAGGATTCTGAAGGAGATTGTGGAGGTATTGGTGATCTTCCTTTCAGGAATCAAGAGTCAGGGAGGGTCTAAGGACTGGAAAATGGCTAATGAAACACTCCTGTTTCATAAGGAAGGCAAAAATCAAGAAGTTATATCCTGGTTATCTTGATTTTAACGTCATTAAGGATGAGATTGTGGAGTGCTTGGAAGTGCCTGGTAAAATAGGAGTCAGTGTGACTTCGTCAAAGGTGGTTATGTCTGACAAATCTGTTAGAATCTTTCGAGCAAATGGGCAAGTTAGACAAAAGTCAGTAGGTGTGACCTATTTGACAAGGTGCCAGGTAGGAGACTGCTAAATAAGATGAGAGCATATGGTGTTCGGGACAGGTTGCTGGCATGGATAGCGGATTGGCTGACAGGCAGAAGGCAGAGAGTAGGGGAAAAGGTATCGTTTTCAGGATGGCAGCCGGTAGCTAGTGGAGTTCTGCTGGAATCAGTGTTAGGACCAAATCTGTTCATGTTCTATATAAATGATCTGGGCAAAGGAACTGATGGCATTGTCATCTATAAACTTAGTAACACGAAGATAGGCGAAGGGACAAATTGTGTTGAGGAAGCAGGGACGCTGCAGAAGGACTTTGCCATTCTCCTAGCCTGTCCGAGTTGTACTCCATCTGCCACAAGGTGGGAACGAGAGTTTATACACTTTGGTAGGAAGAATCGAGGGATGGACTATGTCTTAAACTGGGAAAGCCTTTAGAAATTTGAAGCACAAAGGGACTTGAGAGAATCCTGAACTAGGACTCGCAAAGTTAACATAGAGGTCCACTTGGTAGGTAGGAAGCAAATGCAGTGTCAGAATTCATTTCAAGAGGGCTAGAATATGAGCAGGAATGTACTGCTGAAGCTCTATAAGGCTCGCGAGAGACTGTATTTCAAATATTGAGTTTTTTAAAAACAAATTCATTTTCTGGTGTGAGGGCGTCACTGGTTGGCCAGTATTTATTGCCCATCCCTAGTTGCCCTTGAGAAGGCGATGGTGAGCTGCCACCTTGAACTGTTGCAGTCCACCTGCTGTGGGTTGACCCCCAATGCCAGTAGAGGGGGAATTCCAGGATTTTTGATCCAATGACAGTGAAGGAACAGTGATATATTTCCAAATCAGGATGGTGAGTGGATTGGAGGGGAACTTGAAGGTAGTGGTGGTTCATTTCTGTGCTGCACTTGTCCTTCTGGTCAGAAGTGGTCGTGGGTTTGGAAAGTGCTGACTGTGCATCTTTGGTGAATTTCTGCAGTGCATCTTGTACCCATGACTGCCACTGAGTATTGCTGGTGGAGGGAGTGGATGCTTGTGGATCAAATGGGATGCTTTGTCTTGGATGGCGTCAAGTAAAGGAGTTGGGAGGTCATCTGGTTGTATAGGATGTTGGTTAGGCCACTTTTGGAATACTGGTCACCCTGCTATAAGAAGAATGTTGTGAAACATCGAAGGGTTCAGAAAAGTTTTACAGGCATGTTGCCAGGTTTGGAGCTGTAGGGAGAGGCTTAAAGGTCTGGGGTTATTTTTCCTTTGAGCGTTGGAGGCTGACGGATGACTTTAGAGATTTATTGGGGATGGGGCAGGGCATGACTGTTTTCCTTGGGTTGGGTGAGTCCGAAACTAGAGGGCATATGTTTAAGGTGAGAGGGGAATGATTTGACTGGGACCTAAGGGGTAACTTTTTCACACTGAATCCAGTGTGTGTATGAAATGAGCTGTCAAAGGAAGTGGTGGAGGCTGGAACAATAACAACATTTAAAAAGCATCTGCATGGGTATTTGAATAGGAAGGGTTTAGGTGGATATGGGCCAAATACTGGGCGATGGGACTAGATTAATTCAGGATATCTAGTCAGCATGGACGAGTTCATACAGCACTGAAACAGACCCTTCAGTCCAACCAGTCCGTACTGAACGTAATTCCAAACTAAACTAATCCCACCTGTCTGCTCCTGGCCCATATCCCTCTAAAACCTTTCCTATTCATGTACTTATCCAAATGTCTTTTAAATGTTGTAATTGTACCTGCATTCATCACTTCCTCAGGAATTTAATTCCACACATGAATCACCGTTTATGTTTTGAAAAAAAAATTGGCTGATGTCTTTTCGAAATGTCTTTAAAAGACAACTCTCATCAACTCCATCTATATCTGAGTATTCAACCTCTTACACTTGGGGTGGGGCACAGGGAGGAAAGAGTCCCAGAATTTCTTTATTACTCAAAATTTCTGTACCCAGCAATATCCTGGTAAATCTCTTCTGAACCCTCTCCAGTTATAGGAAGGATACTAATAAGCTGGAAGAGGCTTCGCCAATGTTCCATGTGACCTCAACATGATTTCCTAACACCTATACTTAATGGCTGGAGCAATGAAAGCATGCATGCCCAGTGCCTTTTTCGCTACCCTGTCTATATGTGATGCAAACTTCAAAGAATTATATACCTGCACCCCTAGGTCCCTCTATTGTACAACACTATCCAAGGCCCTACCATTAGTTGTATATGCCATACCCTTGTTTGCTGTACCAAAATGCAATACCTTACATTTATTCAGTTTGAACTCCATCTGCCATTTTCACACTATTGACTCCCTTGATCAAGATCTCTCTTAGTTTTGGAAAACCTTCTTCACTGTCTACAATGCCACCAATTTTGCTGTTATCCAAAAACCTACTAATCATGTCTTCTATACTCTCAACCAAATCATTTACGTAATTAACAAACAAAAGAGGAGCCAGAACCGATCCCTGTGGAATACTGCTGGTCACAGGCCTCCAGTCCGAAAAGCAACCCTCCACCGTTACTGCCTCTTGCCATTAAGCCAATTATGTATCCAGTTGGCAAGCTTGCCATGAATCCCATGTGAACTGCCTTTACTAATTAGTCTGCCATGTGGATCCCTTTCAAAGGCTTTACTAAAATCCAAATAAACGACATCTACTATACCCATCCCCACAACAAATAAAAACTAATGTAACATACAAAATACCATGCAAGGACTGAGAAGCATTACGTAGGCCAAACTGGAAGAAAACTAACAAGGATAGATGAGCACCAGCTAGCCACCGAGAGACATTAGCAGTTCTCTCTAGTCTCAATACACGTAGATAAAGAAGGACATGAATTTGACTGGGACAACTCCTCCACAACAGCACAAACCAAACCGAGATATGCCAGGGAATTTCTGGAGGCCTGGCGTTCCAACTGGGACTCTGTCAACAAACACATTAAACTGGACCCGATTATACAAACCACTGAAAAACTGAACTGGAAGTGATGTCAACCACCCCAGCAAACTGAGGCATATAAATAACAAGTAGGATAAAACACCAACACTGCACCAGAGGCGCATTGACAGTGTTACCTAGCAGGGTGACAAAATGCCTGCAATCAAACACCGGCTCAGCGAGCAAGTCTACAACCTCCTCCAGAACCCAAGCTACAAATCTTCTCAAAAATTTTAGACATCTACTGCTCTGCCTTCATCAATCCTTTTGTTAACTTGCTCAAAAAAACTGAATCAAGTTTGTGAGACATGATTTCTCTTGCACAGAACCATGCTAACTGCCCTCATCAATTTTTGCGCCTCTAAATGTTTATTTTGAACACAACCAATGTTAGACTCTTGGGTCTGTAGTTCCCCAGCTTCTCCTGTTTTTTGACTCCAATTCATTTGTGGGATGTGGGTATTGTTGGCTGGACCAGCATTTGTTGCCCATTCCTAATTGCCCAGAGGGTAGTTAGGAGTCACCTTCATTGCTGTGGGCCTGGGACCACATGTAGGCTAGGCCAGACCAGGTAAAGATGGCACATTTCCTTCACTCAAGGAGATTTGTGAACCAGATGGGGTTTTCCCTGGCATTCAGAATGGTTTCATGGTCATCATTTAAACTCTTAATTCCAGATTAATATTGAATTCAAATTTGCCATATGCAATGGTAGGATTCGAACTCCAGTCCCACAGAACATTACCTGGGTCTCTGGATTCAACAAGTTCCAGGCTTGGGCTGGCAAGTGGCAAGTTGCTTTCACATCACAATAATGCTAGGCAATGACCATCACCCATAAGAGACAATCTAAACACAGCACCATTTGAATGCCAAGGGGCAAGCGTTTCTGAATGCCTCCACTTTCAACATCCTTGGGGTTACCTTTGACCAGGAATTCAATTGTGACTTGCCACAGAAACTCAATAGCTGCAGAAGCAGGTCTGAGGCTAGGAATACTGTGGTGAATAACTTGTGCCTTCTAAATGGTGGACAGGTTTTGGGCGAGTCAGGAGGATGATGGCATACTCTCTGCTTACCACGATGGGTACAGCTCCAGCAACACTCGATGCTTGACACCATCCAAGACTCAGCACTATGTACAAAGACGTCCACTTCCTTCACTAGCAACAGTGTACTGTTTATAAAATGCACTGCAGAAATTCACTAAAGTTCTTCAGGCAGTACCTTTTGAACCCACAACCATTTCCATCCAGAAGGACAGGGCAGCAGATTTATGGGAACATCACTCCTTCCAAGTTCCCCTCCATACCACTCACCATTCTGACTTAGAAGGAGCGGTGACGTATTTCCATGATGCTGAGTAAAAATCCTGGTATTCTTTGGCTTTGTGCATCTACCTACAGCACGTGGACTGTAGTGGTTCAAGAATGGGATCATCTTGAGGGCATGGAGAGATAAGTAGGAAAATTGCTGACCAGCTGCTGATGCCGATGTGTCACGAATGAGTTTTGAAATGAAAAGTTTGTAGTTTGGGTCCAGTAGGAATAATTGGATTGTTTTCAGCTTGGAAGGCAATGTCAAGATGGGGTATCACTAAGATTAGTGTTTGGGATCCAGCTATTCACAAATTCTTTTCTTAGTGTATTGCACTTCCAAGTTTCTTGACAACCCTCAACTTAACAGGACTGAGAGCAGCAGGAAGATGTCTAGCTTCAGAGCAATTTGGGCAAGTTGAGTGAATGGGCAAATGCATGGCGGATCATAAAAGAAGTTGAGATAACAAGGTGTAGAGCTGGATGAACACAGCAGGAAAGCTGACGTTTCGGGCCTAGATCCTTCAGAAATCTGAGAAGTTGTCCGCTTGCCAGGGAAAACAGAGTGGCACGGTATTATTTAATTGGTGAAATTTAGGAAACTGATTTACAAATGGAAATTTTGTGTTTTGTATGTAGGTGCAGCAAGCATGTTGGCCTTCATTGCAAGAGGGTTTTAATATAGGAATAAAGTACTGTAGTTTTATTGCAGCAGGATAGGATCTTGTTGAGAGTAGTGTTTTACTTCTGTCCTCCTTGTGTGAGGAAAAAATATACTTTCCATAAAAGGGAAAGCAGTGAAAGTTCACTAAATGGATTCTTGAGCTGGCAGTCTTCCCCAAGGAAAGATTGGGTCTGCGAGGCATGTATTTACTGGAGTTTTGAATGAATGAAAGGGGATTTGATTGAAACGTGGAAAGTTCCAATAGCCCTGGGCCCACTGGATGCACGGATCATGCTTCCCTTGGCCAGGGGTTCTAGAACAAGGGGTCACATTCAAGACGTGCAGCAGTCCATTTTGAACTGGGATGAGACATTTTTTTGAGTTCAGAATCTGTAAAATTCTCTACCACAAATGGTTGTGGAGGCCAATTCACTGAGTATGTTTAAGAAAATTATAGATTTCTCAAGGCTAAGGGTCTTTAAGGGGTATGGGGAGAGAGCAGAACTTGAGTCAGAGTGTCATGTCTAATCATGTTGAATGGCAGAGCATGAATGGTTGTATGGGTTGTTCACGCTCCCATTTCTGTGTTTCTACGTATCACATTGAAGGTCATTGTACCATTTAAGAGTGAATAGTATGGAAGGTAACACTAGCCTGGATGAAGGATTGACTTGCTGATAGAAAACAATATGCAAAAATGGGTGCATCAGCCGCCTTGCTCCTCTGATGCTGCTTGGCTTGCTGTGTTCATCCAGCTCTACACCTTGTTATCTCATGGGTGCATGTCTGATTGGCAGGTTGTGACAAGCAAAGGAGTCCTACTGGGATTTAGGCTTGGACCTCCAAACTTTTTATTTTTTACACTAATAATTTGGATGAGGTTTGCTAAATTAGCGGATGAGACAAATTTCGGTAAGAATGTTATGAAGATGATGTAAGGTGGTTGCAGGCAGACAAGTTGAATGAGTGGGCAGAAATCTCAAATGGGCTATTATGTGGCATGCAGTTGTTTATTTTGGCAGGAGAATTTAAAAAAAAAGCAGAATAATACATGAACCATGAATGACTGGAATTTTGAGGTGCAGAAATATCTAGATGTTCTCGTGCAGGGCTCGCACAAAGTTGATGTGGAGGCACAGCCAGTTGCTGTTAAGATTAATAGGTTGCAATCCTTTAAGAGGAATTGAACATGAAAGTCAAGATGTTATTCCTCTGTTATATAGGTGATTGGAGAGACTCAAATCCTATGTGCAGTTCTGGATGTGAGTTTGCTCGCTGAGCTGGAAGATTCGTTTTCCGATGTTTGGTGACCATTCTAGGTAACATCATCAGTGAGCCTCCGATGAAGCGCTGGTGTTATGTCCCGCTTTCTAGTTATCTGTTTAGGTTTCCTTGGGTTAGTGATGTCATTTCCTGTTCTTTTTCTCAGAGGGTGGTAGATGGGCTCCAAATCAATGTGTTTGATTTTTTTTGTAATACCTTGCAAGAGCTGTGACAAACACTACATTGGACAAACAGGCAGAAAGCTAGCCATCAGGATACATGAACATCAGCTAGCCACAGAACGACATGACCCGCTATCACTTGTATCCTTACATGCAGATGAGGAAGGACACCACTTTGATTGGGGCAACACATCCATCCTAGGACAAGCCAAACAGAGACATGCACGAGAATTCCTAGAAGCATGGCATTCCAACTGGAACTCCATCAACAAACACATTGATTTGGAACCAATCTACCATCCCTGAGAAAAAGAACAGGAAATGACATCACCAACCCAAGGAAACCTAAACAGATAAATAGAAAGCGGGACATAACACCAGCGCTTCGTCGGAGGCTCACTGATGATGTTACCTAGAATGGTGATGAAACGTCTGAAAACTAACCTTCCAGCTCAGCGAGCAAACTCACATCCAGACCCTCAACCTGAGCTACAAATCTTCTCAAAACTCACTACTATGTGCAGTTTTGGCCTCTTTATTGAAAGAAGAATGTAAATGCAGTTCAGGGGAGGCTTCCAAGACACATACCTAGAATGAATGGTGTCTTATGAGGAAAGAATGAACAGACTGCTTATTTGCACTAGAGCTTGGAACAGTGAGGGGTCACTTGATTGATGTATGTAAGATCCTGAAGGGAGTGATAAGGTGGATGCAGAGAAAACATTTCCTCTGGACAAGTCTAGAATGAAAGACACTTTCACAGTCAGGGTTTATCCTTTCAAGACACAGATGAGGGGAAATTCTTTTTGAGGGTTATAGGGATTTAGATCTCTCTCCGAATACAGCAGAAATGTAGTGTCTTGACTCTTGGGTAGCACATTGGAAATCCAGTTCTGCTGTTCCTGGAGTCATCAGAAAAGTTAACGATTTTAACACAAGTTCACACAATTCCCCAATTTACTTGATGCTCAGACTTAGGTTGGTAGAGAGCATAGATAAACTTTGTGTTGAAGAATTACTACTTGTTACAAGTAAATTGACTTTAGTTTCAAGTAAACAGTTTTACACAAAGATTAGACGTTTAATTTTTAGAGTTTAAATTCCCCATATACATCACATGAACATGCAAACGTAAGGGAAAAATAATAGGTCATGGCAGTGGAAGGTTGGGACACAGTGGTGCCCGTTCATTGGCTGTTGAGATGATCCATATGATGCTTTTTGTTTAGTCTTTGATTTCTTGCACTGCTTACGCTGCTTTGCAAGAGACAGTCACTAGTATGCTTATAAAAGCTCTCTGGCTGAACAGTTAGGTCATAGCTTGCAACAACTGCTGAAGGAAACATGAGCTGCTTTTCTTCAGGTTTAAAGTGAATTTTGACTGCAGAGACTGTGTTGGTGGCAATGAAACTGCTAATCTATCTTGGCCCCAGCCCTCAGTTGCTCATTTATCTGAGAACCAAGCACTATTATTGGCAGGCAAACAACTTCTGTCACCAATAACTAGCCAGTAGTCCTTGGATCAGTCAACCTCTTGTTCTCCACCATCGCCATTTGTAGACAACCCCTCTTTTCCAATTCATTTGCAAACCAGTCTTCAATTACTACTTGTTCAAACTGCGGTTCACACAACATATTACTTATGGAAATTACTGTTTGTTTGTCTTTCAAAATATACAGCAATCCTTTAAAATGCTGGTTTTAAAACTGTTATTTCTTATTTTCTGCAATTTGAAAAAACACACAAAGAAAAAGACTATCTTTACAGGGCCTATTGAATATTTTTAAGGCGTAGGGAGAGAGATTCTTGTTCAGCGAGGCATTAAAAGGCTCTTGGGCTGGGTAGGAATGTTGAATACAACACAGATCAGCCATGATCTTATGGAATGGGGGCAAGACTTAAGGGGCTGAATGACCTGCTTCTCGCTTGTATGTCCGTATAGTTGAACTTCTGTATTTTAAAATGCTTTCCAAAGGAAGTATTTAAAACTAATACATTTATCCATTGAATTGTCTTCAGACTGTTTTGAAAACTTTACTGAAAATTTTACTTGAAAATCATGGCTTTTTCCATTTGATCCTGGATATTTTTGTCTAGAATTGATTTCAGTTTATTTGGAGCATGTTTAAGCAACAATTTTCCTCGAATCCAAGTAACATTTAGGCAAGCCAAGTAGTATAATGTCTTCAAACATGTTGGATTGTTTTCTAGGCCCAGCCATTTTCACCTACATCAGTGACCTTCCCTCTGTCATAAGATCAGAAATGGGGATGTTAGTTCGTTACTGCATAATGTTCAGCACCATTTGCAACTTCTGACATACTGAAACGGTTTGCCCAAATACATCAAGACCTGGGCACACTTTCAGTTGTGGGCTGGTGTTTGCTGTCAATGTTACTTGCCCCACACTTGCCAGGCAGTGAACATCGGTGACCAAGAGAGCATTGTAAGAATTGATCCATGACATTTTGTTGGCGTTTCAGTTGCTGAATCCCCCAATATCAACATCCTGGGTGTCACCATGATCAGAAACTGAATTGGACCAGCCAGTGACTACAACAGTTGGTGAAACGTTAGAAATTCTACACTGAGTAGCTCCTCTCCCATCGTCTTGTATGCCTGTCATCTATAAGGCCCTTGTGAGGATGGTGCAGCTCTAACAATATGAAAAAAGGCTTGATACTATCCAAGACACCATAACACCCTTGATGCCACCCTCCTGACCACCATCAATGTTAACTCACTTTGCCAATGTACAATGGCAGCAGTGTATACTACATAAAAGATCCACTCCCGCAATGTGCTGAGACTCTTTCAACAGCACCTTCCAAACCTGTGACCATCTACTTATCGACGAACAAGGACAGTAAATGCATGGGAGCACTTACTCCTGCAAGTTTATCTCTGTTGCGCATTATCTAGCCTTTGAAGTTTTTAACTACTGTTCCTTCGCTGGCTGATTCAAAATCTTGAACTTGCTTTCTAACAATACCGTATGTTTTCCTCACAGCCAGCTTACCAGAGAACAGTTTTGTTGGGCAATAAATTCTGCCCTAGCCAGTGCTGCCATATCCCATGAATGAGATTTAAAAAAAAATTTGGACCAGTTTCCAATAATGTTCATAAACTAAAGGACAGTCTTCTGTATTGATATTGCATGCTAAAAAGACACCATTTTAATCATGGTGTCAGATTTTATGGTAATTCACTCACTTCCGTCTGCTGTAAAAACAAACCTACATTGTGAAATTTTAATTTCTTTGTGCATGATCTCCACGATGAGCAACTTGTCAATATATGGGAGTTCAGTTTGACTGCAGTGTGGAAGTTATCTTAGTCACTGGCCTATCTCGTAGTTCTGATCAATCGCACCTCATTTTACCCCAAAATTCATGACTTTGATAGAATTTAGTATTTTATGTAATTATGATATAGTTCTCCATAATCTAAAATCATGAGCCAGTAATTCACCAAATATCTTCGATTCAAGTTAAAATTCCAGTTTAAAGGAAATAAAATGTGGAAATATAAAGCTGATGTCAGTTAATAATCACGATGCTGTTGGATTGTCTTTAATAACATTTGAATGTCCTTGGGGAAAGGAAACATGCTTCCCTGGTCTGGGGCTAGTGACACTTACTACTGTTTGTATGAACTACAAATGCCATAACTGAACATGTGGGTCTGAAGGCTTTTTGTGGTTATGCACTGGATTCTTTCTTTTGTGATTCTGATGAAAGGCTGGTCCTTTTATTCATTGTCTGTTGATGTTTCATCTTGAGCTATTTCCTTGGTAGTTCTTCTGGTGGTTGCTTTCCGCAGTCAAGCAGGGTGAGGTGACTATGCAGCAATCTACTTGATTGACACCCTGTTTAACACTTGCAATTCTTTCACTCTCTCCATCATTGGTACACCCGGGCAGCAATGTGTACTACATAGAAGATGTACTGCTGCAACTCCAAAGGCTGTTTTGACAATACCTTCTAAATCTGCAGCCTCTACCACTTGGAAGACTAAGGACAGCAGATACATGGGAACACCATCACCTGCAAGTTTTTCTCCAGCCACACATCATCACTGTCTTAGAACTATAATACAGTTCCATCACTATCTCTGGGTCAAAATGTTGGAAATTGCTTCTGAACGCCATAGTACCTGCTTGCCTTGACTGCAGTGGTTCAAGAATGCAACCCTCCTCCACCTTCTTGAGGGCAAGTAGAAATGGGCAATAAGTAATAACCAGAAAAACTGTGGATGCTGTACATCGGGCAAAAGCAAAAATTGCTGGAGAAAAATAGTTAACATTTTGGGTCAAGTGACAATGAGCAACAAGTTTTGGGCTAGCCAATAGCTCTGCTGTCCTGTGAACAAATGAAAAGCTTTTGTCTCAGCAGAACGGAAATCAAGCTGGTGTTGCTGTGAACCATTCTCCAGGACTCTAACTGAGTTCCTCAGCTCACTTTTTTCACTTGTGCTTTTGTAGCACAGTGCTCATGTCCCTACCTCCTGAGGTAGAGGTGGCCTGGTTCCAGGCTCCAGCTGCTCCTGAAGTATATAAAAGCATCTCTCTCTGAACAGTTTGAAAATGTCTAGATTTGGATGTGACTTTGCAATGACCTTGTAAGCCACCACGTTGGTGGGTCAAGTTGTTGCCAGCATTGTCAGTCCATTTCAGCTGCCTTGGTACAACTAGTTGTACAGATTTTACACCTACATGTGTCATGCATTTTGGGGCTAGGACCTAGACAGAGAATCAGATCAGGCCACAGTCATTATCAGCCATGACCTTTTATTGAATGGTGGAAACTGACCGGAGAGACCAAATGCCCTGATGCTATTCATGTACTTGCATTCAACTAGTGGCAATACATGTCAAGGACAAAAATGATGTGACTGGGTCTGTTGGGATTTGGCATGTTTAAATCCTGATGATATTTGAAGGATGAGAGATTTTTCTTTTTCATGAACTGCTGCCACCCACTTCAGATTGTTTAGTTTGGTCTTTTCTGATGTACAGAGATATCTATCCATATAACTTTTGCTGTCAAATTAGTTTGAAATCTCCATTTGTTGTGTAAGACTGATGGTAGTCTACCGTACAGGTATTTTTTTCAATTTCAGCATCTTGAAATGGCTGTTTTGGTCGCAGTAAATTTTTTTTTATTTTATCTAGGCTGTCCAATTCTTAAATACACTATTACTATTTAAAAAAAAAAGCTACCCTTGCATTTGAGCTTCCTGATTAATGGTTTAGATTTGACCAAATAGTCGAATCTTAATTTGTGATGTTAAACCCACATTTCCTCAACATATTACTAAAAGCAGAAATAAACCAAATATTGTCGATGTTGGCAATCCAAAGTAAAAGCAGAAAATACTGATAGAGTTTGGGCCACATTTGTGGAAATAAACAAGATTTCATGTTTTCTGTCTGTGACGTATCACTTGATGTGTGCTAATGAGGCAACAGATTATTGCACATTTAAGCCTGGATTTAGTTTTCCATAAACATGAATAGGGTATGATGTTTTTGGAGTGTTGAAATGCAAAATGACAAATCAGGCAATGGCTTTTGACTGTCATGGCTTTGTTAATCACATTGAGCTCTCTTTTGTGAAGAGAACTACGTATAAGTAGATGACATGTTTTCAGTTTGTTGTCATTTCCTTCCTGTTTTGGATGGCACAGATTTGTATGATGAACCTTCTGAATTTCTGTTCCCTATGTTGTCACAGTGGAGGGATATGGTCCGGGGCTGGCAGATGAGACTAGTTTAATTTGGGATAATGTCAGCATAGACCGAAGCGTCTGTTTCTGTACTCTATGGCACGAGGTTAACTTTATCTTGTAATTGAGTAATTAGAATATTAAAAACAGTGACATTTTGCATGGTAGCTTGATGCTTTTGAGCACAGTTCAATTATAGGTGCCCAGTCAGATCATTTTCTATCTTGGTAACAACTCCAAGTAGTTTTAGAGCACGAGTTAAATAGGTAATTTTGTTTTTTTAAGCGTTCCGATGCCTTTAGTGTGCTCTCAAGAAGAATCTGACCTATCTTTTCATTCCACAAACTACTACTCATGGAAAAGTATCTGTTGAAACTTACACTCAATATCATTGAGGGATCCACATTAACTTAAATCCTCCTTTTGTTTTTGGGAAGCTTTTACAGAGTTCAGAGCCTCTGCTGTTTACATAGTGCACATTATCACCATGTGATAACTGTGTCTCATACTTCACCTTCCAAGAACTAAAATATCAGTGGAAACATCTGATGAAATATGAATTAAAATTAATGTTGTTCCTCAGTTCAGGAAAGTTGGTTGAACTTGTTCTGTTGAACACAGCAGGCCAAGCAGCATCTTAGGAGCACAAAAGCTGACGTTTCAGGCGTAGACCCTTCATCCGAAAAGTGGGATGGGTAGAGGGTTCTGAAGTAAATAGGGAGAGATGGGGAGGCGGATTGAAGATGGATAGAGGAGAAGATAGGTGGAGAGGTGACAGACAGGTTAGAGGGGCGGGGATGGAGCCTGTAAAGGTGAGTGCAGGTGGGGAGGTAGGGAGGGGATAGGTCAGTCCGGGGAGGACGGACAGGTCAAGGGGGCAGGATGAGGTTAGTAGGTAGAAAATGGGTGTGCAGCTTGAGGTGGGAGGAGGGGATAGGTGAGAGGAAGAACAGGTTAGGGAGGCGGGGACGAGCTGGGCTGGTTTTGGGATGCAGTGGGGGAGGGGAGATTTTGAAGCTAGTGAAATCCACATTGATATCATTGGGCTGCAGGATTCCCAAGCGGAATATGAGTTGCTGTTCCTGCAACCTTCGGGTGGCATCGTTGTGGCACTGCAAAAGGCCCAGGATGGACATGTCGTCTAAGGAATGGGAGGGGGAGTTGAAATGGTTCGTGACTGGGAGGTGCAGTTGTTCATTGTGAACTGAGCGTAGGTGTTCTGCAAAGTGGTTCCCAAGCCTCCGCTTGGTTTCCCCGATGTAGAGGAAGCCACAACGGGTGCAGCGGATGCAGTAAACCACATTGGCAGATGTGCAGGTGAACATGTGCCAAATGTGGAAAGTCGTCTTGGCGCCTGGGATGTGGGGGCAAGTGTAGCATTTCCTGCAGTTGCAGGGGAAAGTGCCGGGTGTGGTGGGGTTGGAGGGGAGTGTGGATCGGACAAGGCAGCCCCGGAGAGAGTGTGGTCTCTCTGGAAAGCAGACAGACAATCTCCACCTGTCTGGACTCCATTTTCTCCCCCTTGGTCCAGGAACTCCCGACCTACATTTTAGGAAAGTTGTGGGAAATGTGGGAGACACGGTCGAGGGTGTTCTCGACTACTGCGGTGGGGATTTTACCGTCCTTGAAGAACAAGGACTTTTCCGATGTACGGGAGTGGACGGCCTCCTCCTGGGAGGAGATGTGGTGGAGGCGAAGGAATTGGGAATAGGGGATGGAACCTTTGCAGGAAGGTGGGTGGGAGGTATACTCTAGGTAGCTGTGGGAGTTGGTGGGCATGAAATGGACATTGGTTTTTAGGTGATATCCTGAGTTGGAGACAGGTCCAGAAAGGTGAGGGATGTGTTGGAGATGGTCCAGGAGAACTTGAGGCTGGGATGGAAGGTGTTTGTGAAGTGGATGAACTGTTTGAGCTCCTTGGGAACATGAGTCGGTGCCGATACAGTCATCAATGTAACGGAGGAAGAGGTGGGGCTTGGTGCCAGCGTAGGTACCAAAGAGGGACTGTTCCACATTACCTACAAAGAGGCAGGCATAGCTTGGGTCCATGCAGGTACCCATGGCCACCCCCTTTGTCTGTAGAAAGTGGAAGGAATCAAAAGACAAGTTGTTGAGGGTGAGGACAAATTCGGCTGGGCGGATGAGGATGTTGGTGGAGGGGGATTGGTAGGGCCTGCGGGACAGGAAGAAGCGGAGGGTCTTCAGGCCGTCTGCATGGGGAATGCAGGTATACAGGGACTGGACGCCCATGGTGAAAAATGAGGTGTTGGGGACCAGGGAATTGGAAGTTCTAGAGGAGGCGGAGGGCGTGGGTGGTGTCACGGACGTAAGTACGGAGTTCCTGGACCAAGGGGGAGAAAATGGAGTCCAGACAGGTGGAGATTGCCTGCCTGCCTGTCTGTCTGTCTGTCGGAGAGACCACACTCTCTTCGGGACTGCCTTGTCCGCTCCACACTCGCCTTCAACCCCACCACACCCGGCACTTTCCCCTACAACCGCAGGAAATGCTTCACTTGCCCCCACATCCCAGGCGCCAAGAAGACTTTCCACAGCAAGCACATGTTCACCTGCACATCTGCCAATGCAGTATACTACATCTGCTGTACCTGTTGAGGCTTTCTCTACATCGGGGAAACCAAGCGGAGGCTTGGGGACCACTTTACAGAACACCTACACCAGGTTCACAATAAACAACTGCACCGCCCAGTCGCGAACCATTTCAACTCCTCCTCCCATTCCTTAGATGACATGTCAATAGACAATAGGTGCTGGAGTAGGCCATACGGCCCTTCGAGCCAGCACCACCATTCGTTATGATCGTGGCTGATCATCCACCGTCAGTATCCTGTTCTTGCTTTATCCCCATAACCCTTGATTCCACTATCTTTAAGAGCTCTGTCCATCCTGGGCCCCCTGCAGTGCCACAAAAATGCCACTCGAAGGTTGCAGGAACAGCAACTCATTCCACTTGGGAACCCTGCAGACCAATGGTATCAATGTGGATTTCTCCTCCCCCCACTGCATCCCAAAACCAGCCCAGCTCGTCCCCGCCTCCCTAACCTGTTCTTCCTCTCACCTATCCCCCCCCCTCCCACCTCGAGCTGCACCCCCATTTCCTACTTGCTAACCTCATCCTGCCCCCTTGACCTGTCCATCCTCCTACCTCGCCACCTTCACTCACCTCTACTGGTTCCATCCCCGACTCTTTGACTTGTCTGTCTCCTCTCTCCATCTTCGATTTCCCCCCCCCGCTATTTATTTCAGAACGCTGTCCCCATTCCCCGTTTTTGGATGAAGGGTCTAGGCCTGAAATGTCAGCTTTTGTGCTCCTGAGATGCTGCTTGGCCTGCTGTGTTCATCCTGCTCGACACTTTGTTATCTTGGATTCTCCAGCACCTGCAGTTCACATTATCTCTGAGCTTGCTCTGAATTTGGTTTTACATGTTCTTGGCAGGACCACTGAGTGGAGCTGGATATCTCTTTTTTTTTTTCTTTTCAACTCATTTGCAGGAAGTGGGTGTCACTGGCTAAGCCAGCCTTTCTTCCCCATCTCTAGTTTGACATGTATAAATCCTGATTAATTTTTCTTTCCATGACCCGTTGCCACCCACTTCAGATTGCATATCATAAAGATCACATAACTTTGCTGTCGAACTTATTGAAATCTCCATTTGTTGTGTCAGACTATGATGGTTGCCTGTTTTGGGATTGCCCCTGAAGGTGGTGGGGCTGCCTTGAACAGTTGTAGTCCATTTTGGTTTGTGTGGATGCACAATGCTGTTAAGGAAGGAGTTCTAGGATTTCTGACGCAACAACTCTAAAAGAACAACTATGTATATCCAAGATGGAATGTTAAGGAGCCTGGAGGCGCAGCTTGAAAGTGGTGGTAAGTAGTTCTATTTGCCCTTGTCCATCAAAATGATATTGGATAGATTAGTTAAGAGTCAACCACATTGCTGTTCGTCTGGAGTCATGTGTAGGCCAGACCAGGGAAGGATGGCAGTTTCCTCCCCTAAAAGCCATTAGTGAACCAGATGGGTTTTCTGACAATCAACAATGGATTAGTGGTCATTATTAAATTCTTAAATCCAAATATTTATTGAATTCAAATTCCATCATCTGCTGCAGTGTGATTTTGAACTTGGGTTCCCAGAACGTTATGTGGACCTCCTGGATTAACAATAATACCACTAGGCCATCGCCTCCCCTTGGCCTCTCACTTAGAGGTAAACAAATAATGCTATACATTTAATTGGTTATTTCACAAAAGAAGTGAAGCTACAGCAGAATAAACCCAACTGGTTATGAATAATGGAAACTTAGAGAATTCAAAAGTCGGTAAAATGTGATTCCATTAGTCCCAAAACCACTTCTGTACTGGAGTCACACAACAGGGGAATCCCTTTCTCAGCACCATAATGGGTTTAATTTAACTAAGACTTCTGCTCCCAGTCCAGTAAACCTGGTAGTGTCTTCGTAGAGTTTTCATGCACCTGAGTTTACATATTCTGGCCTTCAAATAATCGAAGGATTTTAATCAAGCACTTCTGGTCTGTAACTGTTCCTAAACTCCTTAAAATTTATTAAAATAGATTATCTTTCTCCAAAGCACTGTTTCATACATCTGTCTGCAGAATGACTCCAAACTGAAAAGAAAGAGAGTTACTTTGGAGAAGTATACTATGAAAGCTTGAAGAAATATGTCCGGAAGTTATAACGGAAACCTGTGGACATTTGTTTGACCGTAAACCTTCCTAATGTGTACACAAACCTATTTGTGCTGCAAGCTAACTCCCTTGAGCTATTTTCAGTTACCATGGCTACAGAAATACTTAAGTTGAGCATTAAACCCTTCAAAAGCACTAAACAGCCCATATTTCGTAATTCAAAAATCAAATATCCAAATTTTAAAATAAATGATATTAAAAATATATACAAATATTAATCTGCCACTGTTTTAAATGGGTGACCTATGATATTTACACACATGGCCCATAGTTCAAGAATCTCCTGAAGAAGAAATTTGCTGTCCGCAACTATCCAACCAGTGCCATTCAGGATCTTGTATGCCTCAGTCATATCACCTCTTAGCCTTCCATCTGCTAAAGATTTGCAGACTAGACTGTCCAATCTTTCATTGTTAAGCAACCTCATGCACGCACAAAAATGTTCCAAGTGTTAGTCTCGTAAATTAGGCCAATACTGTGCGCAGATTATAGAATCCCTCCAGTCTGGAAACAGGCCCTTTGGCCCAAGAAGTCCACATCCACCCTCAGTGCATCCCACCCAGACCCATCCCCCCTATAACCCACCTCATCTACACGTCCCAGAACACTGGGCAATTTACATGGCCAATCCATCCTAACCTGCACATCTTTGGGCTGTAGGAGGAAATAGGAATAAACGCATGCAGACACGGAGAATGTTCGGATTCCACATGCAGTCACCCAAGGGTGGAATCGAACCTGGGTCCCTGGCACTGAGAGGCAGTCGTGCTAACCACTGAGCCACTGTGCTACCTGCTGGTGAGATGAGGCCTCACGAGTACCTTGTATAAGTGAAGCACAGCTCCTAATTTTGTGTTCCATTTTCCTCATGAGAAATGATATCCTGTTGACATTCCTAATTATCTACATATTAACCCTTTGCGATTTGTGTATTAGTGTGTCCAAGTTCCTTGGCAGATCAGAGCTCTGCAATCTGATAAAACTTTGTATTCTTCTTGGCAATGGGCAAATTCATATTTTTCACATGTTTTACTCCATTTGTCAGCTCTTCGTCCATTTACTTAACCTATATATATATACTTCTTTGTAGCTTCCTCTGTGGCTTTTCACAGCTGGCTTTCCTTACTTATCTTTATGTCATCAACAAATTTGGCAACCATCCTTCCATCTAAGTCATTTATTTAAATTGTAAACTGTTGATATCCCATCACGAGCCCTTTGGCACGCCACATTTCCTGTCAACCTTTTGGAGAGAGGGGGCGCGGTGGTGGAAAGCACTTATACCTTCTATGTTTCCTATTAGCCAGCCCATTTTCTATTCTTGGCAGTATGGTTTTCCCAACACCAAGCTCCGTATTTTCCATAGTAACCTTTTGATATTACAACTTATCAAATGCTTTCCAAAAATCTACGTCTGGTACCCACCACTTTCCCTTGATCCACTGTGTAAAGAAGAACTCCAATAGATTGGTCCAACACGACTTCCCTCTGAAAATCATATTGCCTTTGACTGATTACTCTGAACTTAACCAAGTGCGCTGCTATAAATTTAGTTGCTTCTAATTTTTTTTTATGATTGATCTAACTGGCTTGTAGGTTTCTACCTTCTGTTTCCCTTTTTGAATTACATTTGTTATCTTTCAATCTAATGGGACTATCCCTGATTTTAAGAGTTTTTCAAAATTCAAACTAATGCTTCAGCTATTTCGCTTGCAACTTCTCTTAAGACCTTTAGGTAAGTTTCATTAGGACACCACGACATGACAACCTGCGATTGCAATAATCTACTCAGTACTACATCTCTGGTCATTTTGAATTTCCTGAGTTTCCACCCCCTTGTTTCGATTTCCAGACTTGTTTTTGGGATGTTACTTCTCTACTGTGTAGTGAAAACTACTGGGAAAAATCTGTTTAATCTGTTTCTGCATATTAATTTTGTACTGTCCCTTTCTATAGGGCCATCACACTCTCTCTTTTGTTTAACTTCAAATATTTATAGAAATTCTCACTTTAAGTATTTATGGGTAACTGTCTCTTGATCTAATTGTCTTCCCCACTAAAGTTGTTTTTGTAATTCGTCTTCATATTTTCTTGTCTTATTTGCTATCTGTGTTTACACAATTTTTCTCTTTCTTTAATATCCTTTAACATATCTAGTTAATCAGATGGCTGGTCTATTGCTTAGAGTTTTTCTTCCTTATTGGAATGTATGTATTCTGAAATGACTGTTTAAATGATTGCTGCTTCTCTATTGATCTACCCATTCTGTTAATTTCAGATTTCTAACATTTTCAGTATTTTGCTTTGATCCTTGAATGTAATTTGTCAGTTCATTTTGGCCAACTCTGCTGTTGTGACCCTTATTTCTCTTAGATGTAACATACTAGTTGTGGGAGCTCTTGGGGCCCCCTCAAGTTTGAATGTACTATCGGTGTGACCTGGAGTACCTTCACAAATTCATTGTTGATTTAATTCTATCTTACTGCACAATACCAGGTTTAGTATAACCTGCCTGGTTAACTGGAGAACATGCTGAGAAACTGTTCCGTAAACATCCTGTGAATTCAGCTAGGCTAACTTTGCCCATTTGACTCTTCCAATCCATATTTTCTGACATTCCTGTCATTGCTAAAAATTGTGGACCCTTAAATTGAAGTAAAAATTTGTCAACCAGTAGCAACATCTCTGACTGTACTGGTTAATTTCTGTTGGTGCTCTTCTTTCTTTCTTGTTCAGGTACTACATTACTCAGCTTTGTTCTACCTGTTACTAATTTTTGTGAATTTAGGGGGGTGAGCAGAGTACGTAGAGATGGATTCCAGAAAGAGACAATAAAGGAACAGACAAACAAAAAGCTGATGAAAAACCAGGCGAGTAGTAAATGATAAGTTGGGTGTTATTGAGAAGTGTGAATAGTTAAAAATGGAGCAACCCGTAAGAGAAGCTTAAACCATAAAAATGACCCCGCGCTTTCAGTTGCCTACCATTTCAATACACCACTGTGTTCCCATATCAACATTTCTGTCACAGGCCTTCTACACTGCTTTGGTGAGGCTCAATGCACTTCATTTTCTGCTGAGGTACCTTACAGCTTTCAGGTCTCAGGACTGAATGTAACAATATCAGAAAGTGATTACCCTCCTCTGTCAGTTTGCGCATGCACACACTCCACACCCCAAAGTTTGTTATGAGTTGCACTCTGCGCAACCAACGCACCTTTAACTATAGATAATAAAATGTGAGGCTGGATGAACACAGCAGGCCAAGCAGCATCTCAGGAGCACAAAAGCTGACGTTTCGGGCCTAGACCCTTCATCCTCTCTGATGAAGGGTCTAGGCCCGAAACGTCAGCTTTTGTGCTCCTGAGATGCTGCTTGGCCTGCTGTGTTCATCCAGCCTCACATTTTATTATCTTGGAATTCTCCAGCATCTGCAGTTCCCATTATCTCTGATACTATTTACACCTTTAACTATTCCTATTTCTTGCTGGCAGGCACAGATAAAATCACCAACTTCCTACTGGACCATTGGGCTGTGCACTGATTACAAAGAGAAGACTGGTATTAAGTCCCTCTGTCCTCCTCCTCTCTGTCTGTTCCCATGTCCTAAGGAACTACATAATCTGTGTGATTTTATATTTACTTGTACTTTGGTTTATGTTCTTAACCTTGCCACTGTTGCTATACTATGTCAGGGGCAGGGGGCGGGGGTGGGGGGGCGCGCGGTTGTTGGGGGCGCAAATGGCCTAGTGGCATTATCGCTGGACTGTTAATCTGTACACCCAGGTAATGTTCTGGAGACGTAGATTCAATTTCAGTTGTGGCAGGTGGTGGAATTTGACTTCAGTAAAATAAATGTGGAAATGAGTTAATTGCCTGGGGTAGAAAACACCATCTGATTCACCTCACTGATATCCTTTCAGGAGAAAAACCACTGTGCTTGCCTGGTCTAGCCTACATGTGGCTGCAGATCTGCAGCAAAGTGGTTGATTCTTAACTGCCCTCTGGGCACTTGGGAAGGGCTCTAAATGCTGGCCTTAGCGATGCCTTTGTCCCGTGAATGAATGTGGTTAAATAGATTGTATTTATAAGGTTCAATGTCTGGTTAGTGACCTTTAGTCACTGCAAGTAAATATACATACATACACAGAATGATAGCGTCTGTATCTCTGGGTCAGAAGGTCCAGTTTAAGTTTCACCCACTCAATGACATAAACTGTCTGAACAGGGTTGATAAAATTGATTAAAAATTGGTTAAAATAACTATATGCTTTTCATTTTTGACAATAGTTGTGTTAACTAACAAAATATAAATTGTACAATTTTACTGGTGAAGTGATTATTTCAATTTTGCAGCATTCTAACTTCACTAAAAATGAGATTTGGTTGTAGTTTCACTAAATCCTGAGTATGTTTAGGTTTCCCCGTGGTGCTGCACAAGAGGTAATTGTGCAAGATTAAGGTTTCTGTATGTACTGAGGATTGGTTAACAGGTAGAAAACAGGAATAAACATCATTTATAGGTTGGCTAGTGCCACAGAACAAGATTTGTTGTCTGAACTCGTCCGTTTAGATAAACTTGAATGAGGGGACCAAGTATTAAGTAACAAATTTTCTTCTGATGCAAACTTAGCTGGTATGTTAAGTTGCGAATAAAAGCAAAGAGTGTAAAATTTAATTCAGACTGGTTAACTGGACAAGAATCTGAATCTGAACCGAATTCTAATGTACAGAAATGCAAAGTTCAGTGGATTGGAAAGACTAAGTGCAGAACATGATTTAGTTAAAGTATACAAAGATTCCCCAATTTACCTGCCTAATTGGGTTACAAAGCGTAGACCAGATTTCTCTACTTAAGAGGTACTAACCCTGCAAGCAAAGTGATTGTTGCTACAGGTCAGCAATTTGAATTTACTTGCACAACTAGTATCTAAAACACAATTCCCTTCCTAAAACACTCCCTGACATAGCCAGGCAAAAAATTGGCGTTAATGAGTGGATAGAAAAACTGGGAAGGAAGTTCAGTGGCCTCTGTCCAAATTGTTGGCTGAGATTGATCCCCTTTGCATCCTTGTCAGGACTCGCTACTCTTTAGTCTGTCTTTCCACGGATACTTTTCACTTCCTTGCAGGAAGCACAGAGCAACTACTTCACAAATGATAGATGTATTTGGTTAAAAGCAATAGGTTACAGTAATAGTAGGAACTGCAGATGCTGGAGAATCTGAGATAACAAAGTGTAGAGCTGGATGAGTACAGTGGCCAAGCAGCATCAGAGGAGCAGGAAAGCTGACGTTTCAGGTTGAGACCCTTCTGCAGAAATGGGGGAGGGGAAGGGGATTCTGAATTAAATAGGGAGCGAGGGGGATGTCGATAGAAGATGGATAAAGGAGAAGATAGGTCAAGAGGAGACAGGCAGGTCAAAGAGGCACTGTTGAAGCCGGTAAAGGTGAATGTAGGTGGGGAGTTAGGGAGGAGATAGATCGGCCCAGGGAGGACGGACAGGTCAAGGAGGCAGGATGAGGCTAGTGGGTAGGAGAAGGGGGTGGGGCTTGAAGTGGGGATGAACTGGGTTGGTTTTGGGATGCAGTTGGGAGAGCGGAGATTTTGAAGCTTGTGAAGTCCGCATTGATACCCTTGAGCTGCAGGGTTCCCAAGCGAAATATGAGATGCTGTTTCTGCAGCCTTTGGCGGGGGGCATCATTGTGGCACTGCAGGAGGCCCAGTTTACAGTAACTGGTGTGAGAAAATAAATTAATTTGCTTCAGATATGTCGTATTGCAGAGACACCACCTCCCCACTTCAGTAGGTTCTGATGCTCTAGCATATTGTTAGTAGCCACAAGTATTTCAGGTACAGCGGAGACCATCTCTTAGTTCTTGGTAGGCAGAAGGCCTTTGTTGTTCACAGCTGGTCACAACTGCACAAACTAATTAGCTACTTACCAGTGGCCAAATCTTTGTACGTGCCCTGGTGCCAATTTACCCCTTTGGGAAAGGACCGAAAATGAGTTTTGGTAACTGACCTCTTTCTTTAAAAGAAAAGTGAAGCAATGCTTTTCACCGTTTTCGGTATTAAAAATACGTTTCTTATTTTAATTCACAAGCACAAACACCAAAAATAATAGAACATAGAACAGTACAGCACAGAACAGGCCCTTCAGCCCACAATGTTGTGCCGACCATTGATCCTCATGTATGCACCCTCAAATTTCTGTGACCATATACATGTCCAGCAGTCTCTTAAATGACCCCAATGACCTTGCTTCCACAACTGCTGCTGGCAACGCATTCCATGCTCTCTCAACTCTCTGCGTAAAGAACCTGCCTCTGACATCCCCTCTATACTTTCCACCAACCAGCTTAAAACTATGACCCCTCGTGCTAGCCATTTCTGCCCTGGGAAATAGTCTCTGGCTATCAACTCTATCTATGCCTCTCATTATCTTGTATACCTCAATTAGGTCCCCTCTCCTCCTCCTTGTCTCCAATGAAAAGAGACCGAGCTTAGTCAACCTGTCTTCATAAGATAAGCCCTCCAGTCCAGGCAGCATCCTGGTAAACCTCCTCTGAACCCTCTCCAAAGCATCCACATCTTTCCTATCATAGGGCGCCCAGAACTGGACGCAGTATTCCAAGTGCGGTCTAACCAAAGTTTTATAGAGCTGCAACAAGATTTCACGACTCTTAAACTCAATCCCCCTGTTAATGAAAGCCAAAACACCATATGCTTTCTTAACAACCCTGTCCACTTGGGTGGCCATTTTAAGGGATCTATGTATCTGCACACCAAGATCCCTCTGTTCCTCCACGCTGCCAAGAATCCTATCCTTAATCCTGTACTCGGCTTTCAAATTCGACCTTCCAAAATGCATCACCTCGCATTTATCCAGGTTGAACTCCATCTGCCACCTCTCAGCCCATCTCTGCATCCTGTCAATGTCCCGCTGCAGCCTACAACAGCCCTCTACACTGTCAATGACACCTCCGACCTTTGTGTCGTCTGCAAACTTGCTGACCCATCCTTCAATTCCCTCGTCCAAGTCATTAATAAAAATTACAAACAGTAGAGGCCCAAGGACAGAGCCTGTGGAACTCCACTCACCACTGACTTCCAGGCAGAATATTTTCCTTCTACTACCACTCGCTGTCTTCTGTTGGCCAGCCAATTCTGTATCCAAGCAGCTAAGTTCCCCTGTATCCCATTCTTCCTGACCTGAATGAGCCTACCACGGGGAACCTTATCAAATGCCTTACTGAAGTCCATATACACCACATCCACAGCTCGACCCTCATCAACTTTTCTAGTCACATCCTCAAAAAACTCGATAAGGTTTGTAAGGCATGACCTACCCCTCACAAAGCCGTGTTGACTGTATTTGATCAAGCCATGCTCTTCCAGATGGTCATAAATCTTATCCCTCAGAATCCTTTCTCACACCTTGCAGACGACAGACGTGAGACTTACCGGTCTGTAATTGCCGGGGATTTCCCTATTTCCTTTCTTGAAGAGAGGAATTACATTTGCCTCTCTCCAGTCCTCAGGTACGACTCCAGTGGAGAGCGAGGATGCAAAGATCTTCGCAAGTGGCGAAGCAATTGCATTTCTCGCTTCCCAAAGCAGCCGAGGACAAATCTGATCCGGGCCTGGCGACTTGTCAATCTTAATGTTTGACAAAATTTTCCGCACATCAGCTTCGTCTATCTCTATCCATTCCAGCATGCACACCTGCTCTTCAAAGGTTTCATTCACTACAAAGTTGGTTTCTTTCGTAAAGACAGAAGCAAAAAACTCATTTAGGGCTTCCCCTACCTCCTCAGGCTCCCCACACAAGTTCCCTATGCTATCCCTGATCGGCCCTACTCTTTCTTTGATCATTCTCTTATTCCTCACGTAAGTGTAAAATGCCTTTGTGTTTTCCCGGATTCCTTCTGCCAAGCCTTTCTCGTGCCCCCTCCTGGCTCTCCTCAGACCATTTTTGAGCTCCTTCCTTGCCTGCATGTAATCCCCTCTAGCTGAACTTGACCCTAGCTTCCTCCACTTTATGTAAGCTACCTTCTTCCTTTTCACAAGAAGCTCCACCGGCCTTTATATGGCCTTTATATAAGAATCTGCAATATTGATTCTCATAGGGATCTTTTGATTCATATACAAAGACTGTTAGCGAGTTTTGAGAAGATTTGTAGCTCAGGTTGAGGTTCTGGATGTGAGTTTGCTCGCTGAGCTGGAAGGTTAGTTTTCAGACGTTTTGTCACCATTCTAGGTAACATCATCAGTGAGCCTCTGATGAAGCGCTGGTGTTATGTCCCACTTTCTATTTATCTGTTTAGGTTTCCTTGGGTTGGTGATGTCATTTCCTGTTCTTTTTCTCAGAGGGTGGTAGATGGGCTCCAAATCAATGTGTTTGTTGATGGAGTTCCGGTTGGAATGCCATGCTTCTAGGAATTCTCTTGCATGTCTCTGTTTGGCTTGTCCTAGGATGGATGTGTTGTCCCACTCAAAGTGGTGTCCTTCCTCATCTGTATGTAAGGATACTGGTGATAGCGGGTCATGTCTTTTTGTAGCTAGTTGATGTTCATGTATCCTGATGGCTAGCTTTCTGCTTGTTTGTCCAATGTAGTGTTTGTCACAGTTCTTGCAAGGTATTTTGTAGATGACGTTCGTTTTGCTTGTTGTCTGTATAGGGTCTTTTAAGTTCATTAGCTGCTGTTTTAGTGTGTTGGTGGGTTTGTGGGCTACCCTGGTGCCAAGAGGTCCGAGTAGTCTGGCAGTCATTTCGGAAATGTCTTTGTAGGGGAGTGTGGTTATGGTTTCTGGACCCGTTTTGTCTGTTTGGGTTTGTTGCTGAGAAATCGGCAGACTGTGTTCGTTGGGTACCCGTTCTTTTTGAATACGCTGTATACAAGGACTACAAAGACTGTCTTGAATCTATATGTTCAGGAAGTAGTTGTAGAAATCATATGGTCTCAATGAAGGAGGTAGAATATGGAATTATACATTACAGAAGAGGCCCTTTGATTCTGTACTGCCAAAATATGCTATTGCAAGGTCCATTTCCTACAGTAGACCTGTAGCCTTGAATGTGACTGGAGTACAATATATTTTTTAACAAGTTGAGGTTTTCTGTCTCAACTACCATCCCACACAGTGCATTTCAGACTCCCCTCCACCCTCTGGGGATAATGTTTTATCCCATCCCTTCTGAAACCACCTGCCTTTTCATTTTAAAGTTGTCCCCATGATAATGACCCTTTGACTAAGGGGAGCATATGCTTTCTAGTCACACTGACAATGTCTGTTATTTTGAGCATCTTCATCAGGTTTGCCCTTGTGTTTATTTCTGGGCCCCTTATTTGAGGAACAACATTAAAGCTGTGCACAGAGTGCATTGGAGATTTACTAGAATGATACCAGGAATGAGGGATTTTGGATACAAGGAAAGATTGAAGAAATTGGGGTTATTCTCCTTGGAGCAGAGAAGATTAATAGGTAGCCTTATGAAGGTCTTGAAAATTATGAACAATATTGACAGGGTAAAGATGGATATTCTGTCTCCACTAGTTGATATGTTAGTAGCTAAGGGTCACAGTTCAAGATTGTTAGCAAGAGAGCTAGGAGTGAGATGTGGAGAAACTTCTTTACTTGGCTGTTGGATTTGGAATGCACTGCCTGGGAGAGTGGTTGAGGCAGATTTCTTAGGAGGTTTCTAATGAGAGCTTTGACAGTGATGAATTTAGAGGGTTATGGAGATATGCCTAGAGAATGGGCTAGTTGGGTTGTACAGACACCAGTCTAATGGCATCCTTCTGCACTGTAAAAGTCTATCATTCTAACCTCCCCAGCTTTTAATAATCCAGTCCCTGACCAAGGTAAGCAAGTGTCCCAAATGACCCTCAAGTGAGCATAATAAGGCCATTTGACCCATCAAGTCTGCTTTGCTATTTGATCGTGGCTGATGTGTTTCTTAGCCTCATTCACCTGCCTTCTGCCCGTAGCTCTTGCTCCCCTTCCTCATCAAGAGCCTAACTATCTCTATCTTGAATACACTCAATGACTTGGCCTCTGTAGCTCTCTGTAATAGTGAGTTCCACATATCAACTACCCTCTGGCTAAAGAAATTCTCCCGCATCTCCATTCTAAAGGATCGTCCTGAAGCTCTTGGTCTTTGCCCTCTGCTCCTAGTTTGTCTTACTAGTGGAAACAACATCTCGCTGTCACTCTGTTCAGGCCCCTATGTATTCTGTAGGTCTCAGATTTTCCCTCCTCCTTCTAAGCTCCATTTGAGTACAGACTGCGTCTTCAACTGCTCCTCCGATGACAAGTTGTTCATCCCTGGGATCATTCTTGTAAACCTTTTCTGGATTCTCCCCCTCCCAAAACACTAGCATATCCTTCCCTAACTAGGGACCCAGAACTACTTTCCATATTCTGACTGTGTCCTGACCATAACCTTACACAGCCACGACAGTTCATCTCAGTCCTCTTATTCTAGCCTTCCTAACTGCATCAATTGGTTCTCCTTTGTCTAACTTGCTCGTTTCCTCCTCAAAGAATTCTGACAGATGTGTTAGGTATTACCTCCCCTTGATGAAGTCATGCTGATGCAGTCCTATTTCATCATGCACTTCCAAGTACTCCAGAATCTCATCCCTTAATAATGGGGTTTAGAATTTAAGCAACGACAGGTCAGGCTAATTACCCCATAGTCATGTCTTCTGCATCTGTCCACACCCCTGCCAAAAAAAATGTTTAATTAGCCATTTTCCAGTCTTTTAGGACCCTCCTTGACTCCAGTAATTCCTAATAGATCACCAGTACCTCTACAATCCTCTCAGCTATCTCTTTCAGAACTCTGGGGTGGAGTCCATTCAGCCCATATGATTTATCCACCTAAGACATTTCAGCTTCTTCAACACAGTCTCCTTGGCCACTACACTCTCATCTGCATCCTGACTCTCTCGCAGTTGTGGTATGCTGCTAGTGTGTTGCACCGTGAAAGCTGATAAAGTACCTGTTCGGTTTCTCTGCTATTCCTTTGTTCCTCATTACTACTTCTCCAACCTCATTTTCTGGCAATTCCGTGTCTATTCTTGCTTCTGACTTACTTTTTATATATACATACACTTAAAAAAGCATTCAAACAATCTTGATTTCATGTTGCTAGTTAGCTTACCCTCAGGGGAGGCAATGGCCTAGTGGTATTATTGCTGGACTGTTAATCCAAAGACCCAGATAATGATGAATCTGGGGACCTGGGTTTGAACCCTGCCATGACAGGTTGTGGAATTTTAATTCAATAAAATATCTGGAATTAAGAATCTAATGATGACCATGAATTCATTGTCAATTGTCGAAAAAAACCATCTGGTTCACTAATGCCCTTTAGGGGAGGAAATTGCCATCCTCACCTGGTCTGGCCTACGTGTGACGCTAGACCCACAGCGATGTGGTTGACTCTTAATAGACCTCTGGGTAATAAGGGATGGGCAATAAATGTTCCCTGGCCAGTGACACCCTCACCCTGTGAACGAATAAAGAAAAAAAAACTTTCTTCTCCCTTATTGCTCTTTTAATTATCCTTTGCTGTTTTTCAAAGGGTTCCTAATCCTCCGGGCTCCCACTAATCTTCGTCGTATCGTATGAATTTGCTTCTACTTTTGTGAGTCCCTGACGTCCCTTGTCAGCCATGGATGCCTCATCCTCCCCTTGATGTTTTTTTTTCTTTATTCATTCACTGGGTGACGGCATTGCTGGCTAGGCAGCATTTATTGCTCATCCCTAATTGCCTAGAAGGCAGTTGAGAGTCAACCATATTGCAGTGGGTCTGGAGTCACATGAAGGCCAGATCAAGTAAGGATGGCAGTTTCCTTCCCTAAAGGACGTTAGTGAGCCAGATGGGTTTTCCCAACAATCAACAGTGGATTCACGGTAATCATTAGATTCTTAATTCCAGATATTTATTGAATTCATATTCTGCCATCTGCCATGATGGGATTCAAACCCTGGGTCCCTGGATTAATAAGTCTAGCAATAATACAACTAGGCCATTGCCTACACCTTTTTTTCCCTTTTTTGGGATGAATTTCTGTTGTGCCCCCCAAATTAGCCTCAGAAATACCTGCCATTGTTGCTTCACAGTCTTGCCTGCTAGACTCCCCATCCAATCAACTCTGGCCCGATCCTCCCTCATGTCTTTGTAGTTACCTTTATTCAGTTGTAATACCGTTCCATCTGATTCCGGCTTTCCCCCTTTGAACTGCAGGCTGAATTCTGTCATGTTATGGTCATGGCCCCAGAGGTTCCCTCACCTTCAACTTTCCTAATCAAATCAGTCTCATTACACATCACCAAATCCAGAATTGCCTGTTTCCTGGTGCGCTGTACCACAAACTGCTCCAAAAAAACTCAGACATTCCACAAATTCCCTTTTTTTTTTGAGGTTGGCTGCCGACCTGATTTTCCCAGTCCTCCTACATTTTGAAGTCCCCCATGATTATTGTAATAGTGCCTTTCTTACATGCCTTTTCTATGTTCTGAGATAGTAGGGACTGCAGACGCTGGAGAATCTGAGTTAACACGGTGTACAGCTGGACGAACACAGCAGGCCAAGCAGTATCAGAGGAGCACGAAGGTTGTCGTTTAGGGCCTAGACCCTTCTTCAGAAAAGTGTTCTTCATTTCTGAAGAAGGGTCTAGGCCTGAAATGTCAGCCTTCCTGCTCCTGTGATGCTGCTTGGCCTGCTGTGTTCGTCCAGCTTTACACCTTGTTATCTATCTCCTGATTTGTTTTCTGCCCCATATCCTGACTACTGCTAGAAGGCTAGTATATTTCTCCCATCAGTGTTTTTTTAAACCGTTTTTGCGGTTCGTCAACCCCACCCACCGTAAGCCTTCTAACTCTTCTTGCTGTCGATGTAATTTCATTCTTTACGAACAAGGCAACCCTGGCTCCACTGCGCATCTGGCTGTCCTTTGTTACGTCTTTAACAATCCTGTTTATCTGCCCTGCTAACTTCAGGGATCTGTGGGTGAGCACCCCAAGATCCCTCAGCTCATCGGAGCATCCCAGTGTCTTGCCATTCATTGAGTACTGCTTTTTCTTGTGTTTTTTTTTCCACAAATCATAGTTTCCCTCCAGTGTGGAAACAGGCCCTTTGGCCCAACAAGTCCGCCCAGACCTGTCCCCCTATAATCCTCCTAATCTACATATCCCTGAACACTGTGGGCAATTTAGCGCAGCGAACCTACCTAGCCTGCACATCTTTGGACTGTGGGAGGAAACCCACAGAGGCAGTGAGGGAATGTGCACCCAAAGGTGGATTCGAATCCAGGTCCCTTTTGCTGTGTGGCAGCAGTGCTAACCACTGTGCCACCGTGCTGTCCCACTTTTTTTTTCTTTCGAAGTGCATCCTTTCACACTTATCAGCGTTAATTTCCATCTGACCAATCTATTTATAGCCTCCTGTAACCTCATACCATCCTTCTCAAAGAAGCTGTAAGAAACCTGTGAACTATAGATGTCAGTCATACATTTGTTGTGGGTAAGTCGGTGATTCTGAAAGATAGGATTTATGTGCATTTGGAGAGGAGAGGAATGAAAGGGATAGTCAGCATAGTTTTGTGCAGGGGAGATAGTGTATCTAAAGCTTGAGTTTTCTGAGGAAGTAACAATATTGAAGATAGAGCTACAGATGCTGACGTGAACTTTAGTAAAGCCTTTAAGGTTCCATATGGTAGGACAATTAGTAAAGGTAGATCACAAGGGATTGAGGGAGAGCTAGGCATTTGGATGTAAAATTGACTTGAACTTAGGAGATGCGGTGATAGTGGTAGAGAGTTGTTCTTTGGATTGGAGGCATGTGACCAGCGGTGTTCCAGGGAGATTGGTACTTGGCCCACTTCTTTCATTTATATGAGCGTTTTGGATGAGAATATTGGAGGCATGGTTGATAATTTTGCAGATGACACCAAAATTGGTGGTATAGTAGACTGTTGAAAAGGTTATCTAGGATTACAAAGTGATCTTGATCAGTTGGGTTAATGGACTGTGGAGTGGCAGATGGAGTTTAATTTGGATAAATGCAAGGTCTTGCATTTCAGTAAAACAAATAAAGGCATGACTTATACAATTAATAGTAGGGCCTTGGGTAGTGTTGCAAAACAGAGACCGTGGGGTTTAGGTACATAGTTCTTTGAAATTTGCAGCACATGTATACAAGGTGCTCAAAAAGGTGTTTGGCATACTTGGCCTTCATTGCTCAGACCTTTTTTGAGTTTGAGTTTGGATGTCGGTTTAATGTTTGTGTAGGATGTTGATGAGGCCTCCTCTAGAATACTGTGTGCAGTTTTAGTTGCCCTGCTATTGAAAGAATGAAATTAAATCAGAGAGGTTTCAGAAAAGATTCACCAGGATGTTGCCAGGACTAGAGGGTTTGAGTTATAAGGAGAGGTTGGGACTTTTTTCATTTGGATTGTAGGAGTTTGAGGCTGGCCTTTATAAGTTTATAAGATCATGAGAGGCAGAGATAACGTGAATAGTAAAAGCCTTTTCCCCAAGGTGGTCGAGTTCAAAACTAGGGGGCATACTTTTAATGTGAGAGGAGAAAGATTTAAAAGGAACTTGAGGGGCATCTTTTGCATACAGTAGTTTGTGTGTGGAAAGAACTGCCAACAGATGATTGCTGTGGGTATAGTCACAACATTGAAAAGACTTTTGGATAGGTTCATGATTTGACAAGTTTTTGAGGGATATGGGCCAAATGCAGGCAAATGGGACTAGTTTAGTTTGAGAACATGGTCAGCATAGATTAATTGGACTGAAGGATCTGTTTCCATGCTGTATGACTCCAAAGCCATCCGGCCCATCTTAATGTGCAAACTTGCTTCTCATCTCCCCACCCCTATGTTCCCATATGTGTCATTTGTGGAGATCGCAAACAGTAAGTGACCCAACACTTGTCAGATTCCAGCCATGCAAACTGCCTCCTACCACTGATATCTGACTCCTTTCACCTGAACCAAGTTCAGACCTAACTTGCCAAATTACCTTGTATCCCTGGAGCTTTTTGCCTTTTTTCTTCATCTTCATGTTGGACCTTGCCAAATGCCTTTCCGAAATCCATATAAACTACATCAACTGTCTTACCCACATCCAAAGACTCGGTCATCTCCTTGAAAAAGCTCTGTAACTTGGTTAGGCATGACTTCCCTTTGACAAAGCCATGTTGACTAGCCCTGATCAAAACTTGCCTCTCTAAATGGAGATTAATTTTCTGCTTCAGTGCTTTCTCTCTTTAATATCTTCCTTAGCACTGATGTCAGACTGACTGGTTTGTAATTCCCTTTATTTCTACCACCCTCCTTGTAATGTGGAACTGTGATCCAAGTTTTAAAATGTAATTTTCTATGTGACTGTGACAAAAGTGAACTTTGCCAACACTTCCAGGTAAGGTTGGCGAACTGTACTTCTCTCAATGTCTTTCCACTACTGTTGTTCAGCTGGGTGGACTGCTAACACTTCGTTCCTTCCTTTACTATCTGCTCATATCATAACTAGAAAATCATGTGTGAAGTCTTCTGCTCATACACCTACTGTATCTTTTAGTCCTTGGGATCTATCTATCCACCTCTTTACTTCTCAAATTTGTGTAGTCTCTTGGTAACAGCACCCAAAAGAGCAGCATTAATTTTCAGGAGTACTGATTACACTTGATAGAAACCGAAAGAACTGTGGATGATGTAAATCAGGAACAAAACTAAACTTGCTGGAAGTACTCATCAGGACTGGCAGCATCTGTGAAGGGGCAAAAAATCAAAGTTAACCTTTCTGGTCTGGTGACCCTTCCTCACTGGACCCGAAATGTTAATTTTGTTTTTTTTTCCTTCACGGATGCTGCCAGACCTGATGAGTTTTTCCAGCAAGTTTAGTTTTGCTCCTGATTACACTTAGTTCTGTTTCCTGTCTTAATGCCCTCATTTTGCTTGCTTATCTGACATCCATTTCAAGATAGGGAAAAATTTCCTCCAGTTAAATATGGGTAAGACTACGAAAGTTTATTTTTGGACCTTGCACTAAATGCTGTTTCCTACCTGTTAACTCCTTCCCTCCTGTCAACTGTCAAAGAGCTTAGATAATAAAATGTGAGGCTGGATGAACACAGCAGGCCCAGCAGCATCTCAGGAGCACAAAAGCTGACGTTTCGGGCCTAGACCCTTCATCAGCAAGCTTAAACTGGTTTCTTCAGTGTTAGTGACATTTTTATCTCGAGCTCCTATCTTACTCACAGCGTCAGAGAAGTTGTTTCAATTTAGTAACATTCCTTGTCTCAGCTCATCTGCTGTAGCCTTCATTGTGCTCTTGTTAATTCAAAATTTAACTACTTGAATACATTCCTGAATGATCTCCCATATTTTTCCCTTTTGGCAGTGTTTTGGATGACCAATAATTTAGAATGTATATTTCCTTTCTCCTGTCACTCTTCTGCTTGACCTGCATTGGTTCTTGATCAAGCAGCAGCTTGGGTTTAAAATTCTCACATTCATCACTTGAGAGAAATTTTTCTTGAATTTCAGAGGTAATTGAGCAAACTTCAGAATATTTACTCCACTTCAGACCTCTACTACCTAACCCTGGCAGCCTCCACCCTACGGATGACTTCCATTTCTTTTCCAGCATCATCAGGTTTCGTGTTTCTCGTCCTTCGTTGAAGTAACTTTTATTCTTTGTGTGGAGGAATTTTTAAGATGGATTTAGTTGCTGGGAGTCTGCTGCAAAGTTGTATAAAGACATGAAGTGGAAATTACACTTCTATAGTATGATGCCACAATAATGAAATGACATCATAAAGCATCTTCAGTTTTTCTTTCCTGGGTTGCAAAAGCTAGACTAATGGATGATGGGACTGTGGTAGGGTTTCGAGTATTGTCCCAATGGCTAATTAAAGATCATGGAGCAGGAATGGTGAACAGAATTCCATTCTTCGTTACGGTAATTGGGCAAAAATAGAAAATGTGTGCCTTAAACTGCACCAGGTTTGTATACAAAAATCTCAAATTACTAAGTATTTTTGTAGATACTAAAATATCTCTCTTTATGTACAATGGGTTTGGAAAAACCATTTGATTCTGTGCTTGTTTGCATATCCAATTGCATCTTGCTTTCATTGTCATAAAACTAGCGAGAGCTGTGTTCTCATTTCTATTTTTCGTGTGCTGTTTGTCACGTGATGTTTTCCTTTCCTGGCTAAATCCCTACAAAATGAAACCCATTGAAAGTAGGGAGAAGTGCAACAAATAAGGGGAGTGGTTTGAGCACATTTAACCAAGTTTCTAGTCCTTTGGTTTTTCATTCCGTTTGCTGCCATGAGTGCTATTGTGAATATTTTGTAGCTGTGAACTGTACTATACAATGACAAAACAATTATGATTGTTTTAAAGCTGCTTGTTTTTTGCCACCCTCATCTGAGGAGATAAATGATCTGAAAGAGAGAATTCTAAATGATCAGTTAAGTTAAAACACTGGACTACTTGTCCACCAAAAGATCACAAGCAGTATGGAATATACATAGCTCAGCAATCTCCACTATCCAGGGATCACTTCTAAGCTCAGCATTCCTGCCACACTCCTTTTCTATCTGTCTGTTTCTCTCTCCATCGAATCTGGGCATTGCTGGCCTTGCCAATTTATTGACTGGAGGGCTATTAAGAGTGAACCACATTGCTGTGTGGGTCTGGAATCACATGTCGGCCAGACCAGATAAGGATAGCAGTTTCCGTCCCTAAAGAAATTAGTGAATCGATAGGTGTGTTCAAAATTGTATGTGGTGAATATTAGACCTTCATTGTCCCTATGTTTGTTTAATTTTAAACATTCAGATTCCATCATCTGCTGCAGCAGGTTCTGAACCTGTGACTCAGAACATTACCTGAGTCTGTGGATTAATAATCTAGCAGAGTAGAAATCAAGAATCCTGCAGCCAATAATGCTCCTGTCTCCCTGGTACCCATACACCATCTACAAGACATGAATCAAGAATATGATGGAATACCTTTCACTGGCATGGATGAATGCTGCTTCCTAAACACTCAAGCATGATACCATCATAGACCAAGCAGACCACTTGTTTAGCACTCCATTTAACACATTAAATATTGCTCACTGCACTACTGATGCACAGTAGCAGCAGTGTGTATCATCCTGTCCAAGTCACGTCACTTTCTGGCTTAAAACTCTGGTGTAGTTTATTCAGTTTCTTTTATTTATTCATGGGAGGAGGACATCGCTAGGCAGCATTTATTGCCCATGCCTAATTGTCCAGAGGGCAATTCAGAGTCAGCCACATTGCTGTATGTCTGGAGTCACATGTAGGCCAGCTCAGGTAAGGATGGCAGTTTCCTTCCCTAAAGGCCATTAGTGAGCCAGATGGGTTTTTCCTGACAATTGACAGTGGATTTACAGTCCTTGGACCGTAATTCCAGATATTTACTGAATTCACATTACCCATATGCCACGGTGGCATTCAAACCCGGGTCCGCAGACCATTATCTGGGTCTCTGGATCAACAGTCCAGCGCTGTTGCCTCTCACCCTTAATTGGGTGAAATTCTGCAACACCTTTTCAACAGCAGTATAGGTATCCTTATACCCATGTACTGCAGCCATTCAAGAAGGCAACTTGCCAGTTAAAGATGAGCAACTAATGCTGGCTTGGCCAACTAATACCCGCATTGCATTAACAAATTGAGTTTCATTTGATTACTGGTTGTGGAATTTGTTTAGTTATCTAACATATCATTTGCACAGAATTAGTTTAATGAAATTACACTTGGCACCGTTGGGAGGGGAACATTGTAAGAAAGAAAAATGGTATTTGGCAACAAACTACATTTTTGGACATCATATCTAAAAAGACATGAGTGCATTTTACAAATGACCATTCTTATCTTTTTAATTGTGGTTTTTTTAATCTCTTGGACTAAACAAAGCGCAATACATGAGGTCAACATCAAATGTCATGTGAAACAAAATGTTGCATCTTGTCTAAAGATGTGCTGTGTGTTTTCAGGAATCTTAACATATTCGGTATGTGTATAGTGTATATATACACCCATAAGATGGCAGTCTCTCAGTTCACATTTGAATGCTCATACTAGAGATAGTGGATTCATCTCTTTGCAGCCTAAAGTTCATTTGTATCCATTTTGGCACAAAGGGGATAGAGATGTTCTATTTGTAAATATCAGGGGTTGCCCACCTGCATATGTAATGCTAAGGATTTACAAAGGGGGAATTTATTATTGTCATGTAAACAGTAAGACTTTACAGTTAAATCATTTATTCTGCTGACAATTTGGCGAAGTATTGGAGATGGAGGAATAAATTGAGATGTTTTCCATCTTTTGAAGCAGGATAGTTGTACTTCCTAGCTTTGTTTTTAATCCTAGTTTCCCAACAAAATTGGTCTTCTCACCAAACTCTGCTTTTTGATATACAAACTTAAGTCCAGAATGACCATTCACGATACAATTGCATGTTGCGCAACTAAATCTCACTTGTGGTTGTTCTCTATATGTTAACACTAATTAAAGAAAAAAATTTCTTTGCAGAACATCTGAGTTTGCTGCAAAATCTAAATTCAAGTTGAATCTAAGAAGGGTAGTTTTCTGCAATCAACTTTCAAACGGTAGGAACTTTCAAATGTGAATTGAGACTAGGGTACTTCCACTAATTACTAACATCATTTACATCATTTTATTAGTGACTAAATCACCAGCCACAAGTCCTTGATTTGTATGAAATACTAATCTCCAGTTCTAATGAGGCATGTTGTCAATTCTGTTCTGTTTGCTTTTTGTCTCTGTCTCTCTCTGCCACAAACAAGGACATTGTCTGCCTAAGATAACTTGGCAAAGTGTACAACTAAAACAGTGCTAACACTCCTGTTGCTGTACCTGAAAACTCTGGCAAACAATAATCAAAAGTTGTTTTCAAAGTTCCCACTTGAGGTTGTGTAATATTTCTTCTATGTTTAGTCCTTGCTAATAACTAATAAATGGCTGATAACTAGTTAACAGTCTCTTTTGCACTGCTCCTTTTCTTCCCACCCCAGTTAAAGTGAGTGAGTCGGGCACAGTGGAAAGGGATCTCATCTGTGTCCTGTTCAGCTTGAGCCTAATCTTCCACTTTATATTCATTTTCCCCAATGCATTCTATTAGCTTTCTTAATTATGTGTCACTCCGTGCTTTCAGCTATCTCAAATGTATTTGGAGGTTCTGGTGTTGGACTGGAGTGGACAAGGTCAGAAGTCACATGACAGCAGGTGATAGCCCAGGTTTATTCGAAATCATAAGCTTTCGCAGTGCTACTCCTTTGTCAGGAGAAGTGACAAAGAAGCAGTGCTGCACCTTACCAGAGTTGAGCTCCGAAAGCTTGTGATTTTGAATAAACCTGTTGGATTATAACCTGGTGTCATGACTTCTGACCTCCAATGTATGATCACTTCCATTGTGCAAATCTGCTTTAACTTGGTAGAAAAGGTCACAGTTGAAAAGGAAGTGATTTATCGGTAGACTTCAAATACTGGTGAAATTTGAAATTCACTTATTATTTTGGGGAAATGTTGTTGAAGTTCATGCCATTTTGAGAAATGCTCCAAAATTAGTTAATTTGAGACTGATTTTTCACTTTGCACAATGATGGCAAACAATGCCAAGAATCGGTAATTGCATTGTTTTGCAGCATATCATCTCTAATCAGTTGTGCAGAACATTGTCCTGTTGGTATACATGTTATGCTTTAACTTGAAAGAAACGTTCATTGAGCCTGTCATGCCAGTTTAAAAACCCTGTAAAACCTAGGGAGCATTTAATGAAGAAATTGTTGAAATGGTTATTTGAATTGGTCAAATATTTGACACTTCTCTTTGTCAACTAATTCTTGCTGAATTGTTATCACACATCAACTTTGGAGGAGCAGGAAATCTGACGTTTCGGGCATGGACCTGAAACCGATGCTGCCTGGCCTGCTGTGTTCCTCCAGCCCCACACCTTGTTATCTCTGACCCGAGCATTGGCAGTTCCGACTATCTCTGAACTATCTAACTTTGATTATACTTTTGTGTATTTGCTTGAAAGCACTGGTTTGGTTGAAAGATTTTTGTCATCAGAGACAGGTGACAAGATCAAAAACAGAAGTTGGTGACGGCGAGCACGAGGGGGCATAGCTTTAAATTGAGGGGTGAAAGATATAGGACAGATGTCAGAGGTAGTTTCTTTATTCAGAGAGTAGTAAGGGAATGGAACGCTTTGCCTGCAACGGTAGTAGATTCACCAACTTTAGGTACATTTAAGTCGTCATTGGACAAGCATATGGACGTACATGGAATAGTGTAGGTTAGATGGGCTTGAGATCGGTATGATGGGTCGGCACAACATCGAGGGCCGAAGGGCCTGTACTGTGCTGTTACGTTCTATGTAAAAGTTCAGGGAGTCTGGCAACATCTGTGAAGAAAATAAAAAGTTAACGTCTCTGGTCTGCTGACCCTTCCTCAGAACTGATGGTGGCTGGGATAACGTCAGTTTATGTGCACAAAATAGGGAGGATGGGTGGGGTAGGGAGTAAACAATAGGATAGACCCTAAAGAGAGAGAAGAACAGATGGACTGACAAAGGAGTTGATAATGATCTTGCTGGGAGGGTGAATAATTGTTCATGCGGACTGTTAGTGACTATCAACAGGGAGTGTGTAATGGCAGACTGTGGTAACAAGACCTGGTGTGTTGTGTCAGGGACTAAGACAGTGGAGAGTTTAGGCCATAAAATTATTGAACTCTATATCGAGTCCGGAGGGCTGCAGGGTTCCCAAGCGGAAAATGAGGTGGTGTTCTTCCAGCTTGGGTTGAGCTCCAGTGGAACACTGCAACAAGCCAGAGGCACAGATATTGATCAGGGAACAGGATGGTGCGTTAAAGTGGCAGGCAACAGGTGAGGACGAGATATTTGGTTTCCAAATGACATTTTAATTTGCTTGATTTTGTGGTACCATAGAAACTTTGCAGAAAACTCATTGTATTCAATGATTTTCAATAAACCTATTTATTGTGAATTTGGAATCCAAGCAGATGAGAATCTTGCCTATACTTAGCTTGCTGCACTCGACTTATTATTTTATGGGGCCAACATCCTCTCTTTTAATTCAACAAATTGCTTGTATCCTTCTTTCTGAAACATCGAAAAGCATGCATGGTCTAGAGTGTACTAGCATGCATGAAACATATCTTTACCATTTTGAAATGGCGGATCAGGGCTATGCCCTTGTCTGCAGTCACCTCTAATCAGCTGAGATTATTTGGAATGAAAGCGGAGTGGAACAAGGCTTTTTGTTTTACTGAAATCCAGTTGGAAAAGTTACATCAATCCAGGTAAAATGATCTTAACTGTTAGCAGACTATAATGTGCAAGGATTAAAATTGTGATCAGAGATGATGGGAATTGCAGATGCTGGAGAATCCAAGATAACAAAGTGTGGAGCTGGACGAACACAACAGGCCAAGCAGCATCTTAGGAGCACAAAAGCTGACGTTTCGGGCCTCGACCCTTCATCAGAAACCTCGTGAAATCTGATGAAGGGTCTAGGCCCGAAACGTCAGCTTTTGTGGACCTAAGATGCTGCTTGGCCTGTTGTGTTCGTCCAGCTCCACACTTTGTCTATAATGTGCAAGGACTGTTTGCCTGAGAGATGTCTGCAGATGCATGGAAGGAAATAGAATGACAACCATTGGTCTAAAATACTTGAACTAAAATTCATGCAGTTTCTTTACTGTTTCCTTCAGAGTGGGTGTGCATTGCTGCAGCCTTATCTTGCATGACTGCAAGACGAGACATTTGGATTTTACAAGTGGAAGTTGAACTGATCAGCATGATTTCTCATGCATAGGAATGGTGTATTGTTCAACAGCCATTGATCAACCTTACACTTATTGAATCAAGAATTCAGATATCTTGTGATGCAGCATCCTGTGCAAGATTATAAGGACTTGTACTTCAAATTAATCTTTAAATTTCAAAATGCCTCTTAAAATTTTAGATTTGTACTAAATTTTAGATTAGTGAATGTTTTGGTTACACTGATCATTTTGCTCCTCAGCGAGCCTGTCTCACTGGGAATTCCCACAATTTGTCAGAACCTTCTGGTTGAAAGCTGCTAAAGTTCAAGGTTGTCATTTGGACGAAACATTCACTGGAGCAAAAATTTTGTTCCATTAGCTTCTGATAGTTACTTATTGATATCAGCTTCCAATGTTATATTAATTTATTGAAAGTTAACATGGCTAATACAGTCATGGTGACACAGAATTAATATTGACAGATGCAAAGTTGCTGTTTACAAAAGTTTAATTCTGTACTTGTCACATGAAGGCTTTTGAGTGCAGAGAAGTCTTGATTATTAAACAGTTATTTAACATACCACATTACCTGTCTTTTTCTGCGCTCATGTTGAAGATTATAGTTGTTTGAAGATAACTATCATTTTGGTGCACTCGTTGCAGAAACTGGGGCAGGTTTCATTGGTTTTCAGACACAGCAAGAAAAACTTGGAAATCATATTACACAGGTCATTTGGCCTATTGCTACTGCTTTGGCAGCTTTTATGTACCAATCTGATGTTTGTGCCACTTAACTAGTACCCAGTTCTCCGCACAACTGTTCCTGTTGCTTTTAAGAATATCTAAGTGCCTTGACCATAGTGCAGTGAAAAATTGGATCTAAAATGTTCAGATTAAATTAGCAGTTTTAGTGCCCAAGAGGTTGACTGCATCTATTCAGTTATTTTAACTATGCTGAGATTTGAAGGTCTCCTAACCAAGCAACTCAACATGAATTAGAGATGTACAGTGCCAAAACAGATCTTTTGGTCCAACTTATTCATGTTGACCAGCTATCTGATATTAATCTAGCCCCATTTCCCTCTGAGCACTTCTTATTCATATACCCATTCAGATGCCTTCCAAATATTGTAATTGTACTAGCCTCCTCCACTTACTCTAGCAGTTCGTTCCAGATGTGCACCTCTCTCTCCGTGAAAAAGTTCTCCCTTTATGTCCCTTGTATGTCTTTCCTGTCTCATCTTAAACCTGTGCCAACTAGGTTTGGACTCCCTTTCTTTGGGAAAAACACCTTTAGCTATTCGCCGTATCCATGCCACTCATGATTTTATAAACACTTCATGTTTTCAGGGTTATAATTTCCTTTTTTCATGTGACTGCTTGCCTCTTTTAGAACACAAACATACAGCACCAGAACAGACCCATTGGCGTATAATATTGTGCTGAACGTGATGCCAAATTAAATTAATCCCTTCTGTGTACCTTTTGGTCGATGTTTCCCCTATTCTTTGCATAATCATGTGCTTATCTAAAACTCTCTTAAACGCCCCTATTAAATCTCTCTTGCATCACCCTGGCAGTGGGTTCCAGACTCCTACCACTTGTGTGGTTTTTTTGTTAAAAAAGAACTTGCCCTCACATTGCCTTTGAATTTGCCCCTGCTCACCTTGAATGCATTATTAGTATTAGAAGTTTCAACTCCAGGGGAGAAAAGACTCTGACCGTCAACCCTATATGCATCTCATAATTTTATAGACATCTGTTAAGTCTTGCCTCAGCCTCTGCTGCTAGTGAAAATGACCCATGTTCCATTAGCCTTTTGTTTTATTGCTCATACCCTTTAATCCAGGTAGGACCCTGGAAACAAAGTGTGGAGGTGGATGAACACAGCAGGCCAAGCAGCATCTCAGGAGCACAAAAGCTGACATTTCAGGCCTAGACCCTTCATCAGAGAGGGGAATGGGGAGAGGGAACTGGAATAAATAGGGAGAGGGGGGAGGCGGACCGAAGATGGAGAGAAAAGAAGATAGGTGGAGAGGCGAGTATAGGTGGGGAGGGGATAGGTCAGTCCAGGGAAGACAGACAGATCAAGGAGGCGGGATGAGGTGGTAGGTAGGAAATGGAGGTGTGGCTTGAAGTGGGAGGAAGGGATGGGTGAGAGGAAGAACAGGTTAGGGAAGCAGAGCCAGGCTGGGCTGGTTTTGGAATGCAGTTGGGGGAGGGGACGAGCTGGGCTGGTTGTGTGATGCAGTGGGGGGAGAGGCAGAACTGGGCTGGTTTTGGGATGCAGTGGGTGAAGGGGAGATTTTGAAGCTTGTGAAGTCCACATTGATACCATTGGGCTGCAGGGTTCCCAAGCGGAATGAGTTGCTGTTCCTGCAACCTTCGGGTGGCATCATTGTGGCACTGCAGGAGGCCCAGGATGGACATGTCCTCTAAAGAATGGGAGGGGGAGTGGAAATGGTTTGCGACTGGGAGGTGCAGTTGTTTATTGTGAACCAAGCGGAGGTGTTCTGCAAAGCGGTCCCCAAGCCTCCGCTTGGTTTCCCCAATGTAGAGGAAGCCACACCGGGTACAATGGATACAGTATACCACATTGGCAGATGTGCAGGTGAACATGTGCTTGATATGGAAGGTCATCTTGGGGCCTGGGATACGGGTGAGAGAGGAGGTATGGGGGCAAGTGTAGTGCTTCCTGCGGTTGCAGGGGAAGGTGCTGGGTGTGGTGGGGTTGGAGGGGAGTGTGGAGCGGACAAGGGAGTCGCGGAGAGAGTGGTCTCTCCGGAAGGCAGACGAGGGTGGGGATGGAAAAATGGTTTGGGTGGTGGGGTCGGATTGTAGTTGACGGAAGTGTTTCCTGGTATTTCCTGGTGTTCAGATGCGTACATGCTTATTCAAAGTGAAGGAGCTGGTTTCTATTTGCAACACAATGATAAATGTTTGGGCCAAGAGGGGTGGATTCAAGTCCCACTACCCCAGAGGTGTGTAATAATAACATTTCCGAACAAGTCGATTAGAAAATTTTTAGGACCTTGTGACGTAGTGCCTCTACTTTTTGACATAGGCGGCCTGGGTTCAAGTTTCATCTGGTCTATGTGTCTGAACACATTAATAATAAAAATATCAAGAATTATTTGCTCTTTAACATTGGTGTTGCAAAAACCTGAAGGTGCCTCTTTTGGGGTGAAAGTGTCTTTGTTTAAGCTTTGGACAACTGTTTAAATTGTCAGATGGTCGAATGTGAAAAGCATACATGGTGTTGGATAACAAATTGGGTTAGCTCATCTAATTGCAGCTGAAATATCTGTGGTTCATTTGAAGAGAGTGCATTGTGTTCTATCTTTGAATAGAGAAATGACACTTAACTTTAAATGCCACCCCAATGGTAGCCAGAAACAATAGTGTAATGTTTCCTATCGGCTGCTGTATCATAGTTGAGCATGTGCCCTATCCCGCAGTTGCGAGCGGTGTACTAAAGATTAAGTTGTTGCACCTTCAGCTGTTAAAAGATATTTGCAAGATGCTTCAGCACAACCATTGCTGCTACCGGGTTATTTATTGTACTGACTATAAATGATATTGTTGTGGAGATGTGTGGGTCTATTGGAGTCGACTGCAGATAACAAGATGTTGAGCTGGATGAACACGGCAGGCCAGGCAGCATCAGAGGAGCCGGAAGGTTGATGTTTCGGCGGTCTAGGCCCGAATCGTCAGCCTTCCGGCTCCTCTGATGCTGCCTGGCCTGCTGTGTTCATCCAACTCTGTTTCCCGAACATGTGCAGTTCCTGCTATTTCTGGAGTAGACTGCAGTTTGTTTTGTAGACTGTGAACCAATATAACAGTCAAGGACATCAGAAGGCAAAGTACGCAGATGAAATTTGTAATAAACAGAAAATAGTGGTAATGTTCAGGCCAGGCTGCATCTGAGAGACTGTAGAATCAACTTTAGGGTTGATGATCTGACGGCAGAAGGAAACCATTTTTATTCAGCAGCTTGTGTCCTGTGCTTGAGTTCAAGTACAAATTTTTTGTATGCTTGGTGACAATTGGATTGTATGATTTGCATCAGTTATTATTTGACCAAGTCTCTTCATATGTTGAGCACAGGTTGTGTAAAATGGTAATGTTACTGAACTAGATATCTAGAAACCCAAGATGATATGGGGATAAGAGTTCAAATCCCACCCCCAGCCAGCTGATAGGGTTAGAATTGATTTCAAAATCTGGAATTGAAGTCTAGCCTCATTCATAATGCCTATAATAACTGTACTTTGTTACAGAAACCCATATTCTTGCAGAATGAGGAAATCTGCCCAGGCTGGCCTGTATGTGATTTCAGACCCACATCAATGCGATTGACTCATAACTGCACTCTGAAATACCCATAAGTCTCTCTCTAGACGGGTCAAGCGTGTAGTTTACAATGGGCAACGCATACTGGTGTTGCCAGCAAACATTCTGTGCTTTTAAGAAAAAGTACAAAGCATTTTACATGTGTTGCCCAAGCAAGTGTGTGCGAGTGTTCACCTGATCTAATATGGTAAGGTATTAGACTATAGCCAGTTAGAGGTATGAAAGAACATCAGAATGTTTTGGGGAAGTATTTCAGATGCACCTTTCAAGCGGTAGTTACTCTTGTAATCAAAAAGTGTGTGCTGAGCTATTTGACTAAAAGGTGGTCACCCCTGCAGTTGGTTTTGACTTTTATCCCATTGACATGCACTCTGGTTGCAGACATGGGCAGGAACTAAGGATTTTGCCATTTCCAACTGTGATCAGTTTGTTTAGCTGTAACCTTATTTGCTAGTGAGGGGCTCTTGTGCACAATGGTAATATCCCTGTGTCTGAGCCAGGAGGCCCAGATCAAAGTCCTATCTGCTCCGAAATGTTTCCTAACAGGTTGATTTTAAAAAAAATCTTTTTTGGTTTGTGCAGCATGAACTGAATTGAACTTGGCACCTTCAGTTTTCTGTGCCTTAGTGCTGGACTTTTCTGTTAATCATAAGGAATTGTAAGTGTTTATAGGGTGGTGCTTTCCATAACTCAATTACACCATTATTAGAATAGCAAACAGATTTAAAACTATTAGAAACTTCTACTTGCATGCCTTTTTATTTGTGCCATTCAAAGTAGTAACATTGAAACAAACATGTTTATAGCTGCCAGTGACCATGTATCCAAATCCATTAAACTATTAAGCTAAATTTGATTCCATGTGAGATATTACAGTCTGAGACTATTCATTTCATCCAAGTTTTATGTTTTATCAAGTTGGAGTCTCCATTCTCTTCATTACAAATTAGAAAAGTCTAGGGGAACTGGGCAACAGCAAATAACATTGTAATTATTCAGACATTTAGGGAGGTAAGGACTTAGTTGGGATTGTCAGAATGGCTTTGAGCGTGGGAAATCATGTCTCTCGAACTTTTTGAAAGGGGGTCCAATAAAGTAGATATGGGCACTGCAGTATATGTTCCCTTAGGACAAGGTCTTTGACAAGGCACTGCTTTGGATTGTTTGGTCAGGTTAAATCACATGGGATCCAGGGAGAGATGGCCAATTGGCTTCACGGTAGAAGACAGAGGATAGTGGTAGAGGCAACAAAAACAAAGTTGCTGGAAAAGCTTAACCAGTCGAGCAGCTTCTGTGAAGAAAAAAAATCAGTTAACGTCTCTGGCCCAGTGACCCTTCCTTTGGGTCTCTGCAGTTTCACGGTCGTGGTAGAGGGTTTTTTCCAAACTGGAGACCTGTTACCAGCAGTGTACCATACAGGGATCAGTGCCAAGTCCACTGTTGTTTGTCATTTATATAAATGATTTGGATGAGAATTTAGGACGTATAGTTAGTAAGTTTGCAAGTGACACCAAGAATGGTGATTATAGTGGACAGTGAAGAATGTAATCTGGGAATACTGTGATGATTAGATTAGATTACCTACAGTGTGGAAACAGTCCCTTTGGCCCAACGAGCCCACACACCCCGAACACTATGGGCATTTTAGCATGGCCGATCCACCTAACCTGCACATCTTTGGACTGTGGGAGGAAACCAGAGCACCCGGAGGAAACCTACACAGACACTCGGAGAATGTGCAAACCCCACACAGACAGTTGCCTGAGGCTGGAATCGAACCCGGGTCCCTGGTGCTGCAAGGCTGCAGTGCTAACCACTGGGCCACTGTGCTGCCCATCTTGATCCAACTGGGCTAGTGGTTTGCGGAATGGCAGATGGAGTCTAATTTAGATAAATGCAAGGTCTGGCATTTTGGTAGGTTAAACCAGGGTAGGACTTGCATAGTCAATGGTAGGGCCTAGGGAGTGTTATAGAACAACGATCTAGGGGTGCAGGTTCATAGCACCGTGAAAGGGGAGTTGGAGTTAGAGTTAGACAGGTGGCGAAGGAGGCTTTTGGCATGCTTACTTTCGTTGGCCAGAGCGTTGAGTACTGGAGTTGGGACGTCTTGTTGCAGCTGTAAAGCTACCTTTGGCACACTGCATGTAATTCTGCTCGCCCTACTGTAGAAAGGATATTATTCACTCTTTCTAGTTTACTAGGATGCTCCCTGCACTGGAAGGCTTGTGTTAGAAGGAGAAGCTTGATTGGCTTTTGCTTTTTACCCTGCAGCGTAGGTGACTGAGAGGGTGACATAGATGTTTATAAAATCATATGAGGCATTGGTAAGGTAGATAGCCAATAGCTTTCCCCATGGTAGGAGAGTCTAAAACTAAAGGGTGTAGCTTTAAGGTGAGAGGGGAGAGATACAGAAGGGTAGAGATAGGTGATTGTTTTCAGAGGGTGGTGACTGTCTGGAACAGACTGCCAGAGGTAGTGGTGGAAGTGAGTACAATTTTGTCATTTAAGAAACAGTTAGTCAAGTACATGGATGTGGTAGGTATGGCGGGATATGTCCCAAGCGCAGGCAATTAGGACGAGTTTAATTGTGAAAACCGGACAGCATGGACTTGTTGGTCCAAATGGTCTGTTTTCATGCTGTAAACCCCTATGTCACTTTGGAAAATGTGCTGAACTCACTAGGTTTGTTTGTTTGGAAAAACTAGTTTGTATTACCAGAGAAGAACTCTAGTAATTCAGACCATTTCAACTGTTATTAGATCCCTGGCTCTTTTATAATAAGACCATTGCTTCTCAATGCAGATTAAACTTGGCTAAACATGAACTGCTAGACCTAGTAGAAAAAAAATTACAGGTGATGAGCTAGATCTAATCCTGTATAAATTTCCTTGTGACAGCTAGAATAGGCAAAAGTGAAGAAGTTTTATCCCATCTGTAAAACTGGTAATTGGTTTAATTTAGTGGAAAAGAATAATTTAAAATTTAAAGCCCAACTGAAAGCCACTAGAAACACAAAGGTGTAATCTTACGCAATTCCGTGAGAAATCTTGCAGAAAGCACCATTTCTTTAATTTCTGGCATCAAAGATCTATCACTTTGTTTATATGCTGTCCAGTTTCCATCAAAAATTACTTCCTTGATGGTGATAGTCTGAAAGATGAAGATTTGACATCTCTAAATATTTCCGTGGGAGATATGTTTGAAATGGATGCAAAAGGCATGTTGTAAATGTCTTCAGGAAGATTTATCTTCATTTTCTATGAGGATCTTTCAAAGCAAATGAGTAGATTTTTCCAAGAAGTACTGATTGGGAACTTCAGTAGAAAAATTGAACTTTCAGATGATGGAGAGCCTTCACTGTAGAGACTGTTGCATTGTCAGATAAATATTTAATACAGAATATGGTGCTATTGGACAGGGCAGTGGCATTAATCTTTGTTAGTTCTTTATCTGAGCAAGCGAAGACCTGATGGACTGAATGGATGATTATGTTTATAAATTTCTGAACCCGCTGGCTCATAAGGATCTGGCCTAACTAAAAGAAAACGTTTACATCTTTGGATCTACTTCAGTCTTCCAGGATATGATAATCCAAACTTGGTTCCTTTGTTCTTTCTCTGTTCTGATAGGTCATTGGTCTGAAGCTTTAATAAATATTTCTCACCATCTCTCCACAACTGCAGGTTGACCTGAGTTGTGTTGTTGTTTTTTTTCAGTCTTTTGTTCCTTTTCAGATCTCCAATGTATAGTTTTCTTCTTTTGCTATTTTCCTCTGTGATTGGAGAATTGTTGCCTGCGAGACTAAGTTGGTATTAAAGGAAACTGAATTTATTCAGGCTCACTAATAGAGGTCTTTATGCCAACAGTGAGTGTGCACTTTTTTTAATGTGTCTTGTATGCTAAAACCTTAACTACATCACAGTCATTTATTTACAATGGGTTTATTGATCTACGTCAGGCCATTTCACTGTTACTGCAGTGTATAATGGTAAAATTAAGATGGAAAGTACAGAAGAAAAATAACAATATCCCAGTAGCTCCTCATTCATCTTAATGTAGTTTATCTGTTTGAGCCAGAGATTTTACGAATCCAGTGGCGGTATTCTGCACTTAGATTACCTTCATCTGAGTTGAGGATGTGCACAATGGAACTAGTCTACATGTAGTTTTGAAGGATTGACATTTAATTACAGAGCTGGCTATGCCTTCAGCTTCACCAAAGCTAAATAAAGTTTGATTCTAAAAATGTTAATGCATTAACTTGGCATTAATCTGGAAAGGACTCTTGTGGAAATTGATAAGACATCTCATTTTAGTCTGACTTTTCAGATTGAATCTTTTTAATGCTGTGTTTCTTTGCTTATGAAATCTTGTGATATCTGATTAGAACTTGATTTTGGAGTTCTAAAGTTCAACCAGACACTGACTTTTTGTCTGCCGTCAGTGGTGCAATTTTGCATTAAAGATACCAGTTTTTTTTTGTGTTGAACTTGCCAATTTTTTTCAAAATGTATCAAGGAGCTTTTGGAACCGGAGAAATAGGAGTGGAAGGCCAGAAGTCATGTGACCCCTTTTATCTTGCTGTGTGGTTCAGTATTACTGTATTATGCTTGATGTTGAGTTTCTTTCCCGCTCTTTGCTCATATCACTTAATTCCCTGAGACCCAAAATCTCTTATTGGCCTTCAGTATATTTAATATGATACATTGACAACTCTCAAAATTCCAAAGATTCATAATTATTTAAATGAAATTTCTCCTCATCTCAGTCGTAAATCACTTTGCCATTATTATGATCTTGACAGAGACCAGTAACCTGTTTATTTTACTTTTTGGAAATACAAAATCCAGGAATTTACTAAAAGAATTAAGTTATATATTTGCTGTTGGTTTAAAACAATTCTGCTCAAAAATCAAAGAACTTGATTAGCTGTTTTCCTCTTCAGTTGTTAAGTTAAAGATTTTAGAAGTACACTGAATAGTTATCGATCCTCTGATCATCTTAACTCCAATTTCCCTCTGTCCTCGTTTTACTTGCTTCCTCAAATCAAATCTCTATTTTTGACCCTCATCAGAAAGGAGATGGTTAACCGCTTGCCTGAGTACTGTTTCAAAGACTGGTATGCAAATTGAGATTTTTGAGCTTTCTGGTAAGGTTATCCTTGAATTTCTTCCAACCTCCCCATGGTTGTAGACTCCCAATTCAGTGCAGGCATATGCCTCTGAAGTCTAGCCGCCTTGGGTCTGAGCTCTCCTTGTTCCAATGTGTTTTAATCCTGGAGACTTGTAGCAAGAAACTCTGTCCCAGAAGTCCAACTCCTTGATAATATGAGGACAATGGAAACACAGGTTTAAACCATTTTGATAAGTGCGCAAAATTTCATTTGAATTCTAGTCAAATACAGTGATCTCTGCATCAGTATGTTCCAAATAAAACTACTTGAAGAGCGAGGTACAGGAATTTACTGATTGCTGTATTTAACTTGTTTATTTAGGTATTCACTATGAAACAGGCTGCATGGCCACATGATCACGAACAGGAAAATTCTCTTTAGGAAATCATTTTCCAGAGAAACTATTCCCTAACCAGGCTGTTACCTAAACAACATGTAGCATTTTCCCCAAATGTGAATGGACAGCAGAATATCTTGAAGCTATACCACCTTGTTTTAGGCTTCCCTGCCAGAGAAATCAGTATTAAAGCAAGTTGTCAAGCTGTTTAACAATATCAACTGTTTCCATGAAATTACTTCTAATTGTTCTAAGCTCCAGAGAGCTCCAATTACTGAGCCTCTTAGCGTACTACACTGTTGTTATCTCAGGACCAATTCAGTGAATCTATTGATGTATTGCCTTGAATGTGGATATCTTTTGTCTTTAAATATAGAGAATAAAACTGCACGCAGTATTCCAGATGTAGCCTCATTACAACCTGTTCAATTGAATCATACTTTTGTTTTTGTACTCTCTTGCTGTGCAATAACTATCAAAATGTGATTTGTTTTCCTAAATTGCTTGCTGTACTTCTGTTAAATGTTTCATGTATGTGCACATCCAAGTCTTTCTGAACATCAACTTTTCAGTTTCCTTTCTTTCCCTTTTTAAAGGTATTTTATTTTTCTTTGAAACTAAAGTAAATAACTTATCTCCCCTATAAATTATACCCCTCATCAACTGAACTGTATCTCTCAGCAGCCCTTTCTCTCCACTGTACAGCTTGCATTCCCATCTGTCTTGTCAGAACTTGGATACATTTTCTGTTCCTTCATCCAGTTCATTAATATAGTTTGTAAATAGCTGAGGCATCAACAGCGATCATTGTGGCACTCTGCAGCCTGCCAACTTGAAAGTACCCCATTTATCCTCGCTTTCTGTTGCCTCTATGTTAACAAATGATCATGTATGCTAACCTAATAGCGTCAACCCCACAGACATTACCTTGGGTGTTAACCTTGTACGGCGCCTTACTAAATGCCTTTCAAAAGTCCAAATTTTGTCTCCTGATTCCTTTTTAATCTTCTCTAATGGCTGCATCCTTAAAATTACTACTACAAGCTATTGACTTGTTCTAATCCTGTATCTAACTCTGATATCCCATTTATTAATGTTGTTGTGCTCCTAGCTAATGGTAATTCTGGGCAAGCCAGATGCCAGAATGACACCTGGCTTCACTGGCCATAACTTATTAATTTTTTTTCTTTTGTCTGTGGAGTTTGGTCGCTTTAAATTTTCACAAGAGGCTGCTGGTTGTTAAAAGGTATCTAATTTTATTATAACATTTTCTCGGCTGGCATGGCTGTTAAGTGTCCTTTGAATAAATGTCTGTGCATTCTCTTGATGCTACCTTTTCTTAGTCAGTCACATGACATGGAAACCGATCCTTTGGTTCGGTCTATGCTGACTATGTTCCCAAATTAAATTTGTCCTATTTGCTTGCATTTGGCCCATGTCACTTTAACCCTTTTCCTGTTTGTGTATTTATCCAAATGTCTGCTAAATTTTGTACCTGTACTTGCATCTACCATTTCATCTGGCAACTTGTTCCATGTGTGAACTACCTCTGTGGAAAAAGTTGCCTCTCAGGTCCTTTTTTTAAGTCTTTCTCTTCTCACCTTAAGATTATATCTTCTAGTTTTGGACTCCCTTCTCGAGGGGGAAAAACCTTTGTACTTCACCTTATCTATGCCCCACATGATTTCACCTCTCAACCTCCAACACTCCAGTGAAAACATCCCAGCCTGTCCAGCCTCCCACTATAACTCAACCCTCCAGTCGTGACAACGTCCTGGTAAATCTTGTCTGCACCCTTTTTCAGTTTAATAATATTTCTCCTGTAACATGGCACCCTGAACTGTACACAGTTCTCCAAAAGTGACCTCACCAATTTCCTGTACAACTGCAACTTGACATCCCAACTGATATATTCAGTGCTTTGAGCAGTGGAGGCAAGCGTGCCAAATGATGACTTCGCTATCCTGCCTACCTGTGATGCAACTTTTAAGGAACTATGTACCTGTTTGACAACAGGCCCCAGAGTCCTGCCATTAACTGCCCATACCAAAATGCAACATCTAACAGTTAACTAAGTTAAACTCCATCTGCTACTCCTCGACCCATTGGCCCAGTTGATGAAGATCTTGTACTGTTTGATGACCTTCTGTGCCTACTGTATCATCACTTTGCAAACTTAACATGCCTCTATATTCTCATTGAAATTGTTTGTATAAGTAACAAATGACAGTGGACTCAACACTGATTGCTGTGTAACAATGCTGGTCACAGGCTTCCAGTCCAAAAAGACAGCCTTCCACCATCACTGTGTCTCTTACCATCAAGCCAATTTTGTCTCCAATTGGCAAGCTGTTTCTGTATCCTATGGAATCTAACTTTACTAACCTATCTTACATGCAGAACCTTGTCAATACCTTGCAATGTAAACCACTCTGGCCTCCTCTATCTATTGGTTATGCCCTCAAAAAAACTCAAATCAAGTTTGAGAGACAGTCATGCTGACTATCCCTAATCAGTCCTTGCCCCTCAAAATGCACATAAATGCTGTCTCTCTGAATCCCTGAGCAACCTACCCACCATTGACATCAGACTCATTGGTCTATAGTTCCCTGCTCTCTCCTTGCAGCCTTTCTTAAATAAAGGCACGATGTTAGCCACCCACCAGTCCTCCGGCATTTCACTTATAGACGTTATCAATGTCTCAGCTAGGGCCTCTGCAATTTCTTCCCAAGCTTCCCACAATGTCTTTGGATATGTTTAATCAGGTCCTGGAGATTTACTACCTTTATGCTTTTTAAGACCTCTAGCACCTGCTGTTCTGTGATGTGGACTGTTTGCAAGACATCAATATTTATTTTCCCAAGTTTTCTAGCTTCCATGTCTTTCTCCATAGTAAATGCTGATGTGAATATCATCTCCTGAGATTCCCCGTATAGATTACTGATGTTTAAGGGGCCCTATTCTTTTAATGTTTTGCTCCAAGATGCTTAAAACTGACTCAGCTCACAATTAATTAATATGGACTCAAACTCTGTCTTCTACAGCCTGTGGGATGTCTTCCTTTCTGATACCTCTGCAACCTTTTGGCTCTCAGTACTTCCCTCCAACCTAAATTCTTGGACACTGTTAACAGCATCTCTGGTATGGGCAAGAAACCTGACTATGTGCGTGCTTCTGACACACCTTACAACCAGAAAGACTAGTATCAGCAAACATCTAGGCAACTACCTTCCCAAGTGATTTACTGGTCAGTGAGATGAAATCACCTAATATCTTTGTCGATGCATTTTTGAACTGTGTTCAGAATAACTCTTTTTGACCATTTTTTTTTTAAAGAAGCCAAATCTTCACAGGACATAAAGATAAAATCTATTTTCCCTCACTTGATACCCAAGTTTTGAAATAACATATTACAAACCTTCAACAAAAATAAATTCCAGCATTTTCCTGATGATTGCCAGGCTAACTCTCTAGACTGATGTTTCCTGTTTCCTTTCTCCTTTCTTGAATAACATTGGTTAGAGTTACTAACTTCCAACTTGATTTTTCTTGATGTTGCTGGCTGTACCTAATTGCCTGTTAGAAACTGGTAGTAAGCTGTTGATTTGAACTGCTCCAGTCCAAGTAGTGGAGTGCAGTTACACACTTAACATTGTAAAGAAGGGAGTTTGATAATTTTAACCCGGTAATAGGAATGGCGAGGTTGTTCAAATATGGATGATGTATGTTTGGGAGGAAGTTGGATGTGATGTCCCATGCACCTGCTGCTCATCCTTCTAGGTGCTAGAGTTTCATGTGCAAGCATTGGTGCTGTCGAAGGAGCATGTAGATGATGCACACTGTTCCCATTCTGCATTGGTGATGGAGAGAGGTAATGTTGGTAGTGGAACAAAAACAAAGTTGCTGGAAAAGCTCAGGTCACTGGACCTGAAACGCTTACTCTTTTTTTCTTCTCTTCCACAGATGCTGCCAGACCTGCTGAGCTTTTCCGACAACTTTGTTTTTGTTCCTGATTTAAGAACCAAAATGTTGTCAAACAGGCCGTTTTGTCCTCTATGGAATTGAGCTTCTCGAGTATTGGAGCTGTATCCATGCAGGCAAATGGGAAACATTCCATCGTACTGCTGACTTGTGTCTTGTAGATAGTGGACATTCTAGGGGAATTGGGAGGTGAATTACCCTTTGTAGAATTTCTAGCTTCCAACCTGCTGTTCTGTCTGACCAAATTTATTTCCTTGTCACTGGCAGCTCCCAGGGCAGTTAGTGGGAGATTTGTGGATGGTGATGCAGTTAACTGTCATGGGGAGAATGTTAGATTCCCGCTTTGGACATGGTCGTTGCCTGGCACTTGTGTCCGATGTAAATTACTTGCCATTGAACAGCCCAAGTCTGGGTATTGTTCAGGTTTTGCATGCATATGGACATGAATTGCTTCACTCTCTGAAGTTGCAAGGGGTGTTGAATATTGTGCAATCATCACGAACATCCCCACACTGATCTTATGATGGAAAGAAGATCATTGCTGAAGTAGCTGAAGATTGTTGGGCCTAGGACACCACCCTGATGCATTCTTGTAGCCATATCCTGTGACTGAGATAATTAGCTTCCGAGAACCTCAAACATCTTTTATCTTGGCTAAGGCTCTAAGTGAGTGCCAGTATGTGGCTTGGTTGAATAATTGTCTTCTGATAAATCTGTTGACAATACTTTCCATTGCTTCGGTCAAGAACAGACTGGTAGGATGGTAGTATCTTGATTTGGATTTGTCCTGCTTTATGTTGACAAGAAGAAGGTGGGAAATTTTTTGTTACCAAGTAAATGCTGCTGTCACTGTTGCTTAAGTGCACCACTTTTGCTAGGAATTGGGCTAGTTCTGGAGCACATCTTAAGCACTGCAGGAATGTTACCAAGGCATCATAACCATAGCGGTATCCAGTGTCTTCATCTGTTTCTTGATATTGTGGAGTTAATTGAATTAACTGAAGACTGGCATCTATGATACGGTGGGGAGACTGAGCTCCTCATCCACTTGGTGCTTTTGGCTGAAAATGGTTGTAAATGTTGCAATCTTGTCTTTTTCACTTGCTCCTCTATCATTTGAGGAAGGCCAACACTGAAGCCAGGTCTTCCCATTAACTCGGTTGCATTGCTGAATTTGTGACTAGGTATGGCAGAGCTTAGAATTGATCTTCTTTGTTATAGGGTTGCTTAGCTTTGCCCAGTGTATACCATCTGTGCTGTTTGGTATGCAGATAATCCCATGTAGTTTCACTAGGTTAGTCAGGTCACTTTTCAGGTATGCTGGTGCTGCTCCTGGCAGCATGCCCTCTGTATTTGTAATGATGATACGTGGTTATTGATAGTGAGATATATGCGGAACCCCGAGTTACAAATCACTAGCAAAATCAGAGCTGAAAATGAGGACCAGGAGTGTGCCATTCAGCTGCTGTACCATGCATTGTCATTTTTAAGGCCAAGGTCAAGGCTAATGAGATTGTGACCTCAGATTGACCTTCCCTGATTTACTTTGACCTGCAGTCCCACCTGAGCATCTGGCTTTCAGTTCCTAGATCACTTTGAAATCTCCTGTTTACGTAGTTGTGCCACGTGTCACGAGAGCAATATTCAATGTTAGAGATAACAAGGTGTAGAGCTGGATGAACACAGCAGGTCAAGCAGCATCTTAGGAGCAGGAAAGCTGACGTTTTGGGCATAGACCCTTCATCAGAAATAGGGTGGGGTAAGAGGGTTCTGAAATAAATAGGGAGCGAGGGGGAGGCAGATCGAAGATAGAGGAGAAGATAGGTAGGGAGGAGACAGATAAGTTAGAGGTGGGGATGGAGCCAGTGGAGGGGAGTGTAGGTAGGGAGGAGATAGGTCAGTCCAGGGAGGACGGATTGGTCAAGGGGGCGGGATGAGGTTAGTAGGTAGGAAGTGGGGGCGTGGCTTGAAGTGGGAGGAGGAGATAGGTGATGGGAAGAAAAGGTCAGGGAGGCGGGGACGAGCTGGGCTGATTTTGGGATGCGGTAGGGGGAGGGGAGATTTTGAAGCTTGTGAAGTCCACATTGATACCATTGGGCTGCAGGGTTCCCAAGCGGAATACGAGTTGCTGTTCCTGCAACCTTCAGGTGGCATCGTTATGGCAATGCAGGAGGCCCAGGGTGGACATGTCGTTTGAGGAATGGGAGGGGGAATTGAAATGGTTCGTGACTGGGAGAGGCCGAATGGCCTTACTTCCACTCCAATGTCTTATGGTCTTATTGCGAACTGAGTGTAGGTGTTCTGCCCCTACCGTCAGCCTTCCTGCTCGGCCTGCTGTGTTCATCCAGCTCTACACCTTGATATTTCAGATTCTGCAGCATCTGCAGCTCCTACTATCTCTGATACAATAGTCCAGTGTCCTCGATGTGAAGGTGGGATTTTTTTCTCTTAAGGGCTCTGCAGTGGCCACTCCTAATGCTGCTGGGGTCAGATGCATCTGTGACCAGTGCATGGGTGAAGATTGGTCACCTATGTTTTTCCTTCCTGTTTGTTCCTCAGACTTGCAGAACTGTCCTTTTATTTAGGGTATATCTACTTGAAGAGTAGTGGTGCTACTGAGTTCATCTTAGTGATGGGCATGGAGATACTCTACCCAGAGGACACATTCTTGCCCCCTTGATGCTGCTTTCAATTAATGTTCAATATGCAAGAGGATGTACAAATCCACGGAGCGAATGTGGCAGGTGCTAATTTGGACATTTCCTAGCCTGTGCTTGACCTGGTATCGTATTGTTTCAGAGATAGTAGGAACTGCAGATGCTGGAGGATCTGAGGTAACAAGGCGTAGAGCTGGATGAACACAGCAGGCCATGCAGGAAGGCTGATGTTTCGGGCCTAGACCCTTCAGAGCAAGGGTCTAGGCCCGAAACATCAGCCTTCCTGCTCCTCTGCTGCATGGCCTGCTGTGTTCATCCAGCTCAACGCCTTGTTATCTCTACTATCATATTACATTGGTTTTCAGAGTTGATGTTGAAGTTCCCCAGGATAATTCTGTCCTTACTATATGCCATTGTCCACTTGCCTCTGGGTGGATCTCTCCTGCCATTTGTCAGGATATACTCTGGAGTGCTGATGGTAGTGGCTATGATGTTTGTAAGGTATGATTGCATGAGTTTGACCTCAAGGCTGTTTGACTTGTTGTGGAATAATGGGCCTCATGTCGAAGGAAGGATGTCCTGTCCTTGGAGGTTTGCAAGAATGACCCAGGGTATGAAGGGCTTGGCTTATGAGGAGCAGTTGAGAACTATAGGGCTGTACTCTGACTTTAGCAGGATGGCGAGGAATCAGGTTAAAACTTACTGAGAGGCTTGGATAGAATGGATGTGAAGAAATGTTTCCAGAAGGAGAGACTGAGACCCAGGGGCAACTTTTTCAGAACTGTGGAATTTTTTCATCTGGAAACTGGCAGATCTGTGGAACACATGGCATTGATTGTAGGTCTAAGACTGAGGTTATTTGGTAAAGAAATCAAAGGTTAGAGGGAGGAGGTGCAAAATTGGGATTGAGAAACACATCAGCCATGATCGAATGGTGGAACAGACTCAGTGGGCTAAATGGCCTAATTCTGTGCTTGTATCTTATGCCCTGATGGGTTAGTCTCCCTTTCCAATATCTAATCTGAAGCAGTTTTTATTTGTAGCAATGACCAACCAGATAAGATTGCTGACGCTTTTCAGGTTTAGAAGTTGCACCTGCCGTTTAGCCATTTATAGAGTCAGTGTCATACAGCACGGAAGCAGACCCTTCAGTCCAACTCCTCCACACTGACCATGTTCCTATTTCAAACTTGCCCCACCTCCCCTGTATTTGGCCCATAGGTTTCCTATTCATGTATTTATCGACATGTCTTTTAAATATTGTCCGTGGTAATTGTTTCTATTCTGATGTGACAATGAAGAACGCCTTTGGCTGACTCCCAAAGATTGAAGGCTACATGCAGTAGTCATTTTTATGGATAAAAGTTCTGTTGGATCTAATGTGATAATTAGTTAAATTGTTGCTTGGATTTCAAAACGTTTTATCTGGCAGCATTCTCTTAATAGAAATATAATGCAGGGAATATGCACAACACTGCTATACTTTATTTACAGCATAGATACTTGGATATCGTAGTATTTGAGGTCAGTAATTTTTGCCAGTTTATCGGTTGATGAGATGCCTGTTAAATTATTTTTAGATTAGATTCCCTACATAGTGGAAACAGGCCCTTCAGCCCAACAAGTCCACACCGCCCCTTGGAGCATCCCACCCAGCCCCATCCCATTCTTTAACCCACACACCCCTGAATACTACGGGCAATTTAACATGGCCAATCCACCTAGCCTGCACACCATTGGACTGTGGGAGGAAACCGGAGCATCGGAGAAAAACCCATGCAGACACAAGGTGAATGTGCAAACTCCGCATTTATGGTTACCCAAGGCTGGAATCAAACCCGGGTCCCTGGTGCTGTGAGGCTGCAGTGCTAACCACTGAGCCACCGTGCCACCCATATTGTTTTTGACTATCCCTATTCTTGAATTGACTCTTGTCATGTTAAAATGTGAATCAGAAACGCAACACTTCCTTCATGCAAGGTTCAGCTAAAAGACACCGAGAAAAGATTGAGAGTAATACTTTGCAGTTAGGAAATTGTTTTGAAGTATCCAAAATGTTAATCTGTTTTCTGTTATGCGCTTGTTTTTTTTTGGCTTTTGCCTGAACAATATAGTCTAATTTTTCTTTCAGCTATTAAATTGGTCTGTAACGTATAATCAGCAACACTCAATATGGAGTAGGAAAATGAATGATCATTAAGCTTATGACACGCATGCTTTTTTTAAGCTTGTAATTCACAGTGATGGTCTTGATTCTGAGAGCTGGAATAATATTTACGAAAGTGACAACCATCACAAGCATGTTTTAAATGCTGGAACGTCAGCCAAGTAAGCACCTTCACTCCTCTGTCTTCTTTTCAGGGCTGCAAATCTAATCTGCATTCTAAGCAGGTTCAATACCTGAAACTGGCTGGTCTTTGTGCTCGTTGCCACAGTGGGCTTTGAAGTATATTAGATTCTCTACCCTTGGAGTGTTTGGAGAACTTTATGTTCAACATCTTTGGCTTTTATAACCATTTTCAGTTTTAAATATTAGAAATTGGGTTTACATACAACTGATGCAGATCTGGTGGTTGATTCAATGTGTACGGTAATCTTGCTCTTTGAAGGTCTCGCAGATCATCTTGCATTGACTTTACTAACTTATCCGTCGGTTGTACTTGGATCCTTCCACTTGTATATCAGTTTGAGCTCAAAAATGATCAAAGTCCAGTTCGCAACCAAGGCCATTTTCTGTGGGTTGTGGTTCACGTGGCCTGTTTTGTATCTTGTCTTCCTGTTCTACTATATTTGGAATTTTATACTGCAGGCAGCCTTGGAATTACCATCCAAATTTTTCCTTGAACTTGATACTTTATCCTAGACTTGGCTTTGTCTTGACTATATTTTGCTTTGTGTTACCTTTGGAATATTACCACAATGGCATCTAACCTTTCTCAACTTTCCTGCATCTTGTTAGATGTTAGGTTCTCTAGTGATTACAGTATTTATTGGAACCCTGTTGAAGCTTTTCTACATACAGGAAGATGACTAAAGATAATTGTGGTAGATTGCTCCAGTTCATCTACAACACTGGGGATCCACTTGACAACGTGCATAATATCTTCAGTTGCCTCATCAATGAGATTCCCTCCAGCAGAATGCCAGAAGTGGGAAGGTGCAATTGTCAGTGAATAAGGTTCAGAGCCATTTTGTGATACTCAGAAGCAACTCATATGTGCATTGAGACCTGGCCGATAACTAGTAACAGAAATAGAAATTGCTGGAAATGTTCAGTAGGTCTAGCAGCATTGGTGGAGAGAAATCAGTTAACATTTTGGGTCGAGTGACCCTTCCTCAGACCTGCTGAGCTTTTCCAGCAATTTCTGTATTTGTTTGATTTATAGTATCCACAGTTTTTTTTGGTTTTTATTTAACATCGGGTCAGTGGCAAGTAGCTTTGTGCTACATGAGTGCCAAGAAACGATCATCCCCATCAAGAGAGAATCTAATATTCTCCCTTGACATTTCAGTAACATGCCTCTGACTAATCCCTATCCTCGAGGTTTCCAGTGACCAGGAACTGAATTGGGCGAGGCATTTAAAAAAGCCTCTGACCTGTTTTTGAAGTTATATATTCTGCGGCAAGTGAGTCACCCCAGTCTCCCCAGTGCCTGTCTAGTATCTATTATGCAAAATTCAATAGTGTTCCACCACTCAATATGTCAAGATTTTTGGTGGGGGAATGGGGCAGGGGGTTGGTGGTGGTGCTTATCTTGACCAGAAACTGATCTGGACTAGCCATACAAATACAGTGGCTACAAGAGCAGGTCAGAGTCTAAGAATACAGTAACAAGTAACTCAACGCCTGACTCCCCAAAGCTTGTCCAATGTCTTGCAACACACTCAAGTACTTGCCTGGGTGAGTGCACCTCCAACAGCACTCAAGCTTGATACCATCCAGGACAAAGAGCCCTCTTGGTTGGTGCCACATTTACGTGCATCCAATCCCTTCCATCACTGATACTCAACAACAGTGTGTACTATCTACAAGATGCACTATGGAAATTCACCAAAGACCTTCTAATAGCATCTTCCATACCCACACCCACAACCATGTAGAAGGATAGGGGCAGCAGATACATGGAATTAACACCTGCAACTTGACCCCCAAGGAAGGCTCACCATCCTGAATTGGAAAAATTTCACTGTTCCTTCAGTGTCTTTGGCTCAAAATCCTGGAATTCCTTCCCTGATGGCATTCTGGCTCTACCAACAGCATATGGATTGCAGGAATTCAAGAAGACTGGTCACTATCATCACCTCAAGGGCAACTAGGAATGGGAAATAAATGCTGGCCCAACCAGTAATGCCCATGCCCCATGAATGAATAAAATTGTCTTGTGTGATAGAATGCAGCCCCATTGTCTGGATGAATGGAGTGGTGGCAATATTAAAGAAGCTCAACACCGTCGAGGACAGTGCAACCCACTTGATTACATTTCACTGTCACTGGGTCAAAATCTTGGAATTTCGTCCCTCCAACCTAAGAACTGCAGTGCTTCGTGACGGCAGCTCCCCTCCACCTTCTCCAGGTGCACTAGTGATGTGCAATAACTGCTGGCTTATTCACTGTCCATATCCTCAAACATTTTAAAAACAAATCTCTGGTACATGAAACATTTGTTTGAACTTATTCAAAAGAACTGTTGAGCAAGAAACTCCTAAACACTTTTGAGAAGCAGTCAGATCATGTAGTTGTGTTGGACAGTTCTGTAATGCGGCATAGTGATGGGCATTCTGATTTAATATATTGTTTACTGTGGTATCAGAGGAAAGGACACGGCTGAACATAATAGTGCAGGGGATTGTCCTGGAATTAGAGCAATAACAGTCAAATGTTGGGATCTCTGGAGGGGGTGAGGTACAGCAAACTTTGTTTTAACCGCCATCTTTATGAACCAGTACTCTTTATAAAGCAACTGAAACTATATACCTCATACTGTCAAGTTTGTGATATTATTATAGTTTTTTATTTACCGCAGTGTAAATATACTTGTTCAGTTGAATGGCCGCACAAAATGTCAACAGTTGATTCAATTTTGAGTCAGTTTCTCTTCCAGTACCACAATCTACCACTATGTCAAAATAGTCAGTTGATAGTGAGAGAGAGAAGGCTCTTTGGCAAGTTTTATTTAAACCAAATTTGCATTATTATTTAAGTGATGCTGTAAATGAAGTGTATCAGTGTGTGTATACCCTCGCATTACATTTGTTATTTTGTCTGTTTTTACATCGATTATGTGATCCTCTTGACTGTCTGAAATATTTGATAAGCCTGGTCCCATAGGTACTGGAAATTTAAGTACTGTGGATGGAATTGAAATTATACATTAGATTGAGGAGCAAGAGTGAAGGGTGGTAATTTTTCAGTTGGTGCTTTGTATCTTGTGCTCGGCACCTTGAGGATAGGATTAGTGCAGGAGGAATGAAATTAGTGATGTGTTTGTCTAAAATGCTTATTGCTGAGAAAAAATACTTGTTTCTTCTCTAAGTATTATTTTAAAAACTGGATTAAGGCAGAAAAGTATATAAAATACAAGTTCAAAAATTATGAAGATTGAGCATTATCTGAATGCACAGTACCCCTAAAACTTTGGGGAGCCAGAAGTTTAAATCATTACAAGTCAAATTGAATTATATAACACAGGTGGCTTAATTTTGAGCAGAGTTGGGAACATGTATTGCAGAGGAGATTTATCATGTTAAGATAGCATTTGTTAGTGAAAGTATTTTACTTGAGTAGGGACCATAAGCATAGACGGAAGTCATTCTGCCCTTGAGGCTGTAGTAAATCATGGCTGATCCTATTTTCTCAATGCCGTATTCCCAGATTATTCCCATATTCTTCTGTCAGTAATTACTAGAAATAAATCAATCCTGCAACTTCCCGAATAGCCTAGCTTCCACAGCTTTCTGGACATTCTGAAGATATTCCATCCTGAATGAAGAGATTTCTTCCCATGATGTTATTCTGATGGTTTGGAAATAGGAAGTGAAGAAAAGAGCATTGCAGTCACTATGTGTAATTTTAAGCAATGATGTAATGTTTAAGGGTAAAATGAAGAATTGGATGCTGGAGATAGGAAGCAAAAACAGAAATTGCTGGTGAAACTCAGCAGATCTGGCAGCATCTATGGGGAGAAAGCAGAGGTGACATTTCAAGTTTGGTGACTCCTCTTCAGAGCCCCTGAAAGTTTAAAGAGCCTTGTTAGAAATATCCAAGTGCATGTCTACAGGGCATGAGACACACTAGTTGTAACCACTGTAGCCCTTCTGCCATTGGGAGCAGCCTGTCCCCATCAACTCTCTCCATGCTTTTTTTTTTGATACTCAAAATTGTAAATAATGTAAACAACACCCTTCGCCTTCTCTTCAACTCAAACAGTCTGACTTCTCCAACCCTTGCGTACTTGAAGTTACTGATCTCAGGAGTTAATCTTGTGAATTTTCTTTTTTATATGCTCTCCACTGTCTTTGCAGCCTTGCTAAAGTGTGGCACACAGCACTGAATACAGTGTTCCAGTTGAGGTCCGAATCAATATTCTACAAGTTTCAAGTCCTCCTTGCAATTGACTGTATCTCAAATAATAAAGCCCAGGATACTGTTCACTTTTTTTATTCACTGCCCTCTCAAACTATCCTACCAGTTTAAATGACCTGTGCAAATGCACCTAGGCCCATTTGCTTCTGCAGCCGCTTTTAAAGCTGTCCCCTTTTTATTTTGTCATCTGTCCATTTCCCTCTGACCAACATGAATAATCCTGCATTTAATCTGGTCCCTGTCCGTCCATTCTTCCAACTTGTCTGTGTCCTTTTAGAAGTGCTAAGCTGACCACCTTGGTTCTCATAACTTTCAAAATTTGTGTTGTAGCCATATTTTTGAAATTATGTCCCATATATCGATGTCACAAAATTTATAGGGCATTGGTATAGTGTACAATTTTGGCCTTTTTGATTTAAGGAAGGACATAAATATATTGGAGGCCATTCAGACAAGATTTACTAGGCTAAAACCTTAAAGGGCCAGGTTGTCTTGGGTAAGATGAGATTGGCAATATTTTGTGTCCGCTGGAATTTAGAGTAAGAGGTAATTTGATTAAAACATAAAATCCTGAGGAGTCTTAACAGGATGCATGCAGAAAGATGCTTTCTCTGGGAGAACTTAGAACTGGGAGTCAATATTTAAACACAAAGGACCTAAACAGAAACAGAAGTTGAAAAGCTCAGCAAGTTTGGCAGCATCTGTGAAGGGAAATCAAAGTTAATGTTTCAGGTCAGGTGACCCATCCAGATCCACAGCATTAACTTTGATTTCTCCCCTCAGATGCTGCCAGACCTGCTGAGTTTTTCCAGCAATTTGTTTCGTTTTTCTGACTTGCAGCGTCTGCAGTTCTTGCGGTTTTTACTTAAAAATACAGTGTTGTTTATTTAAGACAAATGGTGTTAATTTCTTGAGGGTGGGTGGGCTGAGTCTTTGGCTTACTTCTTTAAACAGCAGTAGTTGTAGAACCTTTGAATATTTTTAAGGCAGAGGTCAAAGAGCATCTGCAATAGACAGCAATGAGTTGATATTAAAATTGTATGGGCCATCCTGTTGACCGGCACAGTAGGCTCAAAGGTCTGAGTTGTCTCTAACTCATAATTTTTATGTTCATGTATTTCAGGGAAAGCAAGGTTCCCAAAATTAATCACAGGGAACTCTGCTAAAAAACCTCCTTTTGTGAAAGCATAAATTGACCACTACAGTTTCCTTTCATTTGCAACCTCTCTAACGCAGTAAAGTTTACAAAATGCTTTACAAGTAAATTACAATAACTTTGGCCCCTTCTGAATATTGGCCAGATGTAGACATACCAACGCTCTAATTTGTTGTGAAGTATGATTTTTAAATAAAATGAGGCACAGCTCACAACCTTGGTATTTTTAGTAGGCATTCTTATAAATTCATTGGCTGTTGCATTATGCTCCTCCCAGTACTTGCTGCCCATACCTAATTATTATCATTAGAATCCCTACAGTGTGGAAGCAGGCCCTTTTGATCCAACAAGTCCACACTCCCCCTCAGAGCATCCCACTACAACCCACCTAACCTACACATTCCTGGACACTACAGGCAATTTAGCGCTGTCAGTCCCCCTAGCCTTACATCTTCAGACTGTGGGAGCAAATTGGAGCACCCAAAGGAAACCCACACTCTCAGAGGGAGAATGTATAAACTCCACACAGTCATCTGAGGGCACAATCGGGACTCTGGCACTGTGAGGCTACAGTGCTAACCACTGAGCCACAGTGCCACTCTTCTGTTCAGAATCCTTAGAGGACATTGAGTCAACCACATTGCTATGGGTTCAGAGTCACACCTCAGCTAGGGTGACCCATAAAGACATTAGTGTACCAGATGGCTCTTTGTAACACAGATAATCAGCAATGGTTATGTGATTGTGATTGTCATTGACTGGCTTTTATTTGCTTCAAATTTCATGATCACCCATATTAGAATTTGAAATGTTACTACCATACCACTGCCTCTCATCTGCATATCGTCTCGAGACAGGTGGTCACCTGTGTAGCATGCTAAACAACTTTTTGTAGTGATTGTATGTTTCTTCTGTTCCTTTTGTAATCATAACTACTTGATAAACTAAGAAAGCTATTCTTCATGGACTGTAACTGAACACTGAATTGTCAATTTGCTGTGTTTCTCATTACTGTTCTTTTATCGTGGGCAGTGCTGCTAATGTGATTTTGAGCAGTTTTATGCTTATTTGGCAGATATTGCTTGCATGCAAAGATGAATTTGATCTGCAGTTGGAGAATGCTAAGGACAGATTTACTGCGTCATTTTCTGTAGAAGAGATCAAAAGACATTTAGCAGTTTACTTGGGATGAAATTGTAATTTCATTTTTGTTTTTTATCCTTGTGGAACATGTGGTGAATGCCTCCCTTGAAGTATGTTCCTCAGTAGTTGATAATCCCAATCAGATCCGAGAACTACCAGCTGAGATCAAATAAATTTAAATGTGTGACTGAAAGTGCTTTTTGTCCTTTCATGCATAGCAAGCAATTTCATGATGCATAGTCAACATTGATTTAGGTACAGCATTTAGATGTGGTTCTTGCCTAAGATATTATTGTATTTGTAACTCTGCCTAAGCAGGAAATATATATTTACCCATGTATAACATTTTTGGGTTTGTATCTAATGAGAGCTTTTCCTTTGGTCTGTGTGCTGCTTGATTATGATCGTGTGAAGTTGTATATATCTAATGAAAGACTGGTCAAGATGGCCAGTATTTTTGTGCACAAAATTGAATGCAAACTTGGCAGTCTCAAAGCTGTTTTGATGTGAGTTTCAATAATTAAATATTGAACAGACCATCAATGGTGGTATAAATACAATGGTGGTGTATACCACATGGTCAGCTTATGGACCTTCAGCGAAGGCTTATTTGAGGACCGTGCCTCTGACAGATGATAGATTGTTTTCCGATCTTGGAGTGGGATTTACATCAATAACTGATGAGAAAGCAGCCAGTTGCACCTAAGAAACAAAAACAGAATTTGCTGCAGAAGCTCAGCAGAGCTGGCTGCATCTGTGAATAGAAAGCAGAGTCAATGTTTCGAGTCCCGGGACCTGAGAAAGTGACAAGTGAAACAGCCAAGCTGTAGATTTTTGTTGAATTCAGAACCGTGTGATACAGTCTGTCTTTTGACCTTGATCACCACTAATTGAACCTGCAAAGCTCCATCCTTTAACTGTGACCTGGAACGGCTAAAACTCCTTTGTGAATTTAACTACGGTTTACTTAAGATTAGATGTGCCTACAGTGTGGAAACAGGCCCTTCAGCCCAACAAGCCCACACTGCCTCTTTTAGCATCCCACCCAGACCCATCCCCCTATAACCCACACACCCCTGAATGCTGCGGGCAATTCAGCATGGCCAATCCACTGAGCCTGCACATCTTTGGACTGTGGAAGGAAATCGGAGCACCCGGAGGAAACCCCCTCAGACACAGGGAGAATGTGCAAACTCCACACAGACAGTCACCCGAGGCTGGAATCGAACCCGGGTCCCTGGTGCTGCGAGGCTGCAGTGCTAACCGCTGAGCCACCGTGCCGCCCCAACCTGATTTTTTAGAAAAGCTGAAGTACATGCCTAGATACTTTGTGATAAGATACGAAAAGTAATGGAGTGTGCAGATTGTTGGGGCCTGATGCTCCCCTTCTGGAGGTTTAATTTACAGTCCATTCTATCAGTGGAAACAACAGTTAATTTTCTAAATAAAAACTGTGGATTCTGTAAATCAGGAAAAAACCAAAGTTGCTGGAAAAGCTCAGCAGGTCTGGTAACATCTGTGAAAGAAAAAAAACCAAATGCTGCCAGACCTGCTGAACTTTTCCAGCAACTTTGTTTTTGTTGTTAATTTGCTGTAGCTGATGAGAGGGAGGATGGTTCATTATTGACCTGTTTTCCTAATTAACCTGTTCAGAGATTTTTATCTCTGGAGCAGGTGGGACCAGAACCCAGGCCTCTTAGTCCAGGGGTAGGGACACAATGACTGCACTACAAGAGGACCGTGGGAGATTGGTTCAAAATTTAAGGGTGACATTCAGATCAGCTGAAAATCCAATAGAATGTCAAACTATAAACTTACCCTAATTCATTATTATTAATAAACGACTCCCATTAAATGACTATATAGCTTGTATAGTTTCTCTAGTTATTGGTTATCTAATTCAAATCACTTTATTCATGTTTTAATTTTGTTTCAGTGAATGATAGTGTCGAGAAAGGGTATGTCCCTTAAGGAGAGAGGCGCCAATGTCCAACCGGCCTAATTACAATACAGGGGGGTCGCTGCGACGTTCACAGAGGAACACTGCCGGGGCCCAGCCGCAAGACGAAGCAACAGGAGGAAGGCAAGTAAAAATAATTTTTGAAACTGGCTCTTTCGTGTGCATTTGTGTTCTGACTGGCCCACAGCTGAGTGGAGGTTTCTATCAGAATGTCGTAAGAGTTAGTGGTGGTTGAGAAACAAAACAGCCCTAATGTAGCATTACATGTGAATCTTCACTGAGGGCACAGTGTGGTCCATTAGTAGAAAATCAACTGACAAATCAGGGAAATATCTGGTGTTAATAAAATGTGAGGCTGGATGAACGCAGCAGGCCCAGCAGCATCTCAGGAGCACAAAAGCTGATGTTTCAGGCCTAGACCCTTCATCAGCGAGGGGGATGGGGTGAGGGTTCTGGAATAAATAGGGAGCGAGGGGGAGGCGGACCAAAGATGGGGAGAAAAGAAGATAGGTGGGGAGGAGAGTATAGGTGGGGAGGTAGGGAGGGGATAGGTCAGGTCAAGGAGGTGGGATAAGGTCAGTGGGTAGGAGATCGAGGTGCAGCTTGGGGTGGGAGGAAGAACAGGTTAGAAGCAGACAGGTTGGACTGGTTTTGGGATGCAGTGGGTGGAGGGGAAGAACTGGGTTGGTTGTGTGGTGCACTGGGGGGAGGGGACGAACTGGGCTGGTTTTGGGATGCGGTGGGGGAAGGGGATATTTTGAAGCTTGTGAAGTCCACGTTGATACCATTGGGCTGCAGGGTTCCCAAGCGGAATATGAGTTGCTGTTCCTGCAACCTTTGGGTGGCATCATTGTGGCACTGCAGGAGGCCCATGATGGACAAGTCATCTAAAGAATGGGAGGGGGAGTGGAAATGGTTTGCGACTGAGAGGTGCAGTTGTTTATTGCGAACTGAGTGGAGGTGTTCTGCAAAGTGGTCCCCAAGCCTCCGCTTGGTTTCCCCAATGTAGAGGAAGCCACACTGGGTACAATGGATGCAGTATACCACATTGGCAGATGTGCAGGTGAACCTCTGCTTAATATGGAAAGTCATCTTGGGGCCTGGGATAGGGGTGAGGGAGGAGGTGTGGGGGCAAGTGTAGCATTTCCTGCGGTTGCAGGGGAAGGTGCCGGGTGTGGTGGGGTTGGAGGGCAGTGTGGAGCGAACAAGAGAGTCATGGAGAGAGTGGTCTCTCTGGAAAGCAGACAAGGGTGGGGATGGAAAAATGTCTTGGGTGGTGGGGTCGGATTGTAGATGGCGGAAGTGTCGGAGGATGATGCGTTGTATCCGGAGGTTGGTGGGGTGGTGTGTGAGAACGAGGTGGATCCTCTTAGGGCGGTTGTGGTGGGGGCGGGGTGTGAGGGATGTGTTGCGGGAAATGCTGGAGACGGTCAAGGGCGTTCTTGACCACTGCCTGGGGAAAGTTGCGGTCCCCGAAGAACTTGGACATCTGGGATGTGCGGGAATGGAATGCCTCATCGTGGGAGCAGATGCGGCGGAGGAATTGGGAATAGGGGATGGAATTTTTGCAGGAGGGTGGGTGGGAGGAGGTGTATTCTAGGTAGCTGTGGGAGTCGGTGGGCTTGAAATGGACATCAGTTACAAGCTGGTTGCCTGAGATGGAGACTGAGAGGTCCAGGAAGGTGAGGGATGTGCTGGAGATGGCCCAGGTGAACTGAAGGTGTTGAAGTGGATGAATTGTTCGAGCTCCTCTGGGGAGCAAGAGGCGGCGCCGATACAGTCATCAATGTAACGGAGGAAGAGTTGGGGTTTGGGGCCTGTGTAGGTGTGGAAGAGGGACTGTTCCACGTAACCTACAAAGAGGCAGGCATAGCTAGGGCCCATGGGGGTGCCCATGGCCACCCCCTTTGTCTGTAGGAAGTGGGAGGAATCGAAAGAGAATTTGTTGAGGGCAAGGACGAGTTTGGCTAGGCGGATGAGGGTGTCCGTGGAGGGGGACTAGTCGGGCCTGCTGGACAGGAAGAAGCGGAGGGCCTTGAGGCCATCTGCATGCGGAATACAGGTGTATAGGGACTTGACGTCCATGGTGAAAATGAGGTGTTGGGGGCCAGGGAATTGGAAGTCCTGGAGGAGGTGGAGGGCATGGAGAGCACCAAACCATCATCTCCAACGCCAACACCGTTCATGACCTCATTACCTCAGGAGACCTCCCACCCACAGCCTCCAACCTCATTGTTCCCAAACCCCACATGGCCCGTTTCTATCTCCTTCCCAAAATCCACAAACCTGCCTGCCCTGGTCGACCCATTGTCTCAGCCTGTTCCTGCCCCACCGAACTCATCTCCACCTATCTGGACTCCACTTTTCTCCCCTTTTGGTCCAGGAGCTCCCTATCTACTTCCGTGACACCACCCACACCCTCCACCTCCTCCAGGACTTCCAATTCCCTGGCCCCCAACACCCCATTTTCTCCATGGACGCCCAGTCCCTATACACCTGTATTCCGCATGCAGATGGCCTCAAGGCCCTCCGCTTCTTCCTGTCCCGCAGGCCCGACCAGTCCCCCTCCACCGACACCCTCATCCGCGTAGCCAAACTTGTCCTCACCCTCAATAACTTCTCTTTCGATTCCTCCCACTTCCTACAGACAAAGGGGGTGGCCATGGGCACCCGCATGGGGCCCAGCTATGCCTGCCTCTTTGTAGGTTACGTGGAACAGTCCCTCTTCCGCACCTTCACAGGCCCCAAACCCCACCTCTTCCTCTGTTACATTGACTGTATCGGCGCCGCCTCTTGCTCCCCAGAGGAGCTCGAACAATTCATCCACTTCACCAACACCTTCCACCCCAACCTTCAGTTCACCTGGGCGATGTCCAGCACACCCCTCACCTTCCTGGACCTCTCGGTCTCCATCTCAGGCAACCAGCTTGTAACTGATGTCCATTTCAAGCCCACCGACTCCCACTGCTACCTAGAATACACCTCCTCCTGCCCATCCTCCTGCAAAAATTCCATCCCCTATTCCCAATTCCTCCGCTCCTGCCGCATCTGCTCCCACGATGAGGCATTCCACTCCCACACATCCTAGATGTCCAAGTTCTTCAAGGACCGCAACTTTCCCCAGGCAGTGGTCGAGAACGCCCTTGACAGCATCTCCCTCATTTCCCACAACACATCCCTCACACCCCGCCCCCGCCACAACCGCCCAAAGAGGATCCCCCTCGTTCTCACACAACACCCCACCAACCTCCCGGATACAACGCATCATCCTCCAACACTTCCGCCATCTACAATCCAACCCCACCACCCAAGACATTTTTCCATCCCCACCCTTGTCTGCTTTCCAGAGAGACCACTCTCTCCATGACTCCCTTGTTCGCTCCACACTGCCCTCCAACCCCACCACACCGGCACCTTCCCCTGCAACTGCAGGAAATGCAACACTTGCCCCCACACCTCCTCCCTCACCCCTATCCCAGGCCCCAAGATGACTTTCCAAATTAAGCAGAGGTTCACCTGCACATCTGCCAATGTGGTATACTGCATCCACTGTACCCGGTGCGGCTTCCTCTACATTGGGGAAACCAAGCGGAGGCTTGGGGACTGCTTTGCAGAACACCTCCGCTCAGTTCGCAATAAACAACTGCACCTCCCAGTCGCAAACCATTTCCACTCCCTCTCCCATTCCTCTGACGACATGTCTATCGTGGGCCTCCTGCAGTGCCACAATGATGCCACCCAAAGTTTGCAGGAGCCGCAACTCATATTCTGCTTGGGAACCCTGCAGCCCAATGGTATCAATGTGGACTTCACGAACTTCAAAATCTCCTCTTCCCCCACTGCATCCCAAAACCAGCCTAGTTCGTCCCCTCCCCCCACTGCACCACACTAACAGCCCAGCTCTTCCCCTCCACCTACTGCATCCCAAAACCAGTCCAACCTGTCTCTGCCTCCCTAACCTGTTCTTCCTCTCGCCCTTCCCTTCCTCCCACCTCAAGCCGCACCTCCATCTCCTACCCACTAACCTCATCCCACCTCCTTGACCTGTCCGTCTTCCCTGGACTGACCTATCCCCTCCCTTCCTCCCCACCTATACGCTCCTCTCCACCTATCTTCTTTTCTCTCCATCTTCGGTCCGCCTCCCCCCCTCTCCCTATTTATTCCAGTTCCCTCTCCCCATCCCCCTCTCTGATGAAGGGTCTAGGCCCGAAACGTCAGCTTTTGTGCTCCTGAGATGCTGCTGGGCCTGCTGTGTTCATTCAGCCTCACATTTTATTATCTTGAATTCTCCCGCATCTGCAGTTCCCATTATCACAAATATCTGGTGTTGTTGAGGTTAAGAAAGGCGTTAGCCGTACCCTGTATTCAATCTTGAGTGTGTGGGCTATTTGTAAATATTTGCTTAAAAAATAGCATTTGCTGAGCCAAGGTTTAAATTTGACTTGGACTGCAGTTAAAATAAGCAAAAATTTATTATTCAGGACCCCCCAGTATGTTGCAGATATTATTGCTTCACATTCTCAATGTCCAATGTTTGAGTAATTAAGATGTTTCATTTTTCTTTGCAATAGGTCACAGTCAGAAGAGACAAAACAGAAACCGATTCCGAGTAGGCCAACTTCTAAAGCACCAAAATTGCAGCCAGACACTACCTCTGGACGGTCCAGAGGGCGTGTGTCACGAAGGTATAAGATATTTTGTAAAAAGAATTTTATTGAATTAATGTCTATCAGTATTCCAGAAGCAAGCTTAGTGAGCCAAATGACTTTTGATGCTGTGAAATAAAAATGGTCTCTCCATAATGTGCTACGAATTAGAATCTGACTGTAGGATATCCGCTGCGAACCTTGATTTGTTTCCTGTCAACCTGGAGAACGTGACCTATAAACACACAGTCCAAGCTTCCCAACTTATTTCGAGTTCATCCTTGTTTCCCATTCTCCTGTTTTACTTAGAACTTGATTCCTGTTCACTGTTTTAGTTTTGAGAGAATACTGCTTCCTGTCCGCTGTAGCAGATCCAGGAGTATTGAAACAGTGCAAAGAAGTTGAAATTTGTGATGAAAGGTAAATTGAGAACTCTTGGCCTAAAGGGCCTACTTTTGTGCTGTAGACATCTATGACTGACTCAATGACTCTTGTGCCCCTTTATAAGCACTCTTTTTCAGAATCAGTAAGCACTTAAATAAAACAGCCTTCAATGCTTTTTAGCAATTAGATGGAGCGTTAAAATATGATTGCATTATAATATGGCCTGCAGTTTCTTGGCACAAGTAAAAGGCAGTCCCGTCAACTGCTTTTTTTGGAATTTTTCAGCCTCTAATCATATGAGGAATGATTTTCACTATTGTCATCCCAATAAGAAATTGTATCAGAGATAATGGGATCTGCAGATGGTGGAGAATCCAAGATAACATAGTGTGAAGCTGGATGAACACAGCAGGCCCAGCAGCATCTCGGGAGCACAAAAGCTGATGTTTCGGGCCTAGACCCTTCATCAGAGAGGGGGATGGGGTGAGGGTTCTGGAATAAATAGGGAGAGAGGGGGAGGCGGACCGAAGATGGAGAGAAAAGAAGATAGGTGGAGAGGAGCGTATAGGTGGGGAGGTAGAGAGGGGATAGGTCAGTCCAGGGAAGACTGACAGGTCAAGGAGGTGGGATGAGGTTAGTAGGTAGGAGATGGAGGTGCGGCTTGGGGTGGCAGGAAGGGATGGGTGAGAGGAAGAACAGGTTAGGGAGGCAGAGACAGGCTGGACTGGTTTTGGGATGCAGTGGGTGGAGAGGAAGAGCTGGCCTGGTTGTGTGGTGCAGAGGGGTCAGGGGGCGAACTGGGCTGGTTTTGGGATGCAGTGGGCGAAAGGGAGATTTTAAAGCTGGTGAAGTCCATATAAGAAATTGTCCTGTTTTGGATTTGGGTGATTCCGATTTGTGACTTGCCCCTCACTGTGAAAAGATGAGGGTTTAGCAAAATTTTCAATAACCTAGGAATTAAACTTTGATCTCCCTTTTTAAAGGTGAATCTCCAGCAAATGCCAGACTTTATTGCCTGTATTGTCTGCATTGTCCTCTATCTGCTGCTTGCAGATAACACATGGATAACTTTGATTGCAACATTAAGGCATTTTCTGTTGGGGAAGTTTGCAGTTGGATTTGAACCCTTGGCTTAAGATTTGGTTTTTCCAATTGTCTGCTGGTGCAGTCTGATTATAAGCTGAGTATTTCAAAGAAAACATGTATAACTCCACTCCTAGGGACAGGAAGTTCCAATAGGCAAGTCCATTTTTTAACAGGCTTGTGGGTTTTCTGTGGTATTCCATTTTAGTTTGACTCCATTGTTTTGGAGGGAAGCTTACTTAATAAAGCACCTAAGAAATTAGATGCTTGGAACGTTACTGCATGCTTTCTGCAGCATACGATTTTAGGATGACTGCATACTGCATGGAGCTCTGAAATGTGTACAGCAGAAATGTTTTAACTAGTTCTTTTACTGAAAGTTTGAAGTATGCATGTTTTGATATTGGTATGGAAGGAAGTAATTGACATTTGGCAGCATTTTGCTTGTGAAGATCTTGGAATTTGAGAATTAAAAGTAGCAGTTGCAAAACACATTTTTCTGAACTCCTGCAGCCTTATTAAGCTTCTGCTAACTTACATATGTAACTCTGTATACAGTAACTTCTGTCATAAACATGCATGGTAACCTTTCAATGTTTCCTTCTCAGGAACTCCAGGAGTTGTAGCTCTTCATCTGTTGCTTCTGTGACACAGCAAGACGATAGAATTAGGTCAGAACGACCCAAAACTGGACAAACTAAAAGGGACGGTTCCCGAAGCAGTTTGAGAGGTGTGAAACGTGGTCCAAGCCCTGATTACAGTAATTCAAACTCCACCTGCTCTGCCAAAAGGCCCAAAGCACTTCAACCTTCAGAAAATCCTACTGAAACACCAAAACCCAAGTTGCAAACAAAGTCCCCAAAGAAAAGGAAGTCCGTGCAAGATCAGATAAGAACTGCCCCAGCAGCCTCTACAAGTAAGGCCCAGAGTAGAAAACAGACTGGGCCTGTCAGTGCCTCCCCCTTTCAAAAAAGGAAAAAGATTGAAAGTACAACTTGTGTAAACAGTGATTCTGTGGCTGACTCGATCAGTGCTGAAGAGAGATCTGCAAAACCAACCAAGCTGGCTTCAAAATCAGCGACCTCAGCCAAAGCTGGGTGTAGCACTGTCACTGATTCTTCTTCTTCTGCATCTACATCATCCTCCTCTTCTGCTACTGTTTCTGGTGCTGTGCCTCAGGGAGCCAGGCTAAAGCAAGGAAAAGATCAAAATAAAGCTCGTCGTTCCCGCTCAGCCTCTAGTCCCAGCCCTCGTAGAAGCAGCCGAGAAAAGGAGCAGAGCAAAACTGGTGGTTCCTCTAAATTTGAGTGGGCTGCTCGTTTTAGCCCTAAAGTTAGTCTGCCGAAAGCAAAACTGTCACTCCCAGGGTCTTCCAAATCGGAGACTTCAAAGCCAGGGCCTTCAGGCCTACAAGCCAAGTTAGCTAGTGAGTTGATGAAATTAATTGATTTGTGTCTTGGATTAAGCAGTGTCAAAAAAAATTAAAAGTAAAACTTTTGTACTAAAGCTAAGTTTTGGAACTGTTGATCCAACTTATGAACGAATCACTGTGTAATGCTGTACTAACCAAAATCTGAAGTGGTGTGAGTCAGCTAAACTTTTCTGTTGTGTAAGTTGTGATCCAGACTTGTTAGAAGTACAAAATATAATCCGTGCTGATGTGTACTGCTGTGTTTATTTAAAAGCAAAGTGTGCCATGCCTCAGGTAATTTTCTGTAGCAGACATGGCAAATTGTGTGATTTAATAGCTGAAACTTAGGACATTTGACCCTTTTGAAATAAACACCTGGCCTTATGCTGCGAATTTTTGCTGACCATTCAGCTTCCTCAAGCAGGAAAAAGATTTGAAGTCTGTCCCTTGTTGAGAATACCTAATATTACTGTACATTCAACTAGTGTCAAGTCTATGACCTCTGGTCTGTGTTCTTGCACGCATTTAGCGTAGGTGATTAATCTGGATTTTGTCCTCGTGTGTCTTATTAAAATTTAAATGCTGTAACAATAACTGAGCTTCAACCTTGGTTTGTTTAAATGAACTTAATTTGGAGGTAGTTTAAAATGGAAGCTTGCATGTTTAACTCCCTTAAATGCTGAACTACGGCCTGGTTTGAGCAGTAATATTATGATAATTGTAGCAGTCTTCAAAGACTAACTTGGACAAGTCTGCTGGAAGGAAAGCTTCTTAAAAGGACCGTTTTAAACTTATGGTGAACTTACTGGTGAATTTAATTCTTTAGTTTGAAAAGAGATGTCATTTGTTTGTTTCAGAAGAAACAACTAGTTACAGAGAGCCCAAAAGGAGCATTTTCTTTTCCCTGTTAGATGTGAAGTGAAACATTATTTTGGAGTTAAACTTGGGTGAAGAGAAAGCCATGAATCTTGTAAACTTGGTGTTTGGGGTTTTTGCAACCATACCAATTCATAGACACTTTCACGTCCTTTTCTTTGTTCGAACTGTCAGACGACCACTTTGTTTAATCTTGCTGTGAAATTAGCTAATTAGTTTGAACTTTAAGCACATTATGGGATAAATTGCCATACAAGTTGACACGTTACTTTGCTGAAAGTCTACTTTACCCTGCCTTGGTAAATTCTATCTGCCAACATGCCACTCTTGTAAAAGCTTTTACATTATTGGAATGGCACAGATATTTCTCCCTGATGTACATTTTTACTGATGTCTACTGTTGAACTCTTTAAAGGCTTGAGAAGGTCTACTAAGAAACGCAGTGAATCACCACCAGCAGAGCTCCCCAGTTTGAGGAGGAGCACACGGCAAAAGACCACGGGCTCCTGTGCTAGTACCAGGTAATCCTTCAGAATTCAACTTGTGTACGGCACTGTAATACAAGCTAATGGCAGCTTGCATGACCTCTTGGTCTTTGTTCATACTATGGGCATACAGAAAGTTGCAAATTTCAGCAATGTAGGTGCAACTTTGTTTACAGACTAAGTGAATCTGACTTGTTAAAAACAAATATAAAAGCTGTAGCTAGATTCTGAAGGACCTTCCTCCTCAAACAAAAACTTTTGTGAATTGCCCTGATTAGCACAAGACGTACAACTTTTGTCATTTTTTTCCAGCAGTAATCATGTTCTGTACCATCAAACAACTATATCCTTACGCTGAAAATTTTTATTTTGACAAATTAAATTCCCATGTTTTCAAATCAAGTAACTTAGAACCTTAAAAATATAAATCCGTCATACTGCTTGCAGTCTATTTTACTCTCCGAACATCCCACTAATTAACCTTGGTTGCTGTAGAGCCTCTTATTTTTTTATTTGTATACTGGTTGAGGGCGTCACTGACCTAGCAGCATTCATTGTCCGTCTCCAATTGCCCAAAGGGCAGTTAAGAGCCAGCCGCATTGCTGTGGATCTAGAGTCACATGTAGGCCAGACCAGGTCAGGATGGCAGGTTCTTTCCCTAAAGGGCATTAGTGAACCAGATGAGTTTTTCCAACAGTCGACGGTGGATTCAAGGTCATCATTAGATTCTTAATTCCAGATCTTTATCAAATTCAAATTTGAATTCAGATTCAAATTCCACTATCTGCTGTGGCTGGATTCAAACCCGGGTCCCCAGAATATTGTCAGGGTGTCTGGACTAACAGTCCAGTGATAATACCACTAGGCCATCTTGCCACCCCTTTGGCTTACAACTCCGCCTCTTCTGATTAATCCTCTTGCTGATCCTCAGACTTGTGACCTGTCCTGTTTCTTCACTCATTCTTTTGCTGCTGATCCTTTTTCCCAATCTCCCTTTCTTAAATAGAGGTAAGTGTAGCGCTGGATGAACACAGCAGGCCAGGCCGCATCAGAGGAACAGGAAAGTTGACATTTTGGGTTGGGACCCTTTCATTCCCTTGTGTCCACATATCAATGAATTCCATTCACGTTTGGAACCTCTGCTGCTTGGCCCGCTGTGTTCCTCCAGCTCTACAGTGTTATCTCTGTCTGCAGCATCTGTAGTTCTCGCTATCTCCCGGTCTTGAATCCTCACTGTGAATATGATTTGGTACAGAAGAGTTACAAGAGGCGGATGGAGCGGCTTCAGCTTGGAGGAGCTAAGTTCTGTTCAAATGAATCTACGATCAGCTCCATTATTTTTGGATCAGAAATCTCTTCATCCACACTTTGCCAGGGTTTTAAAATCATTGGGAGAAACTTCCAGATGCAGAGTGCAGACAGACCCTGAGTAAGCCGGAATGATGCTTTCCTAGTTTTACCACAGTGAGTCCTGTGCTAGCCTAGTGTCCCAAATGTACTCCATTTATAGTTGATAACATTATCTTTTTGTCACGATCTATTACCAGGAGATGACTTTCCCTTTGGAAAGTTGATCACAAAGAACTTAACCTCTTGCAAGTTGAACCTACCTCCTCCCACTTCTACCCATAAGTATCCCAGAACCTCAGAAGGGAATGGGATGCTGATGATACAAGGATTAGCGAGTACACTGGACTAGGTAGGGCTCAGGCTATGAACCAGAAGATCATTAGTGAGTTAGTGGGAACTACATTTTTCTGATGAAGGGTCTATGCCCAAAACATCAGCTTTTGTGCTCCTAAGATGCTGCTTGGCCTGCTGTGTTCATCCAGCTCTACACCTTGTTATCTCGGTCATCAGTGAGTGTTGGTCAGGTAATAGCTATGGAAATGATTCCAGAATGATGCTGCTGTATCAGATCAGCAGGAACTAAGATTAAAACAGATCTTTGGATACTGGATGAGAATACAGGGCCATTAACTGTTTTGTATTAATGGTCAACGTTAAAGGTGGATACATTTTACAATGGATTCAGTATGAGGTATTACAAAATGTCATTGAATTTTTTTACTAAATAATTAGCTGAGGCCCAAACAACATTGACAGTCAGTTAGCGTTTTCTCTTGCCATGGTAGTTATTTAAATTCGGGATTTCTAGTTCATCCCAAAAAAAAATGAATGTAGAAATATAAACACAAACTTTGAAAGTTTTGCCTTGTGACTAGTTGTAGAACAAATAAGTTTTTAAGTGGGAACTTGTTTGAGTGGAAAAGAGATTTGTGTTTGAGCTCAACATTAGAGTTAAATGCTAATTTCCTTGAAGTCTGAGAGTTAAACTTCAGCTGTGAAAGAAAACATTCTCCTAACTATTTACCAGCTAGTGTTTCTTTATCTGCAGATGCTGCTGAGTTTCTCTGTCATCCACAGTATTTTGCTTTTACTTCCGAACTACCATTCTTCCCCGATGAAGTGCTTGTATAGAATTTGGGTTTTGTAGCAGCAATGTAATTATGCCTTGCATGAGTCTTAGTTTCTGCTGGTATGCCTGTTGGTGTTGAACGGTGTAGGATTTCTGGAGAGTGTAGACTATTAACACCTGCACATAGATATAGAATTTTTGATTTGGCATGTAGATTAAAAGTGGTCCTGTTGGACACCTAGCTAATCAAACTATTGCAATAGCAAGATAAAATTGGTGATATTTAGTAATGGTGTTTTAGAGCCAGGGAGCCGTACAACATGGAAACAGACCCTTTGGTCCAACCAGTCCGCGCTGAACACAATCCCAAACTCGCCAAACTTCGCAACCTCCTATGCTCCAGTGGAAAAAGTCACAGCCTATCCAGCCTCTCTTTATCGCTCCAACCTGGCACCATCCTGGTAAATCTCTTCTGAACCCTCTAGATTGTTAATAACCTTTCTATAACTGGGCAACCAGAACTAGAGACAGTATTCCAGAGGAGGCCTCACCAACGTACTGTACAACCTCAGCATGACTTTCCAACTCTTGTACTCAGAAGGTCTGAGCAATGAAGGGAAGCACGCCAAACATCTTTTTAACCATTCTATCTATATGTGACAAACTTCAAGGATCTGCTTCCCCCTCCCAAAATAAACCAGGTCCCTCTGTTCTACAACATCCCTTAATGCTCTGCCATTAATTTTGCTCCGCCCTTGCTTCTTTTAAAACCAGAATGCAGCATCTCACATTTATCCAGGTTGAACTCTATCTACCATTTTTCAGCCCATTGACCCATTTAATTGAGATCCCTTTGCATTCTTAGAAAACTTTCTTCATTGTCTATCATGCCACCAATTTGGGTGTCATCCGCAAACTTACTAACCATGCCTTCTATTTCTCAACCAAATCATTTGTATATTTGACAAACAAAAGAGGACCCAGAACCAGTCCATGCAGAACACTGTTGGTGACAGGCCTCCAGTCTGAAAAGCAGCTGTGCATCATTACTCTGTCTCCTGTCGTTAAGCCAACTGTGTATCCAATTGCAAGCTCACCCTAAATCCCATGTGTCCTAACTTTACAAATTGGTCTGCCATGTGGAAGCTTGTCAAAGGCTTTACTAAAATCCAAATAAACAACATCTACTGCTCTGCCATCATCAACCTTTTTGGTAGCTTCCTCAAAAAAACTGAATCAGGTTTGTGAGACACTATATTTTCCTCGCATAAACCATGTCCCTAATCGATTTTTGCCTGTGTAAATCCAGTCTCTTATAATTACCTCAAGCAATTTACCCACAACCAATTTGGATTAAGGCAAATTTTAATGGTATGAGACAAGAACTTTCAAAAGTTGATTGGAGTAGACTGTTCGCAGGTAAAAGGACACCTGACGAGTGAGAAGCATTCAAAAGTGTGATGAGAGTTAAGAGGCATCATGTTCTTGTTCAGTGAAAGGTAAGGCTGATAAGATTAAGGAACAGTGGATGAATAAAGATATTGAGGTTCTAGTCAAGAATAAAAGAGAATCTTTTAGATGTAGACAACTCAGTACAATTGAATCCCTTAATCAGTATAGAGTGTAGGAGCATTCTTAAGAGAGACATCAGGAAGGCAAAGAGTGGGTATGAGGTAGGAGCATTGGCAGATAAGGTCAAGATCCAAAGGGACTCTTCAAATACAGTAAGAGCAGGGCTGAGCCTCTTAAAGTTCAGGGAGGTAGTCTTTGTGTCGAGCTCCAGGAGATGAGACATAATAAATGAATATTTTGTGTCTGTTTTTACTGCGGAGAAAGAAATGGAGCCTAGTGAAGGCAGAGAAATAAACTTTGTTTTAAAAACCGTTCATGTTACAGAACAGGAAGTTTGGGTGGTCTTAGAATATAAAGGTGGATAAATCTTCAGAAACTGATCTCATGTATCCCAGAATGTTGTGGGAAGTAAGGGAGGAAATTACAAGGCCCCTCGTGGAAATATTTGCAACATCTGTAAGTATGGATGAGGCGCCTGATGACTGGAGGGTGGCTAATGTACCTTGGTGTTAATTTTATATGAATAGAGATTCCAGTTGATGTTGCCAAGACCCTTCAGAATTTTACTTGTTTGAATGTGATCATCCCTCATTCTACCGAAGTCTAGCCTGTAAAGGTCCAAGTTACTGAACTGCTCTTTATACATCCTTTGAGGGGAGACATTGGCCTTGTGGTATTCTTGGTGGGCTAGTAATCCTAGAATAATGTTATGGGGTCCTGAGTTCAAATCAGAGTATGGCAGATGGTGGAATTTGAATTGTATAAAAATCTGGAATTAAAATCTAATGACTGTAAAAGCATTGTTGATATGTCAAAAAATCCTATGATTCACTAATGTCTCTTTCGGGGAGGAAACTGCTGTCCTTAGCTGGTCTAGCCCACAAATGACTGGGCCCAAAAAATGAGGTTGACTTGTAACGGCTGTCTGAAAAGGCCAAGAAAGCCATTCTGTTGTATTCAAGGGTACCTGTGACTGGGCAGTAAATGCTGCCCCATCCAGCAATGTCCTCTAGCAATTGCAGTAGTGAATTTTGAAAAAAGAAAATGGTGGGATAACCCTCTTCAGAAAACAGTCTAGTGAAATTTCCTGTTGTATTTCCAGTGATAATGGAGATCAAAATTGTGTATGTTGCATCAGGTGTGGTCTCATCAATGGTTGTACAACTCCAGCAAGACTTGTTATTCTAGTCCAACCCCTTTTGAGATAAATGTTGACATGCTATTGTAATGTATTTGCTTGCTGTTCTTGCATGAAGGTGTTCTTTGCACATCAACATTTTAGAATTTTCTCACTTAAAATAATTGCTTTTCAATTCTTAAGGCAGACAATAATCTTGTGCTTCATAATATATTCCCCCATGCCACCTTGATTCCCACTTCATTAACCCTCTCATCTCTTTGCAGCCTTTGTGTGTCCTTACAACTTGATTCTTGCCCTGCATTGTATTTATCACTAAACTTACAAACAGTTGGAGTAACAAATGTATGTGGATGTTTGTCATCCCTCCTGGACACGAGATGAATGTTGACATCGTTAAATAGTGACTTTACTAGTTCGAATTGCAATTACTTTGTATCACTTAGAGCGTGGAAATAATTGCTATTTTTATCACCATTCCCGGAAATAGTCGGCGAGGCTCTGGCCTGGGCAAAAGAGGAGCATCTGAGGCTCGCCGACAGGAGAAGATGGCAGATCCTGACAACAACCAGGATGGAGCAAATTCTTCGCGCACAGAAGATGTACCTCAAGGAGCATCAGGTAAAAGTATAATCTATTCTAATCAGGCCTAATGACTTGAAAGTGAAGTGATGTGTAATATTTTTCAGAACACAATGTTGCAAAAATGGTAAGTCTAAGAATGAATATTGCAAGATAATGGCATATGGTCGAAAACCAATGGAGTTCAGTCACAGATCAGCCGTGATCTCATAGAGTGATGGAACAGGCTCGAAAGACTGGCTTACTCCTAGTCCTGTGTTACAGTGCTTCAGTAATATTTGAAATCCATTTTCAGATATTGTCATTCAGCTTTATTAAACTTGGTAGCTTGCTTTCGAGTGTTACAGTGAGATTTGATAATGCTTCTACCATCTGAAAATACTGCACTTAGGATTTATCTTGAATGAAAGTAAAATGATCTGGCTGAGTCTCCATTCATTCAGTTGAAGTCTTTCAGGTACAAAATGCAATATTCCCATTAGTAACCAGCTTCAATTTCTCACCCCAGAAAAGCATTTTTACTTGGCTTTATATTCTAAGATGGTTCCTGGGCTGAATCAGGTGATCTGAGCAGTGCTCCAACAATATACAAGTGAATTTAAGACACACACTCAGAATCGACAGACATGGGTCTTCAGCAAGCTAATAAAGCACAAACCTGTTTTCAGTCTAAAAGCTGTAATACTTGCTAACTTATCGAATTGCTGAGGGATATGTAGAGTTTTTTTAAATCAAAATGCACTTCATCTCATTTTATCCAGACTTGGATTCCATCTGCTATTTTTCAGCCCTTTGACCCATTTGATCAAAATCCCTTTGTAATTTGAGAAAACCTTCTTCACTGTCTCTACTATGCTGCCAATTTTGTTGTCCATGACGGGAAACATTCCTAACTTACCACATTGCACGAGATGAGGCCATCACAGGTCTGAGGCCTCCTGTCATAACTTCTTTAGATTAAGCTAGTTATTCTCTTAAAAGAGAATTAATTTAGTTAGGGACCTTCCTTTGTTTGAATGGCTTCTACTATAAGCAAAAGTCCTGACATTTATTTAAGCTACTGTACTTTCTTTAAAAAAACTGTGCACAATACACTCCAAATCTCTTAGCTATTTGCTTTGCTCGTTATGACCATGTCACTTTCTGAACTGCCTGCACTGAGACAGACACTGTACTTAGTCTTTCAGCTTCACCTCCTCCCTATCTCACCTAACTCCATTTTCACCTAACTCCAAAGTACTCATGTTTGGCCAGGACGCACCCAAGACGTTTGAGTGGGGAACTATATATGTTGCCCTGTTTGATGTTTTATCTGGCTGCATTACTGGGAAATGGGATGCTTTTAGTACACCATGTTTATCAGCCTGTACCGTAAATGTGGATGGAACAACCAACTTGATGAGTGAAGAGGAAGATAGTTTGTTGTGGAGGGATGTAATCTGACTGGGAGTGGCGTCCTTGTGAGCCCATTGCCAAAGTTACTCAAAACGAACTTCATAACTACTACTTGGAAAATTCGACAGGTATGAAATGCTTTGGAAAAACTTGGCAGGGTGTTCAGCATCCATAGACAGGAGAACTCGTGTATTGAGTCTAGTGACCCATCAGAGCTGTTCAGATGCTGTCAAACCTGCTGAGTTTCTCCATTTTCAGTTTGTTTTTCAGATTTCCACCTATGCAGTTCTTTGTCTTTTATTTAAATGTTTTGCTGGTTAAAGGAAGTTTCTGTAAACTAATTATATTTAATAGAACGTTAATTGAACTGGGGTTAGTATGTTTTCATTTCAAAACAGCAACTAGCCAATACTGGCAGTTCACATTTTGTTCTCTGCATGTTAGTTGATCCCTAAGGATTCTTGTGGTGTAGTGGTAGTGTCCCTGCTCTGGACCGGGAGCCTTGGGTTCAAGTCCTAACTGCTTCAAAGGTGTGTGATTGCATTTTTAGACAGACTGATTAGAATAGAATCTCCATAGTGCAGAAAGAGACCATTTTGGTCCATCGGGTCTGCACTGATCCTCTGAAGAATACCCCCATAATGCCACATTTTCCATGGCTAACCCACCTAGTCTGCATGTCCCTGTGTACTACGGGGCAGTTTAGTAAGGCCAATCCACCTAATCTGCACACCTTTTGACTGTTGGAGGAAACCCACACAGGCATGGGAGAAACATGCAAACTCCACGCAGACAGCCACCCAAGGCTGGAATCAAATCCATGTCCCTGGCGCTTTGAGGTAGCAGTGCTCGTAACTATCTTTGTCAATAAGTTGATCCTTTTACTTTTAGAAGGATTCTCGAAGACTTCAAAGATTACTTCTATTCTGTGGTCTGCGGTAACTGAATTTTGATACATGGAATGCATTTTTAACCAAAATGGAATTATTCTCATATTTACTTCAGCTTCTAGTTCTGTTGCTGGAGCTGTTGGAATGCCAACTTCTGGAGAGAGCGAGTCAGATGATTCTGAAATGGGCCGCCTACAAGGTAAGAAAATGCCAGATCTAATTTGTAAAGTGCGGTCTGTCTATAATCCAGTTAATAAGATCCCTGAAATGTGAAGCCATGTATGCCTGACCTCATCTTGTGCAGGAAAACTCCATTGCTCTTGGATTGTTATAAAGAATTTCACAATTCAGTGAGCTCGTCTTTGAGGTGCAAGTACTGCTAGGATAGTGTATTAAAGTTTGTGGACATTAAGTTTGCAAGGAAAGAGAGTAGTAAGGGAATGGAACGCTTTGCCTGCAACAGTAGTAGATTCGCCAACTTTAGGTACATTCACGTCGTCATTGGATAAGCATATGGACGTACATGGAATAGTGTAGGTTAGATGGGCTTGAGATCGGTATGACAGGTCGGCATTACATCGAGGGCCGAAGGGCCTGTACTGTGCTGTAATGTTCTATGTAACATTACATAAAAACAGGAACTGGCACGTTTGGTGATAATGGGAACTGCAGATGCTGGAGAATCCGAGATAACAAAGTGTGAAGCTGGATGAACACAGCAGGCCAAGCAGTATCTCAGGAGCACAAAAGCTGAGATGCTGCTTGGCCTGCTGTGTTCATCCAGCTTCACGCTTTGTTAACTGGCACATTTGGATTCTGGTATCTTTGTAAATATCCATTGATCCAGCAAGTTTCTTAATTTGAACAGAATAGTTGCAAAATCTCAGCCTTTTGGTTTTGAAGACACTACTTGCAATGCCACCTGGACATAGAACTGACATTCCATGTTAAATTTTCATGTTCATGATACCAGGTTATGGTGCAACAGGTTGATTTTTGAAATCTCAAGCTTTTGGAGTGCTGCATCTTCACCTGACTAAGAAGCAGTGCTCCAAAAGTTTGTTTTCTCAAATAAACCTGTTGGACTATAACCTGGTGTGGTGCAACTTCTGACTTTATCCATCCCAGTTCAACATCAGCACCACCACATCATTTTCTTTTGGGTGGGAGGGGGTGGTTAAAAAAATAGTGTGATTGTTAGATGTTACCAATTTGATACAAACAAATGTGTTTTAAAAGTCTCTTCTGCATAATGTCCTCGCATTTTTTGTGACGCCTGATCTGTAGCTGACACCAGATTTAAATTGACGTTGTACTGCCTTCTAAATCAAAAGACTTGGAGTTCATGTCTCGTTTCAGTGTTTTTAAAAACGAACTACTTGATGTACAACTTTTAGCTGCTGACCTCTGGACAAAACATGAAAGTGAGCATGCCTGTCACTCAAATACAAATAATCAAGTTCTGCTAATTCGAGAAAAGGAGGCAAATTTATTGGCGTTCTAATCAATGTCCAGCCCTTGTTCAACATTGCAAATGCAGAAAATCTGGTAAATTAACACTGCTGTTTGGAGGGATTTGCCGTGCAGTTGGTTCTGCTATAATGTATGTTTCTTCAACATGAATTGGCTTAAATGCGATTGAAAAATTTAGACCGTTATTCGTAGAAAGTGAATTTTCCTTACCTGTATTAGGTATAATGTGATTCTGGCCCAATTAGCTTAAGTGGCATGTCTCTTGCGTGAATTTCTTATCACGTGAGATTGCATGAGAACAGAACTATCGCGTTACATTAGAACTGACTGTACTGCTGTACCACTTAACATTTACAGCAGTGCTGCATTTCAAAATTACTTCATTCACACCTCCTGGATAACTAGCGATGGAGAAAGGTGTTACGATCTCTTGCTGTAATCAAATTGGAAAATGCACAGGGAGCCTTAAATCTGATGTTGATCCTCCAGCTTTCATAGGCAACAGGTTGTAGTACATGATAGAACATCTGAAATCATTGCGGTAGAGTTACCATTATTTGCTTGCAGCAAGCCTGTATGGTGCATGTTCTATTTTGTGTTATTCATAAGGAACCTGCTGTTTATTTCTTCCATCTGCCTGCCTCACTGTTATTCAAGTTCTTTTCTGATTCTCACTCCCCCATTCCAACTTGAAACATTTGAACTAATGTAAACAACATTACCTTTGTACCATTAACACTTAAGGATGATGTTGCCACGTTTGTGGTATTGGTTTCCAAGGGTAAAAATTATTTTTGTTCACTTGGTAACCAAAGTACGCTTCCTGCTGGATAACTGCAAAAAAATTGTACTGGGTACCTTTTTGAATGCATTGTCATCTTAAGGTGTTTCATGGAATAAAATTTATGAAGCTGCGTTAAAAACAAAATGAAGTATTTTTATTTATATTGCACTTTGTTAAAGCACTGGAAATTGCTTTACAGCCAGTGAACCACTCTTGTAGTGTCATGACATAAAATCTAGGAAATATCACATCCAGTTCCTGCACAGCAAACTTTTAAAGACTAAGCCTATTCTGACTTGGAGGAGAGTGTGCTGATAGGGACAACGCAGCAGATGATTAATAGCTTGGTTGAGCAGTTATTTTTATAGAAGAAAGCTAAAAATGTCCTTAGAGATTTGGCAATTTCCAGAGCTTTGTAGCTGAGAGCATGGCAAGTGTGTGATCTAAAATGTGAGTCATTTGAGGCCAGCATTGGAGAGTTGGTTATCTTGGAGTTTAGAGCTATGGAGAGTTGAGCCCATGGAAGAATTTGAAAGTAAGCATGACGACATTGTATTGCTTATTTAGGAGCCACTGTAGATGAGTGAGAAAAGGGGTGAATGTTAGTAAAAGTTTGGAGAGAGGCTGAGGTTTTGGATATCCTCTGGTTTCTGGAGTGCTTAATTCTTCCTGTGTTTGCTCATGTGATGAGGGCATTGCTAGTTAGGGCAGCATTTATTGCTCATCTCTAGTTGCCCAGTGATGTAATTGACATTTAACTATACAGTGGATATGGAACCACACGTTGGCCAGACCAGGTAAGGACGGTAGATTTCTTTCCCTATAGGGCATGAGTGAACGAGATGAGTTTTTACATGGCCCAGTAGCTGTGGTTAGCACTGCTGTCCCATAGCGCCAAAGACCTGGGTTTGATTCCACACTCTGGTAACTATACGTGTGCAGTTTGCATATTTTCTCATGTTTGCGTGGTTTCCTCTGGGTGTTCCAATTTCCTCCCATTGTCCAAAGATGTGCGGGTTAGATGGATTAGCCATGCTAATTTGACCATAGTGTTCAGGGACGTGCTAGTTAGGTGGATGAACCCATGGGAAATGCAGTGTTGTAGAGTAGGGGATGGGTCTCGGTGGGATGCTGTTTGGACGGTCGGTGTGCACACAGTGGACTGAATGGCCTGTTTCTACACTCTAGGGATTCTATTCTATTCTGGTCAATCCAAACTGGCTTCATGGTCTCTATCAGATATAGTTTTTAATTAGAGCTTAATTTATTGAATTCAAGTTTCATCTGCCACTGTAGAATTTAAGCCCGAGTCCCCAGACAGTCTCTGGTTCTGGATTATTAGCCCGTTGATGTTATTCCTACATTGCCTCCTCCCAGTGGGCCAGCCAGTGGTGCTTTGGCACAGCCAAGTCTACAGTTAACAAAGGAAAATAAGTCTTTCACCAATAGATGAGCAGGGGTGGTTCAGATTGTGGGTGTTATGGAGGAAACCACAGCCAGTCTTGGTGATGGTCCAAAGATGTGCTGCTGAGAGGAGTTCCTGACCCCACCTGAAAGATCTAGCCTCAACATATTCTTGTTTGATTTTGATTTGAAACATGAATGATGCGCAATAGAGATCAAAATCACAGGAATTGCAGAAAGCTGTTTAATTCCACTGAGTAATATTCCTTGTGCTTTGTTAACAATTAATCGTGTTTATCTTGTTTCAGCTCTATTAGAGGCACGTGGCCTTCCACCCCATCTTTTTGGCCCTCTTGGACCACGAATGTCCCAGCTTTTTCATCGAACAATTGGAAGTGGAGCAAGTGAGTAATGCTGAAAATGAACTATTAGAACAAATCTGCTAGTTCCATTCCTTGCTGATAGCCCTGCAACTTCTGTTTTTCTCTTCAGAAGGGAATTGGATAAAATTGTCTGAAAACTAAACTTGTACAGGAATCTGAGATAACCAGGTGTAGATCTGGATGAACACAGGTCAAGCAGCATCTTAGGAGCAGGAAAGCTGATGTTTTGGGCCTAGACCCCCCCTCCTGAAATGGAGGAGGGGAAGGGTGTTCTCAAATAGGGAGAGGCGGATCAAAGATGGATAGAGAAGATAGGTGGAGAGGAGACAGACAGGCCAGAGGCGGGGATGGAGCCAGTAAAGGTGAATGCAGGTGGGATGGTAGGGGGTACGGACAGGTCAAGGGGGAAGGACGAGGTTAGAAGGTAGGAAATGGTGTGGCTTGAGTTGGGAGGATGGGATAGGTGAGAGGAAGAACAGGTAAGGGAGGCAGGATGAGCTGGGCTGGTTTTGGGATGCGGTGAGGGAGGGGAGCTTTTGAAGCTTGTGAAATCCACATTGATACCATTGGGCTGTAGGGGTCCGAAGCGGAATGAGTTGCTGTTCCTGAAACCTTCAGGTGGCATCATTGTGGCACTGCAGGAGGCCCAGGATGGACATGTTATCTGAAGAATGGGAGGGGGAGTTGAAATGGTTAGCGACTGGGAGGTGCAGTTGTTTACTGTGAACTGAGCGGAGGTGTTCTACAAAGTGGTCTCCAAATCTCCGCTTGGTTTCCCCGATGTAGATGAAGCCACACCGGGTACAGTGGATACAGTATACCACAGTGGGAGATGTGCAGGTGAACATGTGCTTGATGTGGAAAGTCATCTTGGGGCCTGGGATGTGGGTGAGGGACCAGGTGTGGGGGCAAGTGTAACATTTCCTGCGGTTGCAGGGTGTGGTGGGGTTGGAGGGGAGTGTGGAGCAGACAAGGGGGTCATGGAGAGAGTGGTCCCTCCAGAAAGCAGACTAGGGTGGGAAGGGGAAAATGTCTTTCGTGGTGGGGTCAGATCGCAGATGGTGGAAGTGTCGGAGGATGATGCAGTGGTACATGAGGACGAGGGGGATTCTTTAGTTGTTATTGCGGGGAAGGGGTGTGAGGGATGAGTTGCAGGAAATGTGGGAGACAGGGTCGAGTGCATTCTCCTCCACTGTAGGAGGGGAGCTTTGCGTTCCTTGAAAAACGAGGACATCTGAGATGTATGGGAGTGGAATGCCTCATGCCGGGAGCAAATGTTGCGCAGGCGAGGGAATTGGGAAGAGGGGATGGCTTTTTTGCGGGAAGGCGGGTGGGAGGTGGTGTGTTCTAGATAGTTGTGGGACTCAGTGGGTTTGAAATGGATATTGATTTCTAGGTGGTTGCCCGAGACAGAGGGGTCCAGGAAGGTGAGAGAGATGTTAGAGATAGTCCAGGTGAAATTAAGGCTGGGGTGGAAGGTGTTGAAGTGGATGGACTGTTCGAGCGCCCGGTGGGAGCACGAGGCAGCGCCGATTCAGTCATCAATATGACGGAGGAAGAAGTGGGGCTGAGAGCCAGTGTAGGTAGGGAAGAATGACTATTCCACGTGACCGACAAAGAGGCAGGCATAGCTTGGGCCCATGCGGGTACCCATGGCCACCCCCTTTGTCTGTAGGAAGTGGGAGGAATCGAAAGAGAAGTTGTTGAGGGTGAGGACGAGTTTGGTTAAGCGGATGACGGTGTCGGTGGAGGGGGACTGGTCAGGCCTGCGGGACAGGAAGAAGCGGAGGGCCTTTAGGCCCTCCGCATGGGGAATGCAGATGTATAGGGACTGGATGTCCATGGTAAAGATTAGGTGTTGGGGACCAGGGAATTGGAAGTTCTGGAGGAGGTGGAGAGCGTATGTGGTGTCACGGTCCTAGGTAGGGAGTTCCTGGACCAAGGGGGAGAAAGTGGAGTCGAGATAGGCGGAGATGAGTTTGGTGGGGCAGGAGAAGGCGGAGACAATGGGTCGACCCAGGGCAGGCAGGTTTGTGGATTTTGGGAAGGAATAGAAGCGGCCGGTGTGGGGTTGGGGAACGATGAGGTTAGAGGCTGTGGGTGGGAGGTCACCTGAGGTGATGAGGTTGTGGATGGTTTGGGAGATGATGGTTTGGTGCTTAGGGGTGGGGTCATGATCCAGCGGATGGGTAGGAGGTGGTGTCGGAGCGTTGGTGTCTGGCCTCAGCGATGTAGAGGTGGTCCGTGCACCATTCTACAACTGCACCTCCCTTGTCCACGGGTTTTATGGTGAGTTTGGGATTGGAGTGGAGGGCTGCAAGTTCTGCGGGGGAGAGGTTGGAGTGGGTGAGAGGGATGGAGAGGTTGAGGCCATTGATGCCTCAAAGGCCCTAGCCCTTCCCCTCCCCCACTTCTGAAGAAGGGTCCAGGCCCAAAACGTCAGCTTTCCTGCTCCTAAGATGCTGCTTGGCCTGCTGTGTTCATCCAGCTCTACACCTTGTTATCTCGGATTCTCCAGCATCTGCAGTTCCTACTGTCTCTTGTACAGGAATGTGAAAGATGGGAGCCAGATTAGGCCATTCAACTCCTTGAGCCTCCCTTGTCCGCCTTCCACAGGGACCGTTCCCTCTGTGACACGCTGGTCCATTCTTCCTTCACTCCCAACACACTTTCACCACTGATGGTGGTGCTTTTGGTAATACCTGCCATTTACCTCCTTCTTCCTCAGTCTCCAAAGGCCCAGACATACCTTCCAGGTGATGCAGCACTTGCACTTCTCAGGATCTAGTCTACTGCACTCATTGCTCACAATATAGTCCCCTCTATATTGGGGAACCAGAGCATAGACTGGGTGACCATTTTGCAGAACATCTACGGTCTGCTCTCAAAGACCCTGAGCTTCCAGTTGCCTGCCACTTTAACACACCACCCTGTTCCCTTTCCAACATTTGTCTCAGGCTTGCTTGGTACCCAGAATATCCTTACATTGAGTCAGATAATCATCATTACACTTTTTCTCTGAAGCTATTATTGCAACAACTGTTGAATTTAATATAAAATATGATTTTAATTGTCAGCACGCACAAGTCTTTACTTGTGCATCATGACATAGCTTGTGTCGGACTGAAAGCCCTCCCTTGAGACAGCAAAATAGAGCTAAAAATGACATTTGAAATTACAAAACAACATTTCCAATTCTAACAAAACAATTTTCTCAGGTTCAAAGGCACAGCAACTCCTACAAGGTCTACAAGCTACTGGAGATGAAAGTCAGCAACTTCAAGCAGTTATCGAGATGTGCCAGTTATTGGTGATGGGGAATGAAGAAACCCTGGGAGGATTTCCAGTGAAGAGTGTTGTTCCAGCTTTGGTAAGAGTTATTAAATACCCAGTCATTTTGGTATTTGGAAGCTGTTATGCACCAGATACTGCACTTTGATTTCTGTGACACTCCATATGGAAGTACAATTCTATTCAAAGTTTGAAGTGATATTTTGTTACGGTGTTTGGAATTCAGGGCATCAAAGTATGAAGATAACACTGTGTAAAGCTGGATGAACACAGCTGGCCATGCAGCATTAGAGGAGTAGGAAAGTTTGACGTTTCGGGTCGAGACCCTTCAGAAATTCTTCAGAAGAAGGGTGTTGACCCAAAACATCAAACTTTTCTGCTTGGCCTGCTGTGTTTATCCAGCTTCACGCCGTGTTATCTCAGATTCTCCCAAAATCTGCAGTTCCTACTATCTCTGCATCCAAGTATGAATATTGCTTTCAGAATATAAAGCATCAGTCTCAGTGATCATGGTTAAACTCTAGGATAGTACTGACAGCTTAAGAATAGCCAGAGAAGCTAAAATTGTATACAGAAGTTACTCAAAGTAATCAGTCTGAAAATCAGTCTGTACTTTTTTGTATATTGCAAGTACACAATTGGTCCAAATGTGTGTCATGAAAGCATCTAGTGTAAGGTGTGAATTATTCCTGTTCATAAATCTGTTAGTATTTGAATAAATACTTAGTGAATGATGTTGGCATTCTTGCTGTTTCAAGTCTGGTACATTCGTAGTAATCTCAGCAACTTAGTCTCATAATGAAATACATTTTGGTTTGGTAAGTAATTGAAAAAATAAGGATAGCCTTTGCAACAAATGTGAAACGCCTCACAATTTGGAAAAAGATAATTGATGCAAAGAAGAGTCAACATGAAAAGACAGAATCTGCAGTGAATAAGTAGTGTGGGTTAACTTTAGTTTCAAGCCAAAGCATTGTGCATACAAAATTGTATCAATTAATTTAAAACTAATTATGAAATACACGTCATTCTTTGGTGATCAAGCAACTTGACTTTATTAACTGAAACCTTTTGAAATTATTTGAAAGTTTGCACAGGCATGAGTTGTAGTTCTGGTGTAAAATAGCAAATGAAGTTATATTTCTCAAAAATAAAAATTAGAATTTCAGTGAAATAAGTTTCACATCTCTGACATAAGCATTTAATCCATGTGCACAACAGTATAAATGGTGCCCCCGCTTAATGGGTTTTAACCAGTTTGGTCAAACAGAAACTAATACAAACTCTGCACAAGTACAATAATTTGGCCACCCCCAAATTTTAATGAACCATCTGTTCAGAGATGCTGTTGTGCACCTCTAGAGTGGGAGGGACTTCAACTGGGGCCTCTTGGGTCAGAGGTAGGGAAACTATCAGTGCGCCTCAGGAGCCTCCGACTTGTATATATCCAGACATCAAACAGCAGTTATCACCTGAATCTCTTCCAACCTAAATTACTTATTATATTAACAAGCCCAGTTGAAACTTCATAAGGATCGTTTTTAGGTAGATTGACATTTGATCTAGATGTGCTTTGAAGACTGACTAATTGTAACCATTCATTAGCAATTTCCTAGCAAGGCATTTATTGTGATCTAATAATCATGTTCAAGAATATGGGAAGTACTGATTTTACCGTACTCAGTGGAATCATCCAACCGGGAGTCCAGATTTACGCTTTGTATTGAACCTGTTTGAGAGTTAAAATGTGAAGATAGAGATTATGTTGTTTTATGCAACTGACTATGATTTGCTTGATTTTTCTGTCGGATTAAATATTAAATTTGGACAGAAATGTGACTGTTAACACGATTTCGCATTTCTAAATGCATACAATAGAATTTGATCTTGATGCTCTTGACTATTGAAATATGTGCATCAACTGTTTTCATTAATAAGTTTCCTTTATTACTTTATAGATAACTTTGTTACAGATGGAGCACAACTTTGATATTGTAAGTATTTCCTACTGGTATAGCCTCAAATCTATCTTGAGGAGGTTGTTCATTTACTGAATTATTCTGTTTACTTGTTATATGATAGATGAACCATGCTTGCAGAGCTTTGACTTACATGATGGAAGCTCTGCCTAGGTCGTCAGCTGTGGTGGTTGATGCTATTCCAGTCTTCCTGGAAAAGGTAAGAATACTTTGAACACTGCAAAACGTTGAGACTTTGAATTCAATAACAGTCACTCTCCTGTTCTTCCCTCTGAAAATGCATTCAGATTCTGAATGTGCACTTGCAACACTCTGCTGTATCGCCTGCACCGCCTCCCTCAGGACACTTCTACAGCCTCCACATTGCAGACTGCTTAACCATTATGCAGTACGGAATGACCCTAACTTTCCTCTGGCTGTTGCTTTCAGTCCCTCCCATCACTTACCACCACTTTTGAGACTAAGTCAGGCCCTTTACAAATCTGGTGTTACGCTGAACTAGAGATGAATTTTCAACAACATTTCAGCTTTTAAAAATACTTTGTTTTCAGTTTCATAACTTTTATCTTTCTGCTGCTGTCTCAACCTGTCTGCTGTTGACACCTTCATCTGTATATTTTGTTGTCTCTAACTTTTGTAATTCTAACGTTGTTCAGTATATTCCACTGCTCCACTCCCAGTTGGTCTGCTGTACATAAGTTTGAGGCCAGCAAAATTCTGCTGCCCATGGCTTAAGTTGCACCAAGATCCATTCATCCCCTGCGCTTGCTGATCTATAGGACATTTTAAAAACCATGAAGACAATAAGCTACATTTTTCTTTGGAAGTGATGGTGGGTGACCTAATTAATAGTCCTTATAAGGCCTGACAATGTCAAACATTAGTCCAGGCAAACTACCGGCAATCCTCCTTCAGTGGGTAATGCCCAAAACGTTGACTGTTCCTTTCCTCCAGATGCTTCCTGGCTTGCAGTGTTCTTCCAGCCTCCTATTCGTCCATCTTCGATGGGCCTACTTGTCCTGTTTTATAGTCTAACATTTGGGGCCCTTGTCACTGCCGGTAGTTTCCCTGGACTAATGTTTGACATTGTCAGGCCTTATAATGATTAGTAATTAGGTCACCCATCTTTTCCAAAGAAAAATGAAGCTTATTGTCATCTTAGTTTATAAAATGTCCTAAAATCTCCCTTAGAACTCAGTGTGGAACTGTTTAACACTCCATTAAAGCCCGTTAGGATACTATGAGCAGCATAAATGCCTGTTGTTATTGTTATTGCTAAACATTTGAAGAAATATTGAAATTTAAGCAGGTAGTTATCAGTGTATGGTTATAATTGTTCTATTTAACCTTAGATTGCTTTTAGTTTCTAGTTCTCAAATGTACTTCAAATTCATCCACTCGCATCTGCTGATCGAGTTAGTGAAAAGATACAATTTTTTATGGATATGATTATATATGGTAGTTGAAAATTGCAAGTTTTTCTTTCACTGAACTGTGTTCTTTGAAGATGAAACCCAGATGTTTTGTCTCCATTGGTTACTCTGACCAAACTCTTCCCATGTTGAGAGCACACTATGGTTCCTTTTCGTTTTCTCTTAGTTGTTTGTGCGTCACCTTCAATTAATCTGCATTGTTGACCGTAATCACTGATATAGACAGGTGTCCCCATCCATAACTGCAGTCTAAATCCTGTTTTATTAGAGCACAATTTACTTTAACTCACATTACCTGGGGGCCTAATATTTTGGGTGAAGAGGAGTCTACTTTTACTACAGTTAATTGTAAGGTCCTCATTTAAATTTGCAGTTTGCAAAAGAAATAATTGGGAAAACCTGCTGGGATCAGTACATAAATATTTGACTAACATTTTGGTAGCAGATTTACAGGGGTCTCCAACTTGAGTGCCTGATTTACAAATTCATGAGTGAGATCCCATATTACTATCAATTTGAAGGATCCAACATATGAATGTTCGCTTACATTGCTATGGATATTTTATACAGTACAGTATTATGTTCTATCTTGCATACCAATGGACTTGTGAACATACCAGAGTGGAATATGTTTGTAACTCAGGAACCCCCTGTGTTTAGTTTGTACAGTTCTGGTGGGTGATCTTTGAAGACTAAGACAGAAAATGTCATTTTATACCTTACCCTAATGTACTTTTGGTTTTGGACCTGTCATGTCTTCAACTTTGACCATCATGTATACATATTAATTCCATTTTTGTTTCCAGCTACAAGTTATTCAGTGCATCGACGTAGCTGAGCAAGCTTTGACTGCTCTGGAAATGTTATCACGGAGGCATAGTAAAGCCATTTTACAAGCTGTAAGTACTACCACAGAAATCTCAGTTTGTGGATGAAGAAACGTGTTTCTAATCCTTAAATTCATATCTTACCCATCTCTTTTATCTCAGACTGCTGTAATGCAGGTCAGGATACAAACATAAAGCAGCAACTCTAACTGGTCACAATGTGTACAGCGCAGGAGGAGGCCATCCAGTGCAGGATCTCTGAAGTAACGATTCAATTAGTGCCGTCCACTTTTTCTACAGACATTGTACATTCTTCCCTTTTCAGATAATCCAGTTCTCTCTTGAAGGCCACGATGTAGCCTGCCTCTGCTATGCTTTAAGGCAGTACATTCCAGATCCTAAATACTTGCTGTTTTTATGAAAATCTTTCCTCGTTTCATATTGCTGTTGCTCATAACTTAAATTTATGGCCACTGGGTTTTGATTTTTCTGTGCTTCTTAAATTCTTAACACAATTTTCTTTCTTTCTTTCTCTTCTGTGCCAACCAGTTTGTTTTTGAATACCTCAATTCAATTTCCTCTTGATCTTCTGTCTCCTGCATGAAAAAAAATCCAAAACTTTGTTCTTCACCCTCTTGACAGAGTCCATCACAGATTTTGTTTTTTTTTCTGTGCCCTCAATGAAGCCTTTGCACCTTTCCTAATTTGCATGAAATCACATCTTCCTCGCCCCCACCAACGAAAAAAGAAACCTTCTGAAATTCTAATTCAACAGTATCCTTTACACTGTGTGCTTCCAAAACAGTGGCACGCATATACATAGGACTCAATGTCACAATTGTGAGCAGGGCACACCAAGACATAAAGCATTTGTACCAAATAGTATGCCTACACGTCTAGCTGACTCATGGCAGGTATAAAAAACAGCAGCTATGCAGATTGAGAGAAGTTGTCCCTCAGGGTAGCAGTTCAAGTAGATACAGATGTAAAGAAAGCATATGGAATACTTCCCGTCATTGGCAGAGGTATTCTTCAACTTAATGGCTGTCTGAGTTATGAGTTGTAGCCGGGACTTTCTTTTATCTTATCTTTTCTTTTTGTATAAAACTTTTGGGTATTTTTGCTGCAGTACCTTGTACGGTGTACTGAATAGTTAAAGGAAACTTCAATGAAGAAAGCAAAACTTTGCACTAGAAGACAGCACAGGTGAATGTCTGCGTGGAGAGTTTGTGCAGAATAGAAGGATTTATTATTCTTGGCGATTGGAACTAATTCTTTTGAAGATGGGACCCAACCCAAGCTTGATTGAGTTGTATTTCAACAGGGCTGAAACCAATATAGTGGCACGGGTGTTTGCTGGTGTTTTGGAGATTTTAATGATGTTTGGCAGGGAAATGGAGTCTTGAGCATGGATTCTAAAGGGCAAGAAGCAAAGCTCGAAATGTAAAGCAGAAAGTTAATGAGGAAGGCAAGGAAAATAAAGGCTAGAAAATAAACACTGGAGGAATTTAGCACTGATTGCACCAATCAGTGCAAGGAGTCCACTGAACGAGGCAGATAATCTGACAGTACAGATTTTGAAATATATATGGATGCACTGAATCTAGTTTTATCCACTGTTCTCTTCATTTCAAGAACTGTCTTGTACTCTGCAAACTTGTTTCCAATCTTAAATGTTCAAGAAAGAGGTTTGAATTTTATTTTGTATATTTGTCTAAAAAATGAACTTGTGAAAAATGACTGTGTGTAGTTTTAGGCTTTGCTTACAACCTCCCCTTTCTCCTCCAATATGATGCTAATAACATCTTTCCTTAACCTTTAAGGGAGGATTGGCTGACTGCTTGCTCTACCTGGAGTTCTTCAGCATCAATGCTCAGCGAAATGCCCTGGCAATAGCAGCAAATTGCTGCCAAAGTATTACTCCTGATGAATTTCACTTTGTCGCTGATTCATTGCCCTTGTTAACCCAGAGGCTGACCCATCAGGTACTGAAGGCAAATTTTCCTTCAATGACTGTATACATGTTAGCTCTGCATGCTTTTACATTAAGTGCCAAAATGTAAATGTCCAGAACATGGGTTATGGTGGAGTTCATAATAGCTATATTTATTGTTTGGCTTTGACTGGTTGTTTCTGTGGTGAATCTGCCACGGTTAATTTCACATCAGCATAACCCTGCTGGAGTATGTTAGATCAAGGGCCTTTATTGACTGTTTTAAGTTATGCTGCCGAAAAATTAGAGCCACACTCTGCATTGATATTATTTTCACTTGAGGAAGACCAGCTGAATGTGACAAGTTTAAAATAGGAAAGTAGCTCAGGTAAGCCTTTATCCCAAAATTTAGGTTACAGTGGATTTGTGTTTTTGTCTTGAAACAGCATGAGTTACAGGATTCTGATCACTGTACAGAAAATTTCATTGACTATTTGTCACACATTCCTGATTGGCAAACTTGGATTGAGTCTGCAAAATCTACTATTGTTGTTTGTGTTTCATTTTCCTAAATGTCAGCTGAAACAAAATCAAAAATTCAGGTATTTTGAGTGTTTTCCTGCGACTTTTGTACTGAATGAATATTTAATGGGTACTTTTGGTGTATTAGCCTTCACTTCCCAGCATTTCTAATCTGCAGTTCATGTTTTAAAATGTCGAGCAGGGCCAAGATCTTCCTTGTGGCCAGCCTCGACAAATGGGAATTGTGTATTCTGGTTGCTGGCAAGTGTGTGACTCGTTTCAAAAATCTTGGAGCCACTGAAACCATTTTTGATACCTATACTTTCCACATTTGTGAATGCTGTTTATACCCATTTGATTTAATAGGAAACCTTTCAGTCTTGGAAGATCATTTTTGTTTTTGACAATAATTATTCAACTTCCTTTAGGTGGCAAAACAGACTGGTTGTGGAAGAGTGATTTTGATGGAGCTTGAATAAATTTTGGGCACAGTGTACATTTAGACATTCAGAGTTATTGGACTTTTGATTAGCCTTTACTGGCTAATTCTTAAAAACAGCAAATGTTGGACTCGACTCTGTTGACCACATGATAAATTACTGTTTGATATTTATTTCTATGGAAACCTGTAAATTATCTCCAAAATGGCTGCCTTTCTCAGCCACATGAAACACATGAGCCATGCATCTAGATGTGAATTCTGATCAGCCGTTTTTGATAGTCCAGCTCCAACACCTTGGCATTAATGAACAGTTCAAAGCGGAGCTCATTACAACCTAATTCTTGATCCTATTCCTGGCCTTGGAGATTCTCAATTGTTCGCTTTAGCATACAGGCTACTACCATTGTGTTCAAGCATAAAAACTTCGCTCATTCGTTCCAGCAAAACTCCTTTGGTCCTCCTTCTAATCTTTAAAAATTAAACCATCCAAAGTTTCTATTGGGCCGATTTTCAAAATAGGTCATATGACCCATCTCACTTTACTCTCAAACAGTGCCAGAACAGAATAGTCATGTAAACCCCATTGTTGCAAATCAATGAATTAAATATGAAAGCAAATCTACTGCATACCTAGTGACTTTACTTTCTCCTGCATTGTTACCATTCTAGGATTCCTCTCAAAAGAAATCAGGAAGGAGAATAGGCAGAAGAACATGGAATGTTTTGTCTGATTTTCTTTGAATTAAATTAGCTATTTCTCCAAGTTTGATTTTCTCTTTTTTTCCCCCCTAAATTATGTGCATGAAAGAATTTTGTATTAATAATACTAAATCCTATTCAATAACTTTATGGTTGTAGTTGAAAATTATTAACTTGTGGCTTGGTTTTTTGTTTCCTGTTAGGACAAGAAATCTGTCGAAAGTACTTGTCTGTGTTTTGCTCGGCTGGTGGATAACTTCCAACATGAAGAAGTAAGACATTTATGAGACATTTTACTGAGAATGTTTCCAGCTTATTGGGCTGGAAAGCGGTGTTATGAAGTTGTCAAGTCAAAGTTTCTTCAGAGATAATGGGAACTGCAGATGCTGGGAAATCCAAGATAATAAAGTGTGAAGCTGGATGAACACAGCAGGCCAAGCAGCATCTCAGGAGCACAAAAGCTGACGTTTCGGGCCTAGACTCCTCTTCAGAGAGGGGGATGGGGTGAGGGTTCTGGAATAAATAGGGAGAGAGGGGGAGGCGGACCGAAGGTGGAGAGAAAAGAAGATAGGTGGAGAGGAGAGTATAGGTGGGGAGGTAGGGAGGGGATAGGTCAGTCCAGGGAAGACTGACAGGTCAAGGAGGTGGGATGAGGTTAGTAGGTAGGAGATGGAGGTACGGCTTGGGGTGGCAGGAAGGGATGGGTGAGAGGAAGAACAGGTGAGGGGTGGTGGGGTGGTGTGAGAACGAGGGGGATTCTCTTTGGGCGGTTGTGGCGGGGGCGGGGTGTGAGGGATGTGTTGCGGGAAATGCGGGAGACGTGGTCAAGGGCATTCTCGACCACTGTGGGGGGGAAAGTTGCGGTCCTTGAAGAACTTGGACATCCTCTACATTAGGGGAACCAAGCGGAGGCTTGGAGACCGCTTTGCAGAACACCTCCGCTCGGTTCACAATAAACAACTGCACCTCCCAGTCGCAAACCATTTTCACTCCCCCTCCCATTCTTTAGGTGACATGTCCATCATGGGCCTCCTGCAGTGCCACAATGATGCCACCCGAAGGTTGCAGGAACAGCAACTCATATTCCGCTTGGGAACCCTGCAGCCCAATGGTATCAATGTGGACTTCACCAGCTTCAAGATCTCCCCTTCCCCCACCGCACCCCAAAACCAGCCCAGTTTGCCTCCTGCCCCCTCTGCACCACACAACCAGCCCAGCTCTTCCCCTCCACCCACTGCATCCTAAAACCAGTCCAACCTGTCTCTGTCCATCCCTTCCTCCCACCCCAAGCCGCACCTCCATCTCCTACCTACTAACTTCATCCCACCTCCTTGACCTGTCCGTCTTCCCTGGACTGACCTATCCCCTCCCTACCTCCCCACCTATACTCTCCTCTCCAACTATCTTCTTTTCTCTCCATCTTCGGTCCGCCTCCCCCTCTCTCCCTATTTATTCCAGAACCCTCACCCCATCCCCCTCTCTGAAGGGCCTAGGCCCGAAACGTCAGCTTTTGTGCTCCTGTGATGCGGCTGGGCCTGCAGTGTTCATCCAGCCTCACATTTCATTGACAAAGTTTCTTCAGATTCAGTTTGGGAAAATTGTGCTGAATTGTTGCGTGTGCTTGATTTGCAAAGCATTTCCATGTTCACTTCTAAACTTAGTTTTGGCACCTGAACGCCATCTCACATTATTCAATAGAATTGTGAAATACAAGCCTCACTGACTAATCTAATGTTTTGTTGTTTTTAAGAGCCTGGGTTGGATCATTTTTAATGATTCGGAGCACCTTAATGAGACACAATTTGTCCATGTTTATCTAAAAGTCAGTTGAATTTTATTTTATAACCCTTTCTGTAATTTTTCTTAAGTAACCAATTGATCTTGACAACAGTTCTGCCCACTCTGGCGATGTAGATGCTTCACTATGCTTCTTGCCATTTAAGTATTTGTACCGATCAGTTCTCAGACTTGTGCAAATTTGAACAGATCAGTCTGCCAGTCTCTGATATGGCAGAGTTGTTTCCATTCAAGACCTAATGTTCGGGGAAGCTGGTTTGGGAAATCTGTTTTACAGGGACTTTTGTACATCGTTTTAAATATCTTATAGCCCTGTCGTCTGGAATGCATTTCGGCCCAGCTATCAGTCAGGTTTCATGATAATTATAATCCATATGATGGGACTGAGGAAAAATTGATTACGACATTTTAATGCTATTTAAAAGCGACGTCTTGAGAATTTTGGCTGTGCAACCACAGACGAATTTTGCCGAAGATTGGTGTTCTTCTTTGTTCCAACTTTCAATGGCATTTGTCATTAAAAGCAATGACCCCGGGTTGCCCTTATCCTACATTCTCTCTGACATTCCTACTCATTTTGCCCTGTTGGGGGTGGGGGCTGGACTTACCAACGTTTTCTTCCAACTCCTTCTTGCCATTGCTAACCCTGTGGACCCAATGTGCCTCCCTTTAGAATGTCTGCTCGGATGTGAATTGCTTCCTTGACATTTGTTTTCTGTGGATTATTATGCCAATATTATGGTGTTAACAAATACAGCTGAGGTTGTTGACACCATTTTTGTCTTAATGAAGTCTCTCAGCCTGGCTACATCTTACAGCACATACTCAATCATGGCCAGCCCAGTTGCAGTGTGCGCTTACCTTAGGATCACCCTTTGGACTGATTACCCCACTCTTGCGTTTTTATTCCTCTGAACAGCTCACCATCTTCTATCCCTCTCACCTCTTAAAATCATTTCTGTAACAGCCTCACATGTGATCAGATTTTTTTAACTGGTATCTTTTACTGTTTTTCTCCCTCAGATTATTGTGAAATGCAAGGATTAACCCTCTGTTTTTACTTATTGTGAACCCCATCTCCCATTCTTCCAGCATTGAGTGGGTGGAGTTTTTTTCTTTGGGAAGGGCATGTTGACAACAGACTTTAATGAGACTTGTGAAAGATGCAAGTTGAGTGCTACTGAGGGGAGCTCATTTTTTTTTATTACAAGGTTGAGATAGTCTGATAAGCTGCCTCCGCTTCCCTCCTTTCCACAATCTATCTTCTCTGACTTCTGGATGAGCAGAAATTTTCTCCAGTTAAATAAAGGGAAAATTGAAATTGTAGATTTTATCCTTTGTCCAGACTTCATTTGCTAGCTATAGTCTCTGCCCCTCTCCCCATCAGTGGTCTGAAATTTAGCCACTCTGTTTTCAACTTTGCTTACACCTTACCTTAAGATGAGTTTCTGACCTCCTCATTTGCACATCCATGAGATCTCTTAATTCCACCTCCTAATGTTGCCCAATTTTGACCCTGTCAAATCCTCATTCATGGCTTCATTATCTTTGGATTTGACTATTCCATGTGATCCTAGTTAGGCTCCCATATTGTACCTTTGGTAAAATTGTGCTTTAAAGTTGTGCCTGTGTTTTAACTTATAGAGATCCTGTTCACCTATCATCCCTGCCATAGAGGTGCATGATCCAAATTACTGGTGTGGCAGTTGGGGAAATTGCAAATAAATATCAAACTGAACTGGTTTCCTCTAAATTAGAACTTTTTTTTTATTCATTCACAGGAAATTGGTGTCATTGGCAAGGCCAGCATTTGTTATCCATTCTTAATTGCCTTTGAGAAGGTGGTGATGAGCCACCTTCAGTACAACTGAGTGACTTTCTAGGCCATTTCAGAGAGTAGTTAAGAGTCAATCACATAGCTGTGGGTCTGGAGTCACATACAGACCAGATCGGGTAAGGATGGCTGATTTCCTTCCCTAAAAGACATTAGTGATCTTTGGGTTTTTTAAAAATAACAATATAGTACTTTCATGATCATTGCAGACACCAGCTTTTGTTTCATTACCTGGGTTTAAACTCCCCAGCTACTGTAGTGGAATTTGAACTTGTCTCCAAATCATTAGTCTGATCCTCTGGGCTTGTTATCCAACAACAGACGTTAATTTTTACTGGACCAGAATTTACGTATTGCTGTCTGACTTTTGTATTCTATGCAATTATTATAAAACTTCAGAATTCCATGTTGTTTCACAGCCTTATCACTTTGCATCATATGAATCTGCGTCCCAGATTTCTCTGCTTTTGTCACAACAAGCCTGTTTCTGTTTAAAGGAAAATTACTGCCTGACGATTTGATCAGAAATTATCAATATAAATTTTTTATTTGAATCTCATCTCTCATTTTTAACCTGTTTTCTCAATATGCCTCTAACTTCCTTCTGATTTCAATTCTATTTTGATTTTGTCAGGAAATTTTGACACTACTTCCTTTTGGTCCATTTTGAAATCAGTATACATCAAATTGTAGTTGGTCCAGAAGTGAACTGTTTGCCCTATCACAATGATTCTTGCAACCATCTCAAAAAGTTGCCCTTGACTCCTATCGTTTCTGATATGTTCATAAATTAATCATACGACAGTAGTAAATCAGAAACATTCAACTGTCTTACTTTGTGATATATTTTGATAAAGGTTTTTGAATGTTTAGTTTTATTGTGTGTATTTGCCTGTGCATCATGCACAAATGATAAATTACAGCCAAGTCCATCAGTGATTCACTTCAACCCAACTGATTGTTAAACAAGATCCTCAGTGACAAACCAATATTTCAGAGATAGAAACAGAAATTGCTGGTGAAACACAGCAGGTCTGGTGGCATCAGTGCGAAGAAAGCAGAACTATCATTGACTCCAGCGACTCTTCATTAGAAAAGCCCTAATGAAGGGACATGGACTCAAAACATAAATGCTGTTTTCCACCCTCTCAGATGTTGCCAGACGTGCTGAGGTTTGCCAGCAAGTTCTGTTCCTGTTTTTAAATTTACAGCATTTCAGAGATTTAGCTTTTTTCAGTAATTTCATAATAAATAAATAAATAAATAAATTGCCCTTGGACTGTGAGTGGCAATTATACAATTGCAACTACGATTTATACAAGAACTGAGCCAAATAGATCTAATGTAGTTAAGGTCAGAAATCATATGACACCAGGTTATAGTTCGACAGCTTTATTTCAAATCACAAGGTTTTGGAGTGTTGCCCCTCTGTCAGATCACAAATAAACCTGTTGGAGTATGATCTGGTGTAGACTTCTTACCTTGTCCACCCCAGTCCAACACTGATACCTCCACATAATGTAGCCGTGTCACAGACTGTTTAGGAAACGTTACACACTGCTGCTCCTTCCAAGTTATTACTTGTTCTTTTTTTTTTAGATTGTAACTTAATCTAATTTGTATGCTTATTGATGGGTCATGGATGTCTCTGGTAAGGTCAGCATGTATTGTGTTTGAAGGTGAGCACCTTATTGAACACTGCTGAGTGGCTTGTTTGGGTGTGCCAGAGGTCGTTTGAGATTTTTCTTATCCTATCACTGGCTGGGCCAGCATTTATGGCTTATCCTAATTGTCCAGAGGGCTGTTAAGAACCCACCGTGTTGCTGTGAATCTGGAATCATGGACAGGTAAAGATGGCAGTTTCCTTCCCAAAAGGACATTAATAAACCAGATGGGATTGTCTGACAATTAACAGTCGTTTCATAGAATCGTAGAATCCCTACATTGTGGAAACAGGCACTGCAGCCCAACAAGTCCACACCAAGCCTTGGAGCATCCCACCCAGACCCATTCCCCTATAACCCACCTAATCCACACACCTCTGAACACTACAAGCAATTTAGAATGGCCAATCCGCCTAATCTGCCCATCTTTGGACTCTGGGAGGAAACCCACGCAGACACTGTGTGGGAATGTGCAAACTCCACACAGTCGCCTGAGGGTGGAATCGAACCCAGGTCCCTGGCGTTGTGAGGCAGCAGTGCTAACCACTGTGCCTAGGTGCTGCCCCACATGCTCATCTTTTGATTTACTCTTTTTGTTATTAAATTCAGATTCCACCATCTGCCATAGCAGGATTCAAACCCAGCTTCCCAGAATGTTACGTGGGTCTCTGGATTAACAGTCCAGTAATAATATTGTGAGGCTGTCGCCTTATTGCTGTGGATCATTGTATGTAGCCAGGCTGGGTATGAACGTCAGATTTCCTTTCCACAGGGCATTGCTGAACCAGATGAGCTGTAATAACAGTTGTGTAATTTGGCCATCATTCCTGATTGTATTCCAGAGTTTAGTTAATTAGTTTTATCTAATTGTTCATTGAATTTGTTGAATTTCCTATTTCCAGCTTCTGTTTTGGATTTGAATTCCAGTCTCATATCGTTAGTCCAGGCCTCTGTTACCTAATTCCTGTAATCTTTCATGGGAACATGATTCTTGAAAATATGTGAAGAACAGCTGGACCTCGAATCCAGTGTTTGGATATTTCCAGAGTTAAAAATTTATTTCCAGAGTTTTATCTCCTAGGTAGACAAAATAATTTGGAAACTGCAGGGACTTGAAGAGAAGGAAAGATAGTGTGTTCATAAATCAATTTATAAGGTTTACTTGAGCTGCATTTTGTAGAAAGTTTATTTCTATTTATTATGAACTTTGAAAGATGAAAATATGGAAAATGCAAATTGCTAATGGCTAAAGTGCTTCCACTTGTACATTATGCAAGTTAGTATCCTCCCATGAGCAGGAGTGCTGTGATACTAGGTGGTAAAAATGTTTGATCATCATATGTTTGTGTGCTGCAGATCAGTTTTGTGAGAAACTTAATCTTTATTTTTATTAATAGAACTTGTTGCAGCAGGTGGCATCCCGTGATTTGTTGACTAACATACAGCAACTTCTGGTGGTGACTCCCCCAATTCTCAGCTCTGGTATGTTTATCATGGTGGTCCGGATGTTCTCACTGATGTGTTCGAACTGTCCTACTTTGGCTGTGCAGCTTATGAAGCAAAGTGAGTATTTTGCAGATCTGGTTGGAATTAATCATCATTTAATTTGTCTATTTTCAAAACACAGACTGTGGTCAATGTCTAGAGTTTAACAGAGTTGAAAGCAGTTTGCTGTATTACAATAAATCAATTGATAATGTTGGTAGTGTGTCTTTAGTTGTACAATTTATTTTCTCAACTTTTTTCTGCCAAAACACTCAGTCGCTATCTTAAACTGGTGATGGTAATTCTTCAAACTGTCATTTGGGTACTCTCATTTTATAAATAATTGCTTGATAGCACAGAACTTAAACATTTGGTAAGAAAAGACAAATTGAAGCTTTTCATTTTGCATTCATCACAACTGATGCAAGAGCCCCAACTTAATAAGGGAGCAGCAATTCAGATAGCCTCAGAAGAGGGTACTGATTGGTTGGACAGAAGATGTGACTGGAACTGTTTAATTATCAGTCTCAGCTGGAAAAAACCCAACCAGGCAGCTAGACTCTGTCCAGAACATTGCCACAGAGAATGCAACAAGAATTATCAGTCTTCATGACACTTCTCAATTTAGAAAAATGTTGCTATGTATGTATAGGGAAATTATTTGCAAGGAACAGGGCTCTGTGTGTTAAAAATGTGGCTTCTAGCACATGCAAGTCAATTGAACTGTGAGCTCAACTGGTAATCTTAAATTAGTTTTCTGTGCAATTCTTAGCAGTCAGCTTGAGTAGGTAAATGTTGTCTGGGAGCAAAATTACTTGGAATGTTGAACACAGGTATTTTTGGATGTGTGAACACAGGCTGTTGCCAGGTAATAGTTTGATTTCTTATTGAGGCTTGATGTTAAAAGCCCTGATTTCAGACCTGTGCACTTGTGGTTAGTTGATTCAACCCAGAGCAAAAGAAATCCTGTGGTAGGTGGTATTCCAAGAGGTATAGATCCAGGTAATGTCTGGTTGTAATTTCTTCTTGTATAGATATTGCGGAAACTCTTCGTTTCTTACTTTGTGGAGCCTCGAGTGGGGGCTGCCAAGAACAAATCGATCTTGTACCAAGAAGTCCGCAAGAACTTTATGAGCTTACTTCCCTGATTTGGTGAGTTATTTTGCATAGTTTGTTGAAACGTTCTGATTTTGATCTGTGCACCTGTCAACGTCAGTGTACTCCTTTTGAATGAATTTCATGAATTTTCATTCTTCTTTCGTGAAATCTGCTTTCATGAATTTTCTGCAGCTTACCTCTCATTCCACTGAGTAGCATTAATGTAAAATTCTTGGGGGAAAAAAATGGGGTAAATGTGACCTCTCCCAAAAGGGTGAATACTCTTTTTTTTTTGTCCTGTAATTCTAGCAAAAGAATTATAAGCTTTCGGCTCATAGATGCCTGCAGCACAGAAGAAGGTCACTTACCCCATCATATCTGCACTGATTAACGAAGCTCAGACTGTACTAATTTTGTTTTCTAACTCTTGGCCCATGTCCCTGGACGGATATGACAGTTATGATGGAACTGCCCCTTTTTGAGAGATGTATTCTGTGCTGTTTCTCCTTGAGAGGTGTTGTCACAGTGGTGATGTCTGCTTCAGAAACAATTGGCAAATCACTTTCAACTCCCTAAGTGCTTTAAGACCAAATAAGCATGAGGGGTTGGAGTCAGGCTTGCACGGCCCCAGGGTTTTGGTTTTGCTTTCGGCAGGGGTTTGGAGGTAGCGGTTGAAACTCATGCTGCAGCAGAGAAAGAGCTGTATCCAAGAATAACAGGACATGATTCAAATGTAGACCTGCACTGCTATCTGACCCAGCAGAGAATATGCACTGCTACTGCCTTTGCTGTTAAATTTCAAGTATCTCTAGACTTTGGAGTTCGTTCTAAGAAAAATAAACAAACCACGAAATCCACAGCTGACCTTAGAGACAAACCTGTGCAGGGGAGCTGACAGCAGAAGAGCAGTTAAGTGGTTAGTTTTAAAGTGTAACCTAGTTTTTGTAAATCAACAATAATGATGGGAGGATTTATAGTGTTGGTATGGGTGGCGAAGGCGTTTGACAAGTTCCTCTTGTAGACTGGTTAACAAGATTAGATCAATACAGGGAGAACTGGCTCGAAGGTAGGAGACAGAAGGTGGAGGTGGAGAGTTGCTTTTCACACTGAAGACCTGTGACCAGTGGTGTACCACAAGGATTGGCGCTGGGCTCGCTGCTTTTTTGTCACTTTTATACAAATGATTTGGATATGAACCTAGGATGTATAGTTAGTAATTTTGTAGGTGACGCCAAAATTGGAGATGTAGCAGACAGCAAAGAAGGTTACCTCAATACAATGGGACCTTGGCCCATTTGATTAATCAGCTGAGGAGTGGCAGATGGAATCTAATTTAGTCAAGTGTGAATTGTTACATTTTGGAAAGGCACATCAGGGCCGGGCTGATGTACTTAATAGTAAGGTCCTGAGGAATGTTGCTGAACAAGGAGACGTTGGAGTGCAGTTTCATAATTCTTTGAAAATGGAGTCACTGATGGATAGGATAGTGAAGAAGGTATTTGGTACGCTTGCCTTTATTGGTTGTTGTACTGAGTATAGGAGTTGGGAAGTCGTGTTGCGACTGTACAGGACATTGCTTAGGCTACAATTGGAATACTGTGTTCAATTCTACTCTCCCTGCTGTAGGAAGTTTTCAAACTTGAAAGGATTCAGAAAAGTTACGCAAGGATGTTGCCAGCATTGAAGGGTGTGAGCTATTGGGAGAAGCTGAAGAGACTGGGGCTATTTTTCCTGGAACATTGGAAGCTGAGGGGTGACCTCATGGAGGCTTATTAAAGCCTCCTGGGGTGGTGGAGTCCAAAGCAAGAGGTTTAAAATAGGTCTCAGGTGAGAGGGGCAAATGCTTCATGTGGTTGGTGATCTGTGTACGGAATGAGCTGCCGGTGGAGGCTGGTACAATTACAAGATTTAAACGGCATCTGGATGGGTGTGTGAATAGGAAGGGTTTAGAGGGATATGGGGCTAGGGTTATTCAGGATATCTGGTTGGCATGGATGAATTGGACTGAAGGGTCTGTTTCTGTGCTGTATATTTCTATGATTATAAGCAGGAGTTCTCTCTCTGCTGCTGGATCATCTTTGTGTTCCCGTCTCCTGGAATAGAGGGGAAATCGGGTGAGGAAAATCTGTTTTGCTGAATTTGCTTTTGTTTATGGCATTATCCATATTTGAACAATTGATGATTAGTAGTGGTTAAATAATTAAAGTATTTCAGTAGCTAAAGTTGTGTTTTTATTTTAACTGTGTTGTAAGAATAAAGTGTGGTTTGCTTGGACACCATGAACTGCTGAAATCACATCTGGAACACTGCGTTGCACTTGCCGTGAAACAAAATATAAGCGTAGAGACTAAGCTGTCTCCTTGGTATGTTTTGAGAGGGTTTGGTTTGGTCCATAACACAATGCAAGTGATTATTTTAAATACTGCTCAAATGTTACAGGAGTTTGACTTGACTGCTCTTTCAGGTAGTGGCTTCCAGTCTCCCACCACCCTCTGGGTGAAATATGTTCTCCTTTGCTCCCCTCCGACCCTTGTACCACCATCCCCAAATATCTTCTCCATAGTTAACGACTCTAATTGAAAAAGTACCTTTTCCTATGAACTTTTGCTATGCCCCTCAATCTTGTACACCTCTATCAGGTCTCTTTTTGACCTTTACTGCTTCAAGGAAAACCACCTCAGTCTAGCCAATATTTCATTGTGGCTCAGGCCCTCGAGTCCAGGCAGCATCCTGGTAAATCCCTTCTGTGCACTTGCTGTGCAGTGATGTCTTTCCAATCATGTGATGACCGGAGATGCATGCTCAGCACTCTTGCTATGGCCTAATCAGTGTTTTATGCAGTTCCAGATAACACTTCTGCTCATGCTGCATTTATTAAAGGCAAGTATCCCATTAATCACGTTACGTACCAGCTCTGCACCACAAGGCCCTTCTGACTTATATAGACAATAGGTGCTGGAGTAGGCCATTCGAGCCAGCACCACCATTCATTATGATCATGGCTGATCATCCACAATCAGTATCTGGTTCCTGCCTTATCCCCATAACCCTTGATTCCACTATCTTTAAGAGCTCTGTCTATCTCTTTCTTGAAAGCATCCAGAGAGTTGGCCTCCACTGCCTTCTGGGGCAGAGCATTCCATATATCCACCACTCTCTGGGTGAAGAAGTTTCTCCTCAACTCTGTTCTAAATGGCCTACCCTTATTTTTAAACTGTGTTCTCTGGTCCTGGACTCACCCATCAGCGGAAACATGCTTCCTGCCTCCAGAGTGTCCAATCCCTTAATAATCTTATACGTCTCAATCAGATCCCCTCTCATCCTCCTAAATCCAAGTGTATACAAGCCCAGTCGCTCCAATCTTTCAACATATGATAGTCCCGCCATTCCAGGAATTGACCTCGTGAACCTACGCTGCACTCCCTCAATAGCAAGAATGTCCTTCCTCAAATTGGGAGACCAAAACTGCACACAATACTCCAGGTGCGGTCTCACCAGGGCCCTGTACAGCTGCAGAAGGACCTTCTTGCTCCTATACTCAATTTCTCTTGTTATGAAGGCCCGCATGCTATTAGCTTTCTTCACTACCTGCTGTACCTGCATGCTTGCTTTCATTGACTGATGTACAAGAACACCTAGATCTCGTTGTGCTTCCCCTTTACCTAACTTGACTCCATTGAGACTTTTTGGTGTTTTCCATGATTCTACCATTCATAGTGAAATCCCTTGCCTTGTTTGCCTTCCTCCAGTGTATTACCCTAGTTATTTTTCCAGGTTGAATTTCATTTGTCCCTGCTTGCCCACCTGACCAGTCCCCTGTCTACATTCTTGAATAATAATTCTTTGTTTGGCAGGAAAACTTGGAATTCACAATTTGCCTCCTTTTCTGATTAATCAGGTTTTATCTGTTACAGTAGTCAGTTGAGTGAGTTTGTGATTTTCCTTGTCTTAAGTTGGCTGTAGAATGCAATGACTCCAATACTTGGTGTTAATAATTACAATGATCATACACCATGGTAAAATCTGCTTCATATTTTTCTTTTGCAGTGAATTAATGCCATGTCTACCCAAAGAAGGAATTTTTGCTGTTGATACCATGTTAAAGAAGGGAAGTGCACAAAATACAGATGGTGCAATATGGCAGTGGCGTGATGACCGGGGTCTCTGGCATCCATACAACCGAATCGATAGTCGCATAATCGAGGTATAATACCTTAGACTATGAAAGATTTATGTAGAGGGTGGGCTAAGCATGGGAAATGAGTTCCATCTTTGTCTTAACTTCATAGCAAGTGAACCTGGTTATTACTGGGCTAGTAAATCTAAGGTATTTCTTCAGATGCTACACAAAAGGTAATTAGCCCTCTCAATTTTAAGGGTAACTTTATCAACCTGCCTGAAAATTAACTAGAGTGAACAGTCTCATTCCTTAACATTAGTTTTACAAATCTCTAATAAATATTAAGAAAAGTTAATTATGTCCCAAATCTAAAGATTCATTAGCAGGAACTTTTTAACATGAATTTGTGCTGATGCATGAAAGCTAACAGTCTCTGAATTGAAAATGACTTTTGTGATCTGCAATAGTACTGTGTTCTGCCATGTACCACTTAGATCTGTTAAAGTTTCATAACTTAGTTTATCATGGTGCACATCCACTCTTGCTGCCTGTTACTATGTACAATCAAATCAGACTTCAAAAGCTCAGCATATCTTTATATGTGCAGACATGTACTTGATATGTTGTGAGTAGATTTTTGTGCTTACGAACCAGTGTTCCAAGCTTGGAACTAGTGTCCTGCATATGCTGGTAAATATTAACCAAAAGTGCCCTGGACACACTGGCAAGCAGTCTAATCTTAGGTCTGCAGTAATCTTTTTGTATGCTTTGACGGTCTGTTCACATTGTTCACAGGCAGCCCATCAAGTGGGTGAGGATGAAATAAGCTTGTCAACATTGGGTCGAGTTTATACTATTGACTTTAACTCTATGCAGCAGATCAATGAGGACACTGGAACAGCCCGTGCTATTCAGAGAAAACCCAATCCATTGGCCAACACGAACAATGGTGAGTACTGCCTTCTGAATTAAATTAATCCTAAATTTTAAACTATGAGGTGAGCTCAGAAAATCTTGTGTATTCTTATTGATATTTTTTGTTTTTGGTCAGCCTGAAACCTGGAGAATAGCCAAATTTGCTTTTGTAGACAGATCCTTTTCCCCAAAGAAGGAAAAACTTGGATTTCTGCAGCGCCATCACAGCCTTAACATTAAAAGAACTTCAAAATTGCTCCATTAGATGTACTGTTGTTACTGCTGTAATAGAGAAGAAACCTGACAGCCAATTTTGTACACAGCACTGTGGTTGCAGGCTATCTGGCCATCAGTTTAAATGAGGAACATACATTGGCTTAAGTTATACCATTGTCCAAGAGTGCTGTGAGATTTTCCTTTGGTTCAGTTGTAAGCAGAGTGTTTTCACATCTTGCTCAAAAGAAGCTGAGTGTATTGCATTGCACTGTTGGCCTAGATTTTGTTCAAATCTGTACAGTGCAATTTGAATTCTGACTTTGAATGAGACTGCCCTCACTGGATGACTATAACTGATGGCATATTTTTGTTCACTTGGCTTACTTGCTCTAACATTATGAGCTTGTCGCAGGCTTATAGGTTCAGAGTTGTAGTTTTCTGGCTAATTGAGGAAAAACTAATCTCTTGTCCAAGGTTTTCAGGAAAGAGTGGTAATATGAACACTACGTATTAGAGGCTTATTACTTGGACTGTATCAATTCCATTTAGCAATGTGCCATTAAAAAAACTTTGTTTTGTTGCATGGTCATTGCACTCTTCTGTTCTTCAGATTTTGCATTTGATGTCCTTGTGTTGTCCTTTTTAGTGACTTCGGTTGTCGTGGGAAAATTCCAGCATCATTGCCAAGCATTCAGCTGATTTTTAGCTTTACGTAATTAACTGAGAATGTCTGATCTATTCATATCTACCTATTTTATGATGTGGGTTTACTTCAGAACAATGCCTGGATTTAAACTGAATGGTTGCCTTAAAGCCAAAAGATTTTACTGGAACTCGCAAGAAACTCAGTTTTCATACTTTTTGAACTCAGTAATCTATTTAAACTAATTGCCAGAAAGAATTTGGGACAAAAACTACATTTTCCTGATCAAAGCAGATTTCCTCAGGAGAATGCAATGATAATAACGGTGGATCATGATACTGTACAAATTGCGCCCATAAAATCCATCTTTTTACAGCAGCAAGATTTCAGAACATGATTGAGGAATGCCTCCATCTCTGTTGTGTCTGGGATTTGTGCTGTCATATGCAGCAAAAGATCTCAACCTAATTGTATATGCGTTTAAAAAATGGTTAATTCATAATATAGTTGATTTTTGGTAACGTAACATAGTTCCGAATATTTCTTGGCCAGGGTATGCCAAAAGAGCCGATGGCTTGTATAATCGGCTCGTTCCATACGAGGATAAATACCTGGAATAATGACTAACTGCTGTTGAGAAAAATCCTTTACATAGCTTGATTGAAACATATCAAAACAACTGCATACAATTTTACGAACAGCTGAAAGGAAGGAAGAGACTAACACAACTTCTGTCTTATCGCAGTTATGATAACTTCTCCAATCAAACAGATGTAACAGAGATAACAAGGTGTAGAGCTGGATGAACACAGGAGGCCAAACAGCATCAGAGGAGCAGGAAAGCTGATGTTTCGGGCCTAGACCCTCCTTCAGAAAGGGTCCAGGCCTGAAACGTCAGCCTTCCTGCTCCTCTTGATGCTGCTTGGCCTGCTGTGTTCATCCAGCTCTACACCTTGTTATCTCAGATTCTTCAGCATCAGTAGTTCCTACTGTCTCTGAAACAGAAGTGACAGTTTAATTCTGATTTAGTTAAATGCATGTTGTTATTTGAAAGTGTTGGTGATTTCAGGAAAATGCAATCTGAAGTCTATGCTTTCTTATATAGGTGGTCACTCTGAAACAAGAAAGGATGATGCACGTGCTCAACTAATGAGGGAGGACCCAGACCTGGCTAAATGCTTTATAAAGACATTGTTTGGTGTGTTATATGAAGTGTATAGTTCATCAGCTGGACCTGCTGTCAGACACAAGTGCCTTAGAGCAATTCTTAGAATAATTTATTTTGCTGATGCTGAACTTCTGAAGGATGTTCTTAAAAATCATGCTGTTTCCAGGTTTGTATTGATTGTAACAAGCATAGTTTATGAAACTTGCACAAAGTTCAATATTTCAGCAATTTTTCCAAGTTGAGTTCCATCCTGGATGAACAATTCTTCCAGTACTGAGCTTTGTTAAAAACAGAAATATCAGTCGTCAGACATATTCCAAGATAATTAGTAAGAGAGGTGATAAGTCAAAAAATGTACAACAAATTATGATCTGAATTCTGTTGTGAATAGATGGTGAGAAGAGCTGCAATAACTTTTTTATAGGAAGTTGGAAAAATACATAAAGGGAATAAATACAGGCCAATGGGCAATGTTGGCAGCCATCAAATGGGCCAAACACCTCTCTTCAGAGGGTCTTCCATGCTTCCCTACTGGTGCTACATCCAGTCAAAAATAATTTGAATGCTTAATGGGCTTGCATCTTTTTGACTAAAGGCAGAAAATGATGCCTTTCATGAAAGGCATGGTAATGTCCTGTATACATACAGGAGGTGCCCGATTTGCAAAGTCAAACCCATACATAGTTGTAGTTTTAAAGACATGATGTGAACGATTCCCATACTTAAAAATAGTAGCTTTCGGTTGTCCTGTGTTGTGATATGACTTGCCCTCAAATGGACTTGCGTGGACTCCAAATCAGAGCCCATTCGCAACCGGGGGGGGGCCTGTACGCTTCTATAACTTTTCCAATAATTCGTTATCCCTAATATCCTTTTAGGGAGGTGGCATCCTTACCACCTGGTCTGGCCTACATGTGACTCCAGACCCACAGCAAAGTGGTTGACTCTGAACTGTCCTTTGGGCCATTAGGGATGGTCAATAAATGCTGGCCTGGCCAGTAATGCCCATGTCCTGTGAGTGAGTAAAACAAAAACTAATGAGCAATTTCTTAGAGCTCTCCTGTTCGCCTCCCTTGCACCTGTTCATGCTGTGTCCTTCGTGTGTTTCGTATAATATCTTCAGTTCAGCTTATTTGGGATATTGCAACTGTTATGACTTGGTACTTTTGTGCCTGAAAAACAAGACTTTGTGGTTATATCGACACCAGAGCCAAATTTGATTGAACTTAGCATTCAGGAGCACAAGCAAAATTAGAGACTTGCGGAACTGGGAGGTAATCCCACTGGTTGGGGTCAACAAACCTGTGAACACAAAATGCAAATTATTGACTTGTAGTTACTGATTTTGTGTTATCCAAAACACTTCCTTCATCAAATATATGGGTACGTAAGAGTTCAAGTTTGCTGACGTACAATGCAGGCTTATTTCTTTACATATAATACCTGACACCCTTAAGATGTCCCAGGAATCTTTTAGTCGATATGAAATGTACACTGCAGACATGACCTGTCAAGCATTCTCTGCTACATGCAGTCTGTTGGGTTCTGCAAAGGCATTGGATACCTTGTAAGCAGTAAGTGAAGGCCTTTAAGACCTCGTTATTTCTATTGCCCCCAAGCCTCACTGTCTCAGCAAATACTTTTTTTAAGGACATCAAGGGCACTTACATGACAAGGCAGCACATAGGTTTCATCGATTAAGGTATGAGATACTTGGTTATGCTTAGATACAGATCATATCTGCAGTGTACACTTTTAATGTAAGTGCAGCTCTCTTTGATAAATATTAATTTGAAGCAATGTCTACATTATTTCTACTGTTGAAATAGTACTTAATTCAAAACAATTTCATTAATATGTACTAACATTCTAAATTTCTCATGTGAACTTTAAATTAATCTGCTTATCATATGTTTAACCTCATTTTCTTGCTCCTTTTCAGCCACATTGCTTCCATGTTATCAAGTCAAGATTTCAAGATTGTTGTCGGAGCGCTACAGATGGCAGAAATTTTAATGCAGAAGTTACCAGATATATTTAGTGTTTACTTTCGAAGAGAAGGCAAGGAATCTAAGTTTATAAAATTCCAGAATTTTAATATTTGAGTCGTGGATTTCCCTCAGAATTAAAATTAAAAGTTAATTCGTATCTTTTTGGCAGTTAAAACAGTCAGAATGTTGGACGTTGCAGTGCAAATTATTACTAACTTTTGTTTTGTTGGAAGGTGTGATGCATCAGGTGAAAAATTTAGCGGAGTCTGAGGCGCTACTTACCAGTCCTCCTAAGGCATGTAGTAGCGGAATAGGAACGCTGGGCACTGCTGCTACAATTAGCACAACCAACGTTGCAAGCACTACAGTTGCAGATCTTGGGTCTCCCAGTTTCCAAAGTATGGATGATTCTTTGGACCTGAGTCCACAAGGGTAAGTTGATTTAAGTTTTCAAATGCGGGCAAGAAAGCCGTCTTACTCTGCAGTCTGGTTCAGATTGTCACAATTTATTTATGGTGTTCTGATCTCTGCCAAATTGCAGAGATCTGATATGATGTCTCATTAAGAGGAGCAATTTGGCTCAATCGATTAACAAGTGCATTTTAGTCATAGAATCTCTCAGCATGGAAACAAATTCTACAGTCCAACCAGTCCATAGAATCGTACAGTGTGAAAACAAGCCATTCGGCCCAACAGGTCAACACGTTTCTCCGAAGAGCATCCCACCCTGACTCATCCCCCTATCTTTGTATTTCCCCGTGTCTGACCCAAGCATCCCTGGACACAATGGGCAATTTAGCATGGCCCATCCACCTAGCCTGCACATCTTTGGACTGCGGGAGGAAACCCACGCAGACACTGGGAGAATGAGCAAACTCCACGCAAACACTGGGAGAATGTGCAAACTCCACACAGACAGTCGCCCAAGGTTGGAATCGAACCCGGGTCCCTGGCGCTGTGAGGCCTCAGTGCTAACTACTGAGCCACTGTGTCACCCCATGCCAACCATAATCCCAAACTAAACCAGCCCCATCTGCCACGCTTAGCCCATAACTCTCTAAACATTTCTTATGCAGTACTTATCCAAACGTCTTTTAACCTTGTAATTGTACGGAAGTTTCATTCCACAGACAGACCATTTTGTAAAATAAAGCACAGAAATAGACCGTTAAGTCCAACTCCATCCACCAAATAATCCCAATCTGACCTACTCCCATTTACCAACATTTGGCCTGTATCCTCTAAACCCTTCCTATTCATGTCCCCATCCAGATGCCTTTTAAATGTTGTAATTGTATCAAACTTAACCACTTCCTCTGGCAGCTTGATCCATACCTGTACCACCCTTTGTGTGAAAACGTTGCCCCTCAGGTCCCTTTTAAATCTTTCCCCCTCACCTCAAATCTATGCCCTCTAGTTTTGCACTCCCCCTCCACTGGGAAAAGGACCTTGGCTGTTTACCCTGCCCTGGCCCCTCATGGTTTTATAACCTTCTATAAGATTATAAGATAAGATTGCAGCTCTGCAAAACCCTGGTGAGACCACACTTGAAATATTGTGTCCAGTTCTCATCGCCCTATTATAGGAAAGATGTGGAGGCTTTGGAGAGGGTGCAAAGGAGGTTTACCAGGATGCTGCTTGGACTGGAGGGCTTGTCTTACGAGGAGAGGTTGACTGAGCTCGGACTTCTCTCTCTGGAGAGAAGGAGGAAGCGAGGTGACCTGATTGAGGTGTACAAGGTAATGAGAGGCATAGATAGAGTTGATAGCCAGAGACTTTTCAGCAGGGCAGGATTGACAGCCACGAGGGGTCATAGTTTTAAGGTGTTAGCGGGAAAGTATAGAGGAGACGTCAGAGGGAGGCTCTTCACCCAGAGAGTTGTGAGTGCATGGAATAGTTTGCCAGTGGTAGTCACGGAAGCAGAGTCATGAGTGACATTTAAGTGACTGCTGGACATGCACATGGACAGCAGTGAATTGAGGGGAATGTAGGTTAGGTTATTTTATATTTGGATTAGGGTTATTCCACGGCACAACATCATGGGCCGAAGGGCCTGTACTGTGCTGTACCTTTCTATGTTCTATTACCCTTCCACCTCCACTCCTGGGAAAATAGCTTACTGATTGCTGTTCCCAAAATGCTTCCCCACTGAAACTTTGGTCACCTGGCCAGGTTTGTTCCCTGATATAAGGCCTAGTATGGCCCCTTTCCTTAGTTGGGCTACCTACACTTTTAATTCAAGAAACCCTTTGGCTGCGATGAATAAATTCTGCCCCATCTAAACACCTTACAGCTGGAGTCCTAATCAATATTGAGCAAGTTGAAATCACCAACTACTGCAATAATGTTGTTGTTCATAGCACTTTTTTAAAGCACTGAATCATTGATAATTGTATCTTTACGTTTCAGATTACGTTTTTTCCCTAAATACCCTGTACCCTGGCTGTCCTTTTTCACAGAAGCAGATTGATGTGGTTCCAAGATTTTAATTTCAGGACCACCTCATGAAATTGCACTCCCCAAAAAATCCCTCTGTTACATTATTTGAATGTATGGGCTAGTTCTCCACTTTAAAACACAAAATAGTCCATGTACTAGAAATCTAAAATAAAATCAGAAAATACTCAGCAAGTCCAGCAGAATCTATGGAGGTAGAGATGAGTTTTTGTTTTGGGTTGATATTCATTCATCAGTGACTTACATTTCTTTTGGTCTTTAGATGATACAATTAATGAGCCCTTAAAGTAGGGGAAGAACTTTTGTTCAGTATCGTGGTTTACACAATGTCAAAGCTCCCTGAAAGGCATCAGAGCCAGTGCATTGGTTTAAGAATAACATTAGAAAATGTACCAGGCATTTGCAAAAGCAATATACCCTCGACGGGACTCTGATAATTGATCAGATAATTTAACTGATGTTAAAACCAGTGTCACTAGCCTTAGAAACTTGAATTGTGAGTTCCAGAACACGCTCTGAGTAGGTGACGGCTACAGTCTAGGAAAAATAGATGGTTGGTGCTGGAGGCTGAGCTAGTCTTGTTCATTAACTGGGTTTCTGTTCTGAATACCATGAGAGCTTTTGTTCCTCAACAAACATTGAGATTCAAGGGTTGAGACATCACAGGTGTCTCAGTTTCACAAGTGGAGAGGAAGAAGAATGGAAGGGCAGTTGTGATTTTAAAAAAGGGAACAAATGGATTTTTTTTTTGCAGTTGTAAATGTGAATCTGAGAATGCTGCCTCCCTCTTGGCAGATCAAGGATGCCACTGGCTGTGGGGCCTCTAAAGCAGTAATCTCAGATTTACTACTAATATATGTTGCCCGTTCTTATAGAAATAAACGGATAGTGTGAATGAACACGTGGCTTGAGAAATTGTATCAAGGGGAGAGCTTTACATATCTGGGGCATTGTTACCAGTTCTGGGCCAGGTGAGACTGATTACGCCTCAGTGAACTGTTATAAGTAGATTTACTCATCTTGTTGGGTAAGACTTGAATGCTAGCTTGTTGGGGAATGGGAATCAGAGGGAATTCAGGTGGGAGGAAAATCTGGTTGAAATGTAGAACTGCCATAAATATTAGAGTGGAAAGTAAATAGGAGAAACAAATGTAGCATCAAACTGTCCCAAAATAGGTATTTTTTTGAAAATAAAAGGCAGCAAAATAGGTACTCTGTGAATATGTGCAGCATTCTCAACAAGGTAGATGAGATGAGAAATATATAGATTTTATTGTCATTATGGAAATATGGCTGTAAGTTGACCAACAGTGGGAAATGAATGTTCAAAGATAGCCAGTATGTAGGAACGGCAGGCATCATGGACCAGGAGATAGTGGTGCTGCAAAATTTGTTTATTCATGAATGGGATGAGGGCATTGCTGGCTTGGCAGCATTTATTGCCCAGAGGGCAGTTCCAAATCCCCCACATTGCTGAGAGTCTGAAGCAACATGGAGGCCAGACCAGGTAAGGATGGCGGCTTCCCTCCCTAAAGGACATTAGTGAGCCACATGGGTTTTTCCGAGCTCTTAGATTGGGAGAAAAAGCTGTGGAATTTACCTGGGTGAGTGAAGAAGCAGCAAACATGAGTTGTTAATGTGCCATCAGTCATGCGAATTGAGGGCATAGTATAAATCAGAATGTTTAGAGCTAACATAACATAATAAGGATAATGCGGTATTCACTGGTGACTTTTAATCTATATATCGATTGGATAAATCTAATGAGCCCCAATACTATGGTGGACACGTTCGAGAGAGGTGTACAAGAGAGTTTTCTAGTGGAGTGTGTTGAGGAACCAGTTTGGATTGGCCTGTTCTAGTGCTAGTACTACTCAATGAGAAAGGGATAATTTAATAATTTTGGGGAAACTATGAAGGAAGAGGAGCAGGAACAAATGTTGGAGAGGCTCAGCAGGTCTGGCAGCTGAACGAGGAATGGTCACTGGACCTGAAACGATAACTTTTCCTTCACAGATGCTGCCAGACCTGCTGAACTTTTTCAGCAACTTTGTTTTTGTTCCTGATTTACAGCTTCTGCAGTTCTTTCAGTTTTTAAAAGAAACTGAAGATCTTATTTGATCAAAGGAAAAGGCTTAAGTTGCTGAATAATGTAAGCTTCAGATGTGGGAGTATTTTAGAATTCAGCAAAAGAAGAAAGAAACATATAAACAGACAACAGAATCTGGATTAAACTGGCAAGAAACAAATGATCTGTAACAGTTTGTGTTGGTATATTGAAAGGAAAAGGTCAATGAAGACAAATGTACAAGCAGAGACTTAAATTATAAAGAAATTTGCAGAAAAGCTAAATTACTTCATCTTCAGAGAATGATACAAGGCATTTCCCAAAACTAGAGATCATGACAATGAGGAACTGAAAAAAATTGGTATGAGCAAAAAAAAGTTAAGGGGACTAAAAATAGGCATATACCCAACATCTGGTACTCTACATTTGATAGCATTAATGGATGTCTTTCGAGATAATGGATGCCTCGTTGATCATTGCAAATTCTATAGCTTCAAGAACTATCTGTGCAAATTAGAAGGTTGTAAATGTAACCTTTCTGTTGAGAAATCATAGAGGAAAGGGACAACATCCGTTCGGATTTGATAATTGGGTTTTTAGAAAGTAATGCTTTGATTGGACAGTCAGTGTGGAGTTATGGAAGGGAAATTATGTTAGACAAACTTGTTAGTATTTAATTTTGAAGTTTCTAGGGGACAGCTTGTGCATTGGATCCATATATTAGGTTGGTTAAGAAAATCAGTATTTGGGATAGAGAAAAATGGGTTGAAGGTTAATGGATAGAAAGCAGTAGAAATTAGCAAATCATTCTTGGGCTCGTAGGCCGTAATAGGGTAGTGCAAGAATAATTGAATTCCATCTGGTTGCAATCAATTTCTATAATTTAGATGTGGGAACAAAAATGTACAACTTCCAAATTTTTTGATGGCACAGCATGAGGTGGGGATGAGTTAGAGCATGATGCAAAGAGGTTTCAAGGCAATTTATACAAGATCATGGCAGATGGAATATAATGTGAATAAGTGTAAGGCCTTCCACTTTGAGGACGAAAGGGAGGTTGTATTAAGTCACTGCATGTGCAGCACCAATTAGGAAGGCTCATGGAATGCTAACTTTCCTCAAGGATTGAAGTGAAGATGCTGTGTTTCATTTTTATAGAGATGTGATGAGTTCACTGTTTTGGGCATTGTGCAGTTTTGGTCCCCTTACTGAAGGAGGAAGTACAGCAGAAGTTCACCAGACTATTTCCTGGGATGGCATCGTTATCCTTTTGAAGGGGAAAACTTAGAATAAATGTGGTCTCATTGAAAATTAGTAAATTCATTCATACTGTATGCAGACAAAATCGTTCCTTTGGTTCGTGACTTGAAAACCAGAGAATACAGTCTCAATAAGGGACAGGCTATTTTGGATTGCGGTGAGGAATTCCTTCAGGAGTGGCTAGTGAATATTTGGAGTTTTGGACTCTAAAATACATGAAAGCTTAGACATTCAGTATATTCAATGCATTGACTTAGATTTCTGCATGCTCATGATGGCAGGAATGTGTGGATTGTGAAGGAAAATGATATTGAGGACAGAAATCAGTTATGATCGATAATGTCAGAACAGGTTTGAGGGTCTGACTGCGTGGTAAGTTATTTCATGCAAGGTATTTAAAGGCTTGCACCCATTTGTTTCTTGTAAATTTGAGGAAATCCTACTTTAACAATTATGCTTTGATCAATGATGTGCGAAGTCTCATGTCTAAGCTGCCTTACTAAATGATTTAGTTTTAACTAACTGGTTGGCAATAAACCGAAACAGCCAAAGGAGTTTTGTACAAACCAAAAATGTAAATAATGCCAAGTGAGGCATTCTAAATACTTGCATGTCTGGCATACCAGAATATTGAGTGAGAAATCTCTTTCCAAAGTGCTAGTCATTTGGTGCCAATGCTGGGTGTAGAAATTGATCTACGTACGTAAGTCACATTTTTATCTGTGAAACATTTTACTTCTTGTACAGGATAGCTTACACAGAAATTTCATAACATTTTAGACATTTTTATACATCAATATGTTAAACAATTGGGTGTAAAGTTTGGTCCTGTATAAAGTTTTGCTGCTGACTTCCCTGAAAGGCTACATGGTTCATTTCAGTTTGATGTAACTACTCCCAAGAATAGAACATTGACACAAAATGTTACTAAGTTTAAAAGTGAGCTTTGTGTTGGTTGCAGTGTTACTGTGTAAAATTAATCTTTCAAAGCCTATTGGAAGTAGTTAACGCATTCATTTGGATTGACAGGAATGTTGCTGTCAAAAGCATAATGTGTAAAATAAGTTATAAGATATTAGTGCTTTGAATTATGTTTTTTCCACCTCATCTTGGGCAACTTTGCTGTCTTAACTAATACAAAGACAGATTAACTTGTAATTTGTCTCATTATGGTTTCCGGAAGAGTGTATAAAATTGGTGTCCGCTTTACCGAGCTAACTATACTAGCCCAGGATAACAAAGTGTGAAGCTGGATGAACACAGCAGTAGGCTCTCTGATGAAGGGCCTAGGCCCGAAACGTCAGCTTTTGTGCTCCTGAGATGCTGCTTGGCCTGCTGTGTTCATCCAGCTTCACACTTTATTATCTTGGATTTCCCAGCATCTGCAGTTCCCATTATCTCTTATACTAGCCCAAGACCTTTCCATGTTGTGATGAGGAAATACTGCTACACTTAATCATGATGAAACACCTCTGCTTTTTCAGACGATTAAGTGATGTCTTAAAGAGGAAAAGATTGCCAAAGCGCGTAACCAGGAGAACGAAGTATTCACCTCCAAGAGATGATGAAAAAGTAGACAATCAAGGTATGAATCGTAAATTAACATGGTGTATTACAGGTAGTAAAAATAAAATTGTCAATTAGAATTTGCCTGTAATCTTGAGGTCTTGCATTATTGAGTGAAGTGCTGTTGGGGCGTTATGATCCTAGTGGAGACCAATAAATTGAATTTCTCAATTTCCAGCAATTGACTGGAAGAAATCACATAAGTCAGGTTCTAACATTATTACTGTAACAAACTAGAACCAGCTTTGATTCAGTATTTAATTAAACTACTTGTGGCGGAAATGACAGCCATGTTCCTCTGCTTGACATGTAAAACAAGTAAGCAATCCCTTCTCCTATTGTACTTTGTAATTCAAATGAATGCTTCATTCTCCAGGAACTGTGCACAGCTATTCTGAGCTCACAATGGCTTGCTTGCTTTTTCAATTCTGGCCAGGTAACTTGTAATTCCTGAATTTGTTTCCATAGTCACTGTAATCCTGGAGATTTCTCCTGCTAGCCAAAGCTAGGTAAATCTTAAAGCCTCCTTTTTCACAAGCCTAGTCTGTTTATTCTGAATACACGCTCTTGTATGCTTTCTGCATGGCAAATAATAAGGCTGGCGTTTGAGTCTTTTGCAAGAGGCCTCTCTGTTTTTGCTCTGATCCTTTCAGATTGTCTTCTGAGAAGTTCAGGTCAATATTAAAAATATCTACTTGCAGATGCAGCAATGACTTGCTATGAACCTCCAACTGATGTTTTGGGCTTGTGGCTTTAAATCTCCTCGCCACAGATTGAAATTTGATTTTAAGAATCTGGAATTTAAAAACTATGGGCACCATGTAACCACTTTGTCATAAAAATCCTTCTGGTTATGGAAGGAAATCTGTTTCACATCTGACTCCAGGCAACAGACATGAGGTTGACCGCTAATGGCCTAACTAGCAATGTCAACATCCCATGAATAAGTAAAACGGACCCTGAACTCCATTCTCACTTGAAATTAAACATTGTTTAAGGTGTAATGATTCACAAAACCTGACTGACTTAATCTCCTGCGATAATCTCCTCCTCCTCCTCCTCCTGTACTCTCTCCACCTATCATCTTTTCTCTCCATCTTCGGTCCACCTCCCCCTCTCTCCCTATTTATTGCAGAACCCTCACCCCATCCCCCTCTCTGATGAAGGGTCTAGGCCCGAAACGTCAGCTTTTGTGCTCCTGAGATGCTGCTTGGCCTGCTGTGTTCGTCCAGCCTCACATTTTATTATCTTGGATTCTCCAGCATCTGCAGTTCCCATTTTCTCTGACTTAATCTCCTTCTCAGGTCTCTACTAAGCAGTCTATCCATCATCAGCACTGTTGCTCTTGTCATTGTTCACAGGTGTTAACATCTTGCACATTTTTCCTGGTAAATTAATCTGAGCCTCAGTATCCTCATGGTGGTCAACCACCCAAATGATTTGAACAAGTTTCAAAGCAGGGCACATCAGTTGTTAACTGTTCTATTTTACCACAAATTAAGCAGACACTTCCTAAAAGTAAACTTTTTTTAGACTTGTATGTAAGTGTAAATGACAGTTGTACTGAGTTCCCCTTCAAACGCAAACTGTACTCAAATGAAATGAACTAACTGCCTGGGGTATTAACAAAACCATGATTTTTAAAAAAATTTAGTTCGCTTGTGGGACATGGGCATTGCTGGCTTAGCCAGCATTTATTGCCTGTGTCTAATTGCCCTTGAAGGCCAAAATTTACATTGTGATTTTATTTGAATCTTAAGATTGAATTTGTGGGACATAAATGCAGAATAGATTGAAAGGTGCGGTGGATCGTATGGTAGCTGAAATTGTCAACGGATAACTCCTATTTGCTAAGCAAACATTAAGTATGGAATAAATGAGTCTGTTAAGTGCACCTTCCTTGCCTGAACGATCAAGTCCACCATCCCCTTCTTACAATCTGTGTTAAATACTCTGGAGTTCTGTCATGTTGTTGCCATTGGCCTGGATCTTCAGTGGTTTAGGCATGAGGACTGTTCCACTACTTCCATGTCCAAAACAGCTAAATCAAATTGGGGTTGTGTCTGTGAACTCGTCAGGCATACTTTTGAGGTTTCCACTTTTAGTTTGTTTAATTTTTTTTACTTTAGTTTGTTAAATTGTGTATACGATTTGCAGCTGAATTTTTAAACAAGCCGTATTGAATTTCTGTTTGTCACAATTGACTGACGTTAGATGAATGTTCGAAGCAAGTTTGATTGCTTTACAAGTGACCAGTTTAAGATTGTGCTTTGTGACATATTGACCATTTTTGTTTAGGAAAGAAATTCAACTTGATTAAAAATGTCCTTTTGGAAAATTGTTAGCATAACGCCACCTCATTGCTAATGTTTACTCTCTATTCTTTTATGCAGCAAAGAGTCCAACAGCCACCCAGTCACCTAAATCATCATTTCTTGCAAGCTTAAATCCTAAAACGTGGGGAAGGCTAAGCGCACAGTCCAATAGCAACAACGCAGAACCTGCACGCACTGCCGGAGTTAGCGGCATTGCACGGGTCACCCCAAAAGATACCATGTCCAACAACAGGTATTTGATTATTCATTTCTAATTCCCCTAAGTGGAATTGTGGAAGAGACATGAAGTTGAATTGCTTTATCTAATCAAATTATGTTAATGCAAAATGTTCAATCTCTTCTTGAGAACTAATGTTGCACTCATTTCAATTCAACAGTACTTTATAGACCGTGCACAAATTAGTTTACCCTGAGATAATGGGAACTGCAGATGCTGGAGAATTCCAAGATAATAAAATGTGAGGCTGGATGAACACAGCAGGCTCACTCTACCCTCATTCACTCTTCCACCAGGCAGAAATCTGAATACACATACAACATATTCAAGAACATCTTCCTTGTCCTCTGACTTTTGACTGGACTTCAAAAGTGTTAATTCTGACCGCACTCTCTGCACACCACCTGTGGCTGTAACACTATCCTACTACACTGATGAACTTTATGGAATGATGTGCCTGTATAACCAGCAAAACAATTCACCATCTGAGTGACAACAAGAAATCACCTAGCCTGCACATCCCTGGACACAAATTTAGCTGGCTACTCCACTTAACCACCTCTCTGATGAAGGGTCTAGGCCCGAAACGTCAGCTTTTGTGCTCCTGAGATGCTGCTTGGCCTGCTGTGTTCATCCAGCCTCACATTTTATTATCTTAGTTTACCCTGACATGCTTTATTCATATAGATAATACAGGTAGTTCTGCTATAATGTGTGTTTCATTAATGCAAATTGGCTGTATCACAATTGAGTAGTGAAACCTGTTTGGATAATGCGAGCTTCCCGCTGTACAGCTGTAGTGATTTTCTATAGCAATTTCCCTATAACACAGTTTTCCATAGCATGAGGTCACCCAAGGATGCAACCATTGCGTTATAGGAGAACTATGTACCATGAAATAATCCAAGCGCTCCTAATAACTGTTCAGTTTCTTCCATCTGACAGTAGTTCATTAATAATTTTTGTACAAGGTTAGCATTTGATGTGTTAAAACCTATTCTGGTTAATTAGTTGGGTGAGGGCCAGCATCAATAGAATAGTCACTTCTTTTTTCAACAAAAAAGTGAAAACAAATTACCAGACCTCAGCAGCTGTATGGGTGAAAAGGAGTGAAAACAAATCTTGGCCAGGTAAATTAGAATTAGTATGGCAGAGAAGACTGGAATAGGACAACGGTTTGTCTTCAGAGTTTGTACTATTACTGTGTTCTCCTAAGGGAAACCAGGTGAGGAAAATAGACTTAGTGCTCGCTGGAGCACTGAGAAGATGACGTCCAAGGTGAAACAGGAAAACAAGGATGCAAATGACAGATATTAAGTTTAATATGGTGAGAACTGAGTCAAATATCGAACGTTCTGGAAGAGATTTGGCAAAAAAAGGGTTAAATTGAATGACAGCTCCATAAAAGGGAATTCTAAAGTTTTTGAGAAACGAGTAAGAAATGTTCAAGGCTCATGTGGTGGTAGTATCCCTATTTCTGATTGAGGAGGTCCTGATTCAAGTCCCACCTGCTCCAAATGTGTGTAATGCTATCTCTGAACTAGTTGCGAAAATATCAGCAAATAGTCTTCAGAAAATCCCAAACCAACTTGACAGCAATAATGCAGAAGCTCTTCTGGCTGTGTGTGAATAAGTATTATTGTTCTGAGATTACTGCAGTTCTGCTTTTCCAACTGGACAATGAGCTTCTACATGCATGCTGCTTGACCTTGTATAGAAGACAACCTTTTTAAACCCCTGCTGTTCAGACAGAGCTGCTATCTTCTCTGTCTGTGTTTATGGGATTCTCCTCAAGTCCAGGACCCCTGTGTCTGACTGAGTCTATTTTCCACAGCAAAACTGACAATGTTACTTTTCTGGCCAGATGTGAATGCTGACATTGAGTTTGTCAGGCTTCCTTTAAAGCCCCTGTGCCCAAGCCAAGTAGGTCTCCCAGGCTGACCATGAAGCCGAAATCAGCAGGCCTTCACATAACCTTCAGTACTACACCATCTTAGTTTAAGAGACTCTTAAACGTGACTCTCTTGTAAAATATTGTACTCAAACTGTCATGTTGAAACGAGCTGGTTGTTAACATTGCGTACTTTTCGTAGTCATAAACACTTAATTTAACACCCACAAGCCCGTGCCCACCAGTTTTTCATTTTGTTCCTTTGATGCTCTTGAAATTAGTTGTTTCCCTCTCTTTTGGCAACGAGAAACGATATGTGCCGATCAAAATGCAAGAAGTGTAAAAACTCTACCCAAATTTTTTTTCCCTCTCCAGAAGTAAGCAGGATCTATACATGAAGGAGGAACCCTTCAGAAGAATTCAGAAAAATGTTAGACATTAAATAGACTAAATTGAGAATTGCTGCTACATTGGGGAGGCGTAAAACTGGAAGTAAGTAATGTTATGATATGTTTCAGTGCTGGCTTTGGATTGTGAAATCTATCTTCTCTTCCCAGAGAGAAGATAAAAGTATGGATAAAGGAGCAAGCCCATAAGTTTGTTGATCGTTACTTCACCTCAGAAAATGTGGACGCAAGCAATCCAGCACTGAATGTACTTCAGAGACTATGCTCTGCCACTGAACAGCTCAGTTTGCAGGTCTGCATCAAATATTTTTGAACAGCTTTGAATGGCTAGTTTGACTAAATGGCTTCAACTTGAAATGGTTTGTGTGTGTGGCCTAATGTTATCACTTGAGTAAATTTGAATGCCTCAAGTTACAGTCTTTGCACAACAGCAATTGTCCATTTTGGTATTTGTTTTTAATTAATGCCCTCCTCTGCCTAACTACCTCACAGTAAGCTTCATTCCTTAATAGATTTCTAAAGAGGTAAACCTCTTCTGCACCCTCTCCCAAGCCTCCGTACCCTTCCTCTAATGTGGTGAACAAAATTGAACACAATACTCTAAGTGTGACCTGACCAAAGTCTTGTAAAGACATCCTGACTCTTGTCCTTGGTTTCCTAACCAATAAAAGCAAGCATACCACACACCAAGGTAACAGTGTGGAGCTGGATGAACACAGCAGGCCAAGCAGCATCAGAGGAGCACAAAAGCTGACGTTTCGGGCCTAGGCCCTTCATCAGTAAACCTGAAACGTCAGCTTTCCTGCTCCTGAGATGCTGCTTGGCCTGCTCTGTTCATCCAGCTCCACACTGTGTTATCTTGGAACTGCAGATGCTGGAGAATTCTTTTATCTGTGATACCATACACCGCTTTTACTTGCATGGCCACTTTGAGATCTGTGGACTTGAACCCAAGGCCGCTCTGTATATCAAGGCAGTTTAGACTCCTGCCATTAACTGTATGCTTTATTGTTAACATTCAGCCCCCATCTCCGCCCCCCCCCGAAAAAAAAAAGTACAGCATCTCACACCCAGATTTAACTCCATCTGCCATTTCTTCGCCCTTATCTGCAACTGGTCTATATTGAATCTTGTTGTATCCGACAAATTGATAAGGAAAATCACCTACTTTTAAATTGATGGTGGAAGGAATGTTTTTTTTATGGTGCCTTTTGCCTCAGGATATCCTAAGCATTTTAGACAATAGTGATTTTTAATTACTCCTGTAATATGAGGCCTTCAACCAGTTTGAATGCAGCTCAAATGGGATAAGTCACCAGATAATCCATTTTACCAGTTGTTCCCTATGGTTAAAGGGTCAAGAACAATTTTAAGGTTGACAGTTTAGAGAAGATTTGAGACAAAGTGATTTCATTCAGGGTGTTCACTCAGGAATGCACTGCCTGGGAGGGTAGTTGAGGCAGAAATTTCACAGACTTTAAAATGAATTTAGATAAATACTTGAAATTTCATCACATTCAAGGCTTTAGGCCATGTGCTAGAAAGTGAGATGTATAGATTTAAGAAACTTTTTGCCGATGCAGACTCAATGGGCTGAAGGGCTTCTTCTGTACTATGTGATTCCATGACTTTACCATTTTAGCTCGTGACAGTGTCTTCTGTCTATTCTTCTATCCTCAGTCTAGTTTTCAGCTTTATTAGAATCTACCTTGTTCCCAGAGTTTTGGGCATCTTTCTTCCTGTCTAGCTGTACACTTGTTTGAAGATAATACAGCATTATAGTTATTTTAATCAACCTGTAATGTTCACACCTCCACGAGCAAGTGGGAGGCATAAACCTGGACTTCGTTGGCCCAGAGACAGGTAGGGACACTAGCACTACACCTCAAGACCCTCCAACTCTGGAAATGATCGCATCACAGGTAGGCAGGGCAGTGAAGAAGGCTTTTGACACGCTGGCCTTGGTCAGGGCATTGAGTTACAGAAGTTGTAAAGTTATGTTGCAGTTGTACAGGATGTTAATGAGGCTGCAGTTGTGTTCAGTTTTGGTCACCTTGGTATACGAAAGATGTTATTAAACTGGAAAGGGTGCCGAAGAAATTTACAAAGATGTTGCTAGGACTGAAGGGCCTGAGTTATGGTGAGAAGCTGGACAAGCTAGGATTTTTTTTCTTTAGAGCAGAGGGGAGTGGGGAGAATCTTACAGAAGTGTATAAGGTCATGCGAGGCATAATTAGGGTGCATGCACTTAGTCTTTTTCCCAGGGTTTGGGAATCCAGGTCTAGAGGGCATCAGTTTAAGGTAAGAGGGGAAAGAATACAGGGGGACCTGAGGGGCAACTTGTTTACACAGAGGGTGGTACACACATGGATTGAACTGCCAGCAGAAGTGGTTGAGGTGGGTATATTAACAACATTTAAGAGGCATTTGGACAAATACATGGTTAGGAAAGGTTTAGAAGGATGTGGGCCAAGTGCAGAGAAATGGGATTTGCGTGGATGGATGGATATTTTGGTTGGCATGAACCAGTTTGGCTGAACGACCTGTCTCCATGTTGTAAAACTCTATGAATCCTGAAATGACCACTGATTAGTATCTTGCTGTTCAACTGCAGACTGACCAACCCTGTGAACTACCTCCTCTACCCCAACTACTCCCTGATTTCTATAGATGTACTGATGCCTCCTATGTATTCTGCAGTTAGCCATTCCTGAAGCATAATTGATTTTAAAGTGTAGGAGTTGCACCAGGGTTAACTGTTTTGTTTTACTTATCACCTGAAGATGTCTGCTTGCAAACAGAATTCCAAAGTGGATTTCTGAGGATTACAAATGGAATCTTATATACTCACTCTAAACATTTCAAGTTGCGTACCAATTATTATAAGCAACATGTTCTCATGAAAATTTTCCATAATGACTGTTTTATTTGCACACCGTAATTACACAATATTATTTCAATAATTACAACTCTACATGCAAGCTCATGGTATTTTCTTTCCAAAGGTGGATGGTGGAATTGAGTGCCTTTTGGATATCCGCTCAATAGTCTCGGAGTCTGATGTGTCGTCCTTCGAAATCCAGCACAGTGGTTTTGTCAAACAGTTGCTATTGTATTTAACTTCAAGAAGTGATAAAGATCTTGTGAATCGAAATGTCAGGTTGAGAAGATTCCTTCATGTTTTCTATGGTTGTCCAGTGAGTAACTTCTGGTTTCAAAATATGTAATTTCTTTGATAGTCTGCTATTGATTTGTTATCTACATTAGTTTACCTAGTAGCGTCAAATCTGCCTGAAGTAACTTTTATCTTAAGTTGACGTTTTAGACAACAAAAAAAACGGAAAGAGCTGCAGATACTGTAAATTAGAAATGACCACAGAAGTTTATGGAAAAGCTCAACAGGTCTGGCAGCATCTATGAAGGAAAAAAATGAGAATTCAGATTTCGGGTCCAATGACCCTCCTCAGAACCTGTTTCTGTTCTGAGAAAAGGTCACTATGTCTGAAACATTAACTCTGATTTTTTTTTTTCCTTCACAGGTGCTTCCAGATCTAAGCTTTTCCAGCAACACTAAATTTCTGTTTCAGGCAACATTGATCCCTATTTAGTGCTCAAAGGTGCTCAAACCATCTTGTGGTAACTAGAGATGGACAGCAAAACCTTTGAATCCTTCTAAGAAGCTGTAACATTGAAAACCCCAAGCGCTTCAATGATCAAGCCAAGTGTGTGCTTGTATTTTGAAATAAGGACCTGTAGGCTTGGAATAATTGATCAAATTTGAATATGTCCAAATGTCATTTTACCTCTGACCAAATGTATTTCTTGTCATTTGATCAAGTGAAAACTGTTCCCTTTTGGGCAGCATGGTGGCTCAGTGGTTAGCACTGCTGCCTCACAGGGACGCGGTTTTGATTCCAGCCTTGGGTAACTGTCTGTGTGGAGTTTGCGCATTCTCCCCATGTCTGTGTGGGTTTCCTCCAGGTGTTCCACTTTGCTGCACAGTCCAAAAATGTGCAGGCTAGGTGAATGGGCCGTGCTAAATTGCCCTGTAGTGTGTGGGTGTGTGCTTGTTACGTGGATTAGCCATGGAAAATGTGATGTCACTGAGACTGGGTGTGATGCTCTTTGGTGTGTTGGCGTAGACTTGGCTAAATCGCCTATTTCCACAATGTGGGGATTTTATGATTCTCATGACTTCTTCAATGCAATTCAGTATTTATTAACGTAGCGTCATAATGCCCCAAATCACACTTTTAAAAGAACAAAAATAGCCTCTGTACCTTTTTATATTGTGCTATCCCCATTATTTTTGCAATTTACCGGTTTAAAAACTGCTTAACTAGCCCAGACAAATCAAAAACTTTAGCTGTTGGTCTAGATTTAAGACCATAAGACATAGGAGTGGAAGTAAGGCCATTCGGCCCATCAAGTCCACTCTGCCATTTAAATCATGGCTGACGGGCATTTCAACTCCACTTCCCTGCACTCCCCGTGGCCCTTGATTCCTTCTCAGATCCAGAATTTGTCGATCTCTGCCTTGAAGGCATCCAATGTCCCAGCCTCCACTGCACTCTGCGGTAATGAATTCTACAAGCCCACCACTCTCTGGCTGAAGAAATGTCGTCTCATTTCAGTTTTAAATTTACTCCCTCTAATTTTAAGGCTGTGCCCACGGGTCCTTGTCTCCCTGCCTAACGGAAACAACTTCCTGGTGTCCGCCCCTTCCTAAACCATAAATTATCTTGTAAGTTTCTATTAAATCTCCCCTCAACCTTCTAAACTCTAATGACTACAATCTCAGGATCCTTAGCCGTTCATCATAATAAACCTACCATTCCAGGGATCATCCGTGTGAATCTCCGCTGGACACGCTCCAGGGCCAGTATGTCCTCCTTGAGGTGTGGGGCCCAAAATTGGACACAGTATTCTAAATGGGGCCTAACTAGAGCCTTATAAAGCCTCAGAAGCACATCGCTGCTTTTATATTCCAACCCTCTTGAGATAAACGACAACATTACATTCTTTTTCTTAATTACGGGCTCTACCTGCAAGTTAACGTTTAGAGAATCCTGGACCAATACTCCCAGATCCCTTTGCACTACTGATTGGCAAATTTTCTCACCGTTTAGAAATTAAACTCAAGGTCTGTACATTCTGGCTGTTACTCTATTTGTTGGCAGCGCGATGGAATGTTAACCATTTGTTTGGATGGATCAAACTACAATGACGACAGAAACATAATATCTTCTAGTTCAGAACATCCATGACACTGAGGATAGTAAGTTTAGTGAGCTGGTCACACCACGAATAATAGCTGTGCAGTCAGAAGCATTGATTTGCCACCAGGAAGATGAGTATGCATGGGCAGGCAGTGCACGAGTCCCCTGTGACCATTTTTCTCTCAAACAAATGTACAGTTTTGGATCTTGTTGGGAGGATGGCCTCTTGGAACGCAGCAACAGCCAAGTTTGTGGCGCCGTGGTTGGCTCTGCTGCACAGCAGGAGAGGAGAAAGTCAAGGAGAGCTTCAGTGAAAGGAGACTTGTTTGTTATGGGATGTTAGACGGTTCTGTGGCAGTGAATGAGACAAAGTAATTACTTCCCTGGTGCCAGAGTCAGGAATGTCTTAAAGCAACAGCAGAGCATTCTGAATGGGGGCGGGGGGTGCGGTGTGCTGATAGGGATGAATAGTCAGCAGTCGTGGTGCCAGCAACATGGTTTTGAAAAAAAGTGAGTTCCTGCTTCTGAAATTGAGAGGCAGTAGATTAAAGTGGAAGACTATTAAGATTGTAATCACCAGATTGCAGTCACTGCCATGCGCTACTGAGCATAGGAATAGGAAGATGATTTTGTAGCGAAAGGGATGGAGTAGGTGGGAAGGCTTGAGATCTTTGAATCATTAGGACAGCTTATGGGATAGGACCTGTAGAAGCGGGATATGTTGCACCTCAACTGGAATGGGCCCAACATCCTCACTGGGAGGCTTGCTTATGCTTTTGGGGAGGTTTTAAGTTGCTTTGGCAGGGAATGGGACACAGTAAATGTGAAGTCAGGAGCAAGTCCAATTGGATATAGAAGGACAGTCCACTGCATGGAGAAGACTTGGGCAGGATAAGGCCCACTGAGGTCTAGAAAGCTAAGTTGTATCTGTTTTAATGCTAGGAACCTGACTGGTAAGGTGGATGAACTTTTTAGAGCTTTTGTCAGCACGTGGGAACATGATGTTGCAATTACTGAAACATGGTTAAAGGGAGGCCAGGACTGACAACTCGATGTTCCAGGATACAGAAGTTTCAGGTGCACTGGGGCGTATGTAAGAGAAACGGGAGGGGCATTGCATTATTGATAAAAAGAAACTCAGTGTAATAATGAGAGAGGACGACCTGAAAGGGTCTTCGAATGATCCATCTGGATAGAGATTTGAAACAAAAAGTAGAAATTACTTTGCTGGGATTGTGCTGTTGGCCTGCCAACAGTCAGAGGGAGATAGAAGAGCAAATATGTAGACAAATCACTAAAGGTGTGAAAGAAACTGGATTATAGATGTAGGGAACTTCAACTTTGCTAACTATCAACTGGGATCACTTTTTTGTGAAAGGATTACACAAGGTAGAATTTTTAAAGGAGAGCGTTTTGTGTCAGTTAGTAGCTAGTCCTGCTAGAGAATGGGGCAGTGCTAGACGCCTTCGTAGAGAATGAAGCCGGTCATGTGGTTGAAATGACAGCAGATGAGCATTTAGTGGATAGTGACCATAACACACAGTTTCAAAGTCATTGTAGAAAAGATATAAGGATATAACAGAAGTTGGTGAAAGGCTGATTTCAATACCATTGGACAGGGTTTTAATAAACTTAGACTGGGAGCAGCTATTTGCAGGTAAGCCTACATTTGGAAAGTGGGAGTCTTTTTTAAAAAAAATAGTACGGTGAGAATTCAGGGCCAGCTTGTTCCTGTCTGCGTGAAGGGCAGGGGCAGCAAGGCCAGAGAAGCCTGGATGTCGGCGGATGTTGTGAGTTTGATAAAGATAAAGAAGGAAGCACGTGTCAGATACAGCATCTTTAAAAACAACGTAGACCTTTCAAAAGTACAAATAGAGTGCAGGAGATTCTTCTTAAAAAATGGAAATTAAGAGGACAAAGAGGGGTTGCGAAATATCTTTGGCAGATGGGATTGAGGTGAAAACCTCAAGGCTTTGTAAAATCATATTTAAAAGTAAGAGGATTACTAGGGAAAGGATAGTACCTATTAGAGACCAAAGGGGCAGCCTGTGTGTGGGGCTAGATGGCATGGATAAAGTTTTAAATGAATACTTCTCATCTGTATTCACTGAGCAGAAAAATATTGTTACCATGGATTTTGTTTAGGATTGAGATTCTAGAGCACCTTTTTTAGATTAATATGGAAGAGGTTTTAGATACTTTGGCTGGCATATAGGTCCCCAGGGCCTGATGCGTATTCCAGGTTGCTATGGGAGACAAGGGGAAGAGATATTTAATACTTCGTTGCCCATGGGCGAAATTCCAGATGACTGGAGGACAGCTCATGTGATCCCTTTTGTTCAAGAAGGGCAACAGGGATAGGCCAGGGAATTACACACTAGTTAGTCTGATGTCAATTATCAGGAAATTATTGGAAAAATTTCTGAAGGACAGGATTAATCAACACTTGGAAAGGCAGGGATTGATCAGGGATAGCCGTCATGGATTTGTTAGGAGATCCTGTTTGACTTATTTCATTGAGTGTTTTGAAAAGGTGACAATATATTGATGAGCGTAGTGCAATTGATGTGATTTGCATGGACTTCAGTAAAGCCTTTGACAAGGTCCCACATGGAAGGCTGATTCAAAAGGTAAGACCCCATGGAATCCAAGGATGTGTTGGCAAACTGGATCCAAAATTGGTTTGCAAACAGGAGTCAATAAATGATGGTAGAGGGTTGTTTTTCTAAATGAAAACCTGAGACTATTAGTGGATCACAGGGATCAGTGCTGGGACCTGTGCGGTTTAGAACATGAATGACTTGGATATGAATGTAGATGATTTAATTAGTAAGTTTGCAGATGGCATGGAAATTGGGCTGTTGTTGATAGTGAGCTCTCAGGCTGCATGTTGGTCAGCTGGTAAGCCCTCATAAGGAAAAGTTATACACAATGTATGGTAGGTACTTAGGGCATCCTGAGGATCAAAAGGACTTTAGTTTACAAGTCCATAGACCCATGAAGGTATTAGCACAGGTATATAGGGTGGTGAACGAGGCTTACTGGATACTTGCCGCCTTTAGTTGAGGTGAAGAATATAAGGTCAGAAATCACAAGACACAATGGGGCTACACTCTGAAAGCTTGTGTTTTCAAATAAACCTGTTGGACTATAATCTGATGTCATACAATTTCTGACCAAGTTCATCCCAGCCCAACACTAGCACCTCTATCATGAAGAATATAAGAGCAAGGAAGCCTTGTTCCAACTTGGAATACTGTATGCAGTTCTGGCTTCCACAATATCAGATGGATATGATTGCATTGGGGTGGAAATTCACCAGGATGTTCTGCAGGAAAGTTGCTGGACCCAAAATGTTAACTCTGCTTTCTCTCCACAGATACTGCCAGATCTACTGAGGTTTTTCTAGCAATTTTTGTTTTGCAGGGATTTGCTTGGGATGAAAAGTCAGTTGTGAGGAGAGACTGGATAGGCTGAGCTTGTTTCTCTTGGAGTAGAAGAGGCTGGAGTTTGGTTCTGATTGAGGTACACAGAATTATGAGAGGCATACAGTGGATTGGCAGATCTTTCCTATGGCAGATGTGTCTAAGACCAGAGGGCACAAGTGGTTTAGAGGAGATCTGAAGGGAGGGTGGGGGAGGAAAGAAACCTTTGCATGTAGAGGGTTGTAGATAAATGGAATGTCCTGCCCGAGAGAATGATGGCAGTAACATTGAAGAAACATATGAATGAGTACTTAAAATGCCAGGGCATAGCTGACTGAGCCAAATACAGATAAATAGGATTAGTGTAGTTTGATGTTTGTTGGCATTGTCAAAGGATTGCTGTGAGAACAAGGAGTATAGCAGCCCAGGTGAAAGATCCATTGTTTTCCTCAGATGAGAGATGAGTAGTGCTGGCTTATTGGTGGCAAGACAGGTATCAAGGAAAAACAGACTTCACCGAGTAGCAGCACTCGATTGGAATTTGATTTGCTGCAGCCATGGTATTCTGGCTCGTCTTTCTGCTGTTTAATATTACTGGCGCAGATTCAGGGTAAAGCCTGGAGCTGGTAAGAAATGTGCTGATGTGTCAATACCTCAGGGGAGCTTTTGATTTTAAAGAGTGAGGAATTGGAGACATTAAGGGAATGTTCTAATTAAGTCCTCATGTTTCTCAATTACATTGAACATCTGAACTTTCATTAGTGAAGTTCCCAATACTGAACCAGGAAGAGAGAAGATATTAGAATTTGAGGAAACAGTCACACAATAGCAATTGATGACTGTATCGGCGCCGCCTCTTGCTCCCCAGAGGAGCTCGAACAATTCATCCACTTCACCAACACCTTCCACCCCAACCTTCAGTTCACCTGGGCCATCTCCAGCACATCCCTCACCTTCCTGGATCTCTGTCTCCTCCATCTCAGGCAACCAGCTTGTTACTGATGTCCGTTTCAAGCCCACCGACTCCCACAGCTACCTAGAATACACCCCTTCCCACCCACCCTCCTGCAAAAATTCCATCCCCTATTCCCAATTCCTCCGCCTCCGCCGCATCTGCTCCCACGATGAGGCATTTCACTCCCGCACATCCCAGATGTCCAAGTTCTTCAAGGACCGCAACTTGCCCCCCACGGTGGTCGAGAACACCCTTGACCGCGTCTCCTGCATTTCCCACAACACATCCCTCACACCCCGCCCCCGCCACAACCGCCCAAAGAGGATCCCCCTCGTTCTCACACACCACCCCACCAACCTCCGGATACAACGCATCATCCTCCAACACTTCCGCCATCTACAATCCGACCCCACCACCCAAGACATTTTCCCATCCCCACCCCTGTCTGCTTTCCGGAGAGACCACTCTCTGTGACTCCCTTGTTCGCTCCACACTGCCCTCCAACCCCACCACACCCGGCACCTTCCCCTGCAACTGCAGGAAATGCTACACTTGCCCCCACACCACCTCCCTCACCCCTATCCCAGGCCCCAAGGTGACTTTCCACATTAAGCAGAGGTTCACCTGCACATCTGCCAATGTGGTATACTGCATCCACTGTACCCGGTGTGGCATCCTCTACATTGGGGAAACCAAGCGGAGGCTTGGGGACCGCTTTGCAGAACACCTCCGCTCGGTTCGCAATAAACTACTGCACCTCCCAGTCGCAAGCCATTTCCACTCTCCCTCCCATTCTTTAGATGACATGTCCATCATGGGCCTCCTGCAGTGCCACAATGATGCCACCCGAAGGTTGCCGGAACAGCAACTCATTCCGCTTGGGAACCCTGTAGCCCAATGGTATCGATGTGGACTTCACCAGCTTCAAAATCTCCCCTCCCCCTACCGCATCCCAAAACCAGCCCAGTTCGTCCCCTTCCCCCAGCCCAGCTCTTCCCCTCCACCCACTGCATCCCAAAACCAGTCCAACCAGTCTCTGCCTCCCTAACCTGTTCTTCCTCTCACCCATCCCTTCCTCCCACCCCAAGCCGCACCTCCATCTCCTACCTACTAACCTCCATCTCCTACCTACTAACCTCATCCCACCTCCTTGACCTGTCTGTCTTCCCTGGACTGACCTATCCCCTCCCTACCTCCCCACCTATACTCTCCTCCCCACCTATCTTCTTTTCTCTCCATCTTCGGTCCGCCTCCCCCCCTCTCCCTATTTATTCCAGAACCCTCACCCCATCCCCCTCTCTGATGAAGGGCCTAGGCCCGAAACGTCAGCTTTTGTGCTCCTGAGATTCTGCTGGGCCTGCTGTGTTCATCCAGCCTCACGTTTTATTATCTTGGATTCTCCAGCATCTGCAGTTCCCATTATCACTGACACAATAGCAATGGCATTGCTTAAACTATTTAAGTGGAACGTAGAAATTATAATCTAAACTGTTCAGATTTTCCAGATCTCTTGGTATTCTGATAGAAATGGAGGTCAGATGACTTGTCAGCATTGGAATTAGTTGTTTGAATGTATGCCTGTTAACTGTCCATAGAGACTAAACCGTAGCTTGTTTCTTCATGTCTCTTTTCAATGCTGCCTCCAACAGAAAACAGGCAGCGAGTAATTTGGTTTAGAAACATTTGAAAATTAATATTTATACTGCTGAGAAAATTGTACTAGGTGTCAGTTTTCAAAACCTTGCATCCTTTTTACTGGGGGATCCGTGTACATTGTGTACAACCAGAAGTAAAGGTGATAAGGCATCACAAAGCCCTGCTATCTAATCCCAGCTCAAGCAGCAAATTGTAAAATAGTAAACTTCTTATTCCTGTCTAAACTTGGTAAAACTTTTCAGCACTGATTTAACTGCATCTTTTTCTAACTGCGCAGTTTTGATTTCTTGGTATAATCATGATCATTAAGGAAAAATGTGTTTTTTTGGGCTAGCTTTGAATGCTAATAGTTTTTCTTACTCAACCTGTGTATTTTAATTGCTTTAACTGACCATTTTATGTTGACCATGGGTGGAATTCTTGGGCTAATAGAAATATTACGTCGGAGTTTCAGACCAAGGGGAGGTCATTCAGCCGTTCACACCTGTTCCACTTTTTTTAATCATTCACTGAATGTGGATCTTTCTGGGTAGACTGGCATTTATTGCTCATCTTGGGGAGCATTAAGAGTCAACCACATTGCTGTGGGTCTGGAGTCACATGTAGGCCAGACCAGGTAAGGAAGGCACTTTCCTTCCCTGAAGGATATTAGTGAGATATTCAGTTTGATTACAGCTGATCTTGCAACTCGGTACCCTGATCTCACTTTCTCCCCATATGTTTTGATCCTAAAAATGAGCTTAACTCCTCCTCAGAAATTTAATGTTGAAAATATTTAATGTTTTGACTTGCGCAGTATCCTGTGGCAGAGTTCCACGTCCTCAGCACACTGTGGGTAAAAAAATTCCCTTTCATTTGTCTTCGGTCTTTTGTCAGAAGTCACATGACACCAGGTTATAGTCCCAACAGGTTTATTTGAAATCACCAGCTTTTGATGTGCTGCTTCTTTGTCAGGCTCTTCACCTGACAAAGGAGCAACACTTTGAAAGCTTGTGAATTCTAATGAACCTGTTGGACTGTAATCTGGTGTCGTGTGACTTCAGACTTTGTCAACCTCAGTCCACACACAGCACAGACCTCCACAGCATAGTTACCTCTTACTTTTGCAGTTGAGCATTCTACATTTTTTACTACCATTATATTGTAAACTTTATATTTGTGTGGTAACTTCCATTGCATTAATGAATATTGAGCTAAGATAGAAACAACTGATTTCAGGTATTACTTCTGTCGCAGGCCTGTGTATAATTTAGTGGACAAATAGAACGATAAATTTACCTTTTCTTTTGAAGATCTTTGGTTTTCACTTTGTTCAGTCAAAGTATTTAACGCAAATTGTGTATCTTGGTCATGTCATCGTCCCATATGCTTATTATAGCTTGATGTGACTGTTCTTTTAAATATTTGATCAAATGAGGAAGAAATTGGATAACAAGGAGGGATTTTAGCCAGACCAATAATTATGAAGTTTGGAAGGAAATGTACAATTTTGTGAATTATTATGTGCTTAAATTCTAACCTTTCAGCCTCCAGGAGAAGAACCTCTTGGTCGACTGGAACCTCTCAGCAATGGGCCTTTGCTTGCACTTGTGCACAAAATGAACAACTGTCTGAGCCAGATGGAGCAATTTCCAGTGAAAGTGCATGATTTTCCAAGTGGGAATGGGACAGGAAGCAGGTATCCAGTTCTGATAATTTGATTTAACTAAATGGGAATATTGCAATTTAAGTTTGTGTAGGATAGTTGATCAGCATGATATCAGGTATAGTTTTCATGCGAGCCCATTGTCTACCCCTGGAGTTAGGGACTTTCCTAATATTCTTCAGTCAGAAACTTTTTTTTTTAAGAAATTTCCTTGTGAACAATCCACCTTGTGCAGACTAGTTTAGTGAAGAAACTAAGCTTCTATATTTCTGCCATGGGTTGAAATTATAGTCCGCCTCTGATTTAATGGTGGCAGTCCTGTTCCATCATCTCAAAGGAGTGAAATAAAATTGCAATCTGTGGGAAGGCGGTGATGTTCAGGGATTAAGTTAGTATGAAATCTTCAACTTCTAAAATCATTCTGTTGGGCAATCTAATGGGCTATAGTTCTTGACGTGGAATGGCTTCAAAATGTTACTTTCAGGAAGTAGTATTCTCCCTTGTTAGGTTAATTGACAGGCCAACTGTGCTCCATGATTGAAAACATTGTTTGTGCATTGTTTTGACGCAATTATGACTTTTAACAGTTTTGCCTAACTAACGCATATGGAGAAGCATTTTTCATTGTTCTTGAAAAAAATGTTTTCTTTGTTAACAGGGGATCGCAGGCCTTGAAATTCTTCAATACACATCAGTTAAAATGCCAGCTACAGAGACACCCAGACAGTACCAATGTCAAGCAATGGAAGGGCGGTCCTGTGAAGATTGATCCATTGGCTTTAGTACAGGCTATTGAGCGCTATCTTGTCGTCAGAGGTGGTGGCTGCTTTATTTCTGTCTTAAGCAGTAAAACTTTATTTTCTTATCCTTTTGTCTTGTGCTGCAGGCAATACTGTTTAAGATTGATGATTAATGTGGTCGGATAAAGATCCATTTGAGGGTGGGCAAGTTTTGGCCAAATAAATCATTATCTGCACTTCCTTACATTTCATTAATTTTAGGAACAGAACTACATTTTGTACTTGCAGAAATTAACGTTATCAGTAACACAGTCCATCTTGAGCATTAAGTTTTGCTGCCTTAATTATTTTAAATGCTGATTATCCATGGAGAGCTATACCAGAATTAAGAGTAGTGCATGAATTCACAGCACAGAAGTGTTAATGTTCACAGTTTCTTCAGTTGATTCTTTTGGCTCACAACAAATTGGACTGCACAGTGTAAATCTCTATCATGGATGTAGGCTGAATGGAAAATCAAAACACGTACTATAGTTTCTATCAATACTTTTTAATTCATTTGTGGGATGTGGGTGTCATTGGCTAGGCCAGCATTTGTTGCCCATCCTTAGTTGCCCTTGAGAATGTGGTGGTGAGCCACTGCCTTGAGCTGCTGTCGTCCATGTGTTGTAGATTGACCCTAAAATGCCATTAAGGGAGAGAATTCCACGATGTTGACCCAGCGACACTGAAGGAATGGTGATTAAATTTCCAAGTCAGAATGAGGAGTGACTTGAAGAGGAACTTAAAGGTGGTGGTGTTCCCATGTATCTGTTGCCCTTGTCCCTCTAGATGCAAGTGGTCATGGGTTTGGAAGGTGCTGTCTGAGGATTTTTGGTAAATATTGACAGTGTATCTTGTAGATAGTACACACTAAGGATTGGATGCTGGTGGCTGTGGTGCTGATTAAGCAGCTGCTTTGTCCTGGATGGTGTCAAGCTTCTTGAGTGTTGTAGCTCCCTCCATCCAGGCAATTGGGTAGAATTCCATTACACTCCTGACTTGTGCCTTGATGGGCACGCTTTGGGGAGTCAGGAGGTGAGTTAACTGCCGCAGTACACAATGAGGAGCAGATGATCCAGAGACAGGTATATGAAGCCGCTTTCATATTCATTCAGTAATTTATTGTTGATCCAGTTTTCTCTTCTGAAGGCACTTGAGATACTGTATCATGCTGCGGATACAGTTTCTACAGAACTAGCAGCCCTTCGATACTATTCCACATATGTGATCTTAAACAGAGTGCTTCCAGGATAATGACCATGAGGCAAGTGCAGCCTGAGCCAAGTCAAATCCTGCGTCTACCTGAGATCCACAATTTCAGTTCTTCAGGGGTGTGTGGGTTATAAGGTGATGGGTCTGGGTGGGATGCTCTAAGCGACAGTGTGGACTTGTTGGGCTGAAGGGCCTGTTTCTACGCTGTAGGTAATCTAATCTATATTGTGTTTGTGGTGAGTCCAGTTGAGTTTCTAGTCAGTGGTAACCCGAGGATGCTAGTGGGAATTTGTGATGTTAATGTCATTGAACATCAAGTTGGGGGTGGTTATGTTATCTTGATTGCTGATGCTCTTAGCCTGACATTTGTGTGGTGCAAATGTTACTTGTCCCTTGTCAGCCCAAGTCTGGATATTGTCCAGATCTTGTTGAACATGGACTGCTTCTTTGGAAACTAGAAGGAGAAAATGGATAAAATTGTGCTGTTTTGTATTCCTGCTAACAAATATTTTAGCTAGACTATTCACTCAGACTATGATTGAGATCCCTGTATGGAATTTCCAATATAATGCAGCCCAACTGTACACCTTGGTCGTTTAATGTTATTTAGTTGAACTCCAGATTTGGGTTTTAGCTATCACAAAAATAATCCTGAAGTGTTTGCAAGTAAGATGGGAAATAGTATAATGAATTCGGTATAAGGAAAAACCAGGATTCCTTAGTTTTTTTTTAATTGCAAGCAAAGCCTGACTAGAGAGATCCTTGAACTTGTGGGAGCTGAGATGAAATGCCAAGTCTTAAAAAAACGGTGCATAGAAAAATACATTAGCACTGTTGACTTGATGTGTACTTGGCTAATTGGAGACCAAAAGACATTTTTATTTCAAGAAAGTTGAAGATGTGAGTTGCAGAGCAATTTTTGTAGCTGTTTTAGGGATGTTTTTTACGTCTTGAAAACTTAAGTTTCTGTCTAGCAAGGACTTCAAATGGGACAGTGCTGCTGGTCTGACCTTAATTATTTCATGAGATAGCTGACATACAAATTTGGAGCTAGAGTAAACTAGTCAGCTCATCAAGCCCACTCCTCCAGTTGATATGGTGGCTGTTCTTATCATAGCCACACTCCACTTTCCTGCCTAACCCCCATGCTCTTTGACCCCTTTTGTTAAGAGTCTGACTACCTGTGCCATTTTAAAAATATTTCATGATGTTCCTTCCACTTCTCTCTGGGGAGATTTCCACACATTTATGACCTGAGAGAGGGAGATTCTTCTCATCTGTTCTAAATGGAAAATCTCTTACTGTTTTAAACTCTGTTCCTTAGTTTGGCTGTCTCCCAGAATGGGAAATATCTACCCCAATCTAGTCTTGACAGATCGTGGTTTCAGAACGATTACCTCTCATTTGTCTAATGGATGTGGCCCAAATGTTCCACATAACATAACCTTGCATCCCGGAGATCCATTCCTGAGCTGTTTTCAATACAGCTTACGTCAAGTTTCATCAGGGTGCTGTCAAATATTTAATATTGGAAAAACAAGCCTATGAATCTTTTAGAAGGAGATAAAGCTATAAAAAGGTATTGAGAAGATTGAAAAATGAGCTAAAACACGCTAATTCATCATTAATTATGTGTAGTGCTTTTGTAGTGAGCTGTTCCTTTGTTTTTGAAATGTTTTTAAGTTGGTTGTTGATGTTCCTGCATCATCCTCCATGTTGAAAAGACTCATGGATAACTGCTTGGGGCGTGATGAGCAGTGTTGCTCTTGTTTGTGGGTAATGTTTAACATTTCTACTGTAGTGCACAATTGAACAGCCAAAATTACCTCTAAATTGGGAAAATATGGATATTAGCTGTATCCAGCTAGTATACATTTGGACCTTTGCACCACAATTCATGGCCAAACTTCAACTTTATTGCTTTGATGTTAAAGTTAATTCTTGTGATCTCCAACAATCTGTGATTGTCTAAGGTCTGAAAATTTGGAGCTCATCTTGATGTAATATTTCTGTAATTCAAGGGTATGGAAGAATACGAGAGGAAGATGAAGATAGTGATGATGATGGCTCAGATGATGAAATTGATGAATCATTGGTAAGTTTGTCACACATTAATCTGAAAGCAACAGTAAAGTTTTGGTCATCAAGTTTGATTGTTAGAGTTTGTGAGAGCCTTATAAAGTGCACCTGAAGGACAGTTCTCCTATTCACTCCTGTCTTCACCAAATCTTAACATCTTTCAAAAGAGCAGGATTGGTGCCTGAAAATGTTGAATTGAATTATGAAAAGATTTACAAGAACGTTGATGGAATTGGAGGGTTTGAGCTAAAGGGAGAGGCTGAATAGGCTGCGGCTATTTTCCCTGGAGGGTCAGAGACTGAGGGGTGACCTTTTAGAGATCTATAAAATCTTGAGGGGCACGGATAGGGTGATTAGCCAAGGTCTTTTCCCCTTCGATGGGCGAAGCCCAAAACTAGACAGCAGAGGCTTGAGGTGAGAGGGTAAGATTTGAGACACCTGAGGGGAAACTTTCTCATGCAGAGGGTGGTATGTGTACAGAATGAGCTGCCAGAAGTGGTGGAGTTGGGTTATGACATTTAAAAGGCATCTGGATGATTACATGAATAAGAAGGGTTTAGAAGGATATGGACTGGCAAATGGGACTAGGTCAGATTGGGATATCTGGTCAGCATGGATGGGTTGGACAAAGGGTCTATTTCTATGCTGTATGACTCAGTGTTTGTATGTATAAAATTGTTGATGTTTCAGTCTGATGTATACACTCTTGATCACAATTTGAAGTAGCAATTTAACACAAGGTTTCCTTTTTTTGACGTGGCAGAAGGAAGATTGAGAAAGTAAAGGAAAAGATAATGTTAATGTAGAGTCTATTCACTGTCCATTGTCTTGGTTCTGAACTTGTTGCATTGATGTCTGGCTAGAGTCAGAATTGTACAGATCCGAAACAGACCCTCTGGCCCAACTCATCCATGCCAACCAGATACCTTAAAATTTAGCCCCATTTGACCCATATCCCTCTGAACGCTTCCTATACATAGACCCATACAGATGCTTTTTTAAAATGTTGTATTTGTACCAGCCGCCGCCTCTTCCTCTGGCAGCTCATTCCATACCTCCTCCACCTTCTGCTTGAAAACGTTGCCCCTTTGATTTCCTTTTAAATCTTTCCTCTCTCACCTTAAACCTATGCCCCTCTAGTTTTGAACTCACCCACCCTGGGGAAATGACCTTGACTATTCACCCTATCAATGCCCTCAGATTTTATAAACCCCTGAGGTCACCCCTCAGCGTCCAACCACAAGTGAAAATGGCCCCAGCCTATTCAGCCTCCCCGTTCCGTTCAAACACTCCAACATGTGCACACTTAAAAACTGAAAGAACCGTGGATGCTGTAAATCAGGAATATAAACAGACGTTGCTGGAAAAGCTCAGCAAGCCTGACAGCATCTGTGAAGAAAAAAATCAGAGTTAACGTTAGGGTCCAATGACCCTTTCTCAAACCTTCCAACCCTGCCAACACCCTTGTAAACCTTTTCTGAAACGTTCCAAGAAGTTTCACAACATCCTTCCTATAGCAGGGAGACCAGAACTGCACGCAGTGTTCCAAAAGTGACCTAACCAATGTCCTATACAGCCACAACATGACCTTCCAACTCCTTTACGACAATGGATGCAGGGATGAGGACCTGATTATGGTGACAGATTGATGCAGTTGGGACTGACCACCGTAGATAGTAGGCTGAGAAGAGATCTGATTGAGCTTTCCAAAATCATGGATAGGGGAGATACAGCAATGCTTTGTGAGAGACAAGATGAGTACATTGATTTAAAGTGAAGGCAAAAGAAGCAAAAGTGATGTGGGGGAAAAACTTCTTCACGCAGCAAGTAGTTCACGCATGGAATGTACTTCTTGGTAGAGGCAGGTTCAACTGAGGTATTCAAGAGGTAATTCATCGATTATTTTGGTAAAAAAGTGCGGGGTATGAGTCGGGGAAGAACAGGAGATTGGATTGGTAACAGAACTGGTACAAGCATTTTGGACTGACCGGCCTTCCTGTGCATCGTAACAACTCCGAAGAAATTTCTCCCCATTCTTGATTTAAATATGCAACTTCCTTATTCTAAGATTTCTGTCCTTTGGTCCTAGACTGTGCCACATGGGAAAACAACCTCACCATGTCTACAGTATTATAAAACAACCATCTGTGGTTAGCGAAAATCTGATACAAAAAGCAGAATTTGCTGGATAAACTCAGTCTGTGATAGAGAGAACGAAGTTAATGTTTGGAGTCCAGTGATCCTTCTCTTCACCTACCCTGTGAAGTCCCTGAAGAATCCTGTTGTCATTGTACCAGACAGATATACAGACACGCACGCACACAGAGACTTGCAAAGTTAAACTCCAGCGACCATCACTAGGCAGGTGCTGTTGTTGACTCCATGATGTGTGCGCTTGTGAAGTAATATATCCAACAAGTCCTCACTTAATGTTATGCTTGCATTCCTGAGAAGTTCAACTTTCCTCTTAATTAGAAAATCTGATTCACTTCATGTAAGAGCTGTAGTTACATGCTGTAGTACCTTACTCAAAAGAAAGCAATAAAACAATGTACCCTGTAAGTTAAAATGCTTCGAATTGCTGAATTCTTATTTTGTTAAATAAATTAACTTTTAAATATTACTTCGAGACTTTACACTGGTAAGTTACGTCCTGCTCACTGCCTCTTCCTGCCGTCAAACGCCTCACTTGCCAAACTTGCTGCTCTCGACAAATCAGTGTTCACTTAAATTTCGTGGCTGCAGCTGACCATCTGATACATCACCTCTCCCACTCCTTCTCACTACAAATCTTCTTTCTTTCAAGCTCCTGCTCTGTTTCTTTCACTTGCAACTTTTTTTTCCTGAACCCTAGCTGTTGAATGAGGACTCAGGAGATGAGTAGAGTACAGTCAGGCTAAACATCTTCAACTTGCAGGAGGCAAATGATGAATTAGAGGGTTGGTTGGGAGGGGTTGGGTCATGGAGCTGCCCAGATAAATGGACTGGTGGGCCTGGGACAGAAGAGGCTATAAACAGGAGGTCAAAGGTGAGAGGAAGTGTCAGTCAGCAGCAGAGGTAGCTCCACAATCTGCCAATTGACTCACCAAACCCCATATTAAACAGGAAATGACTTTAAAATGGGGCGCTTGATGGTAAACATACATTCATGTTCTGAACTTTTCTGTTTGTTTTTGGAATGTGGATTTAGCTGCCTGGACCAACACTTGTTGCTCATCTCATGTGGTTTTGGCACGGCAAAGTGTGGGAGGGAGTTCCAGGATTTTAAACCAGCAACAGTGAAGCAATGGTGATATAATTCCAGGTCAAGGGAACTTGGCATTCCATGTATTTGCTGCCATGGCCCTTCTGACTGGGAGGGTTCATGGTTTTTGAAGGTGCTGTCGAAGGAGCCATGTTGAGTTGTGCACTTAGGTTTAGAGATGGCACACTCTGCTGCCACAGTGCAGTGGTGGAGGAGTGAGTGCCTTTGGAAAATATTAAATGTGGTGCCAGTCAAGCAAACTGCTTTGTCCTGCCTGTTGGATCTGAAGGCAGATGGAGTATTCTCTCAAACCGCTGTATCTTGGAAACAGTAGATAGGCTTTGAGCCAGGTGGCAAGTTTGTTTCTGCAAAATCCCGAGCCTCTGACGTGTTCTTGTATTTAGCCAGCCCAGTTTCTGGTAACCCCTAAGACAATAGGTTTTTCAGTGCCATTGAACCTCGAGGCAGTGGTTACATTGTCCATTTGGAGGTGGCTGATGCACAGCACTTTTGTAGCTACTTGTTAGTCGAAGCATTGATGTCTTTCAGGTCTTACCACATGGGCATTTACTGCCTCAGTGTCTGAGGAGTCCTATGATGCTGACCATTGCACAATCATTGACGAATAGCTTCATTTCTGACCTTTATGATAGGGGTAAGGTCAGAAGTGAAACAGCCAAGATGATTGAACCTCGGACACTACCCTCAGGAATTGATCAGTTTTGAAGCTTACAACATAGAGTATAGGGACTTGCCACACTTGGTGCAGGTGTTTTGGAGAATTTCTCTCAATCATCTTATCACTGGGTTCTTGTCTCTTTCCCAAAAATTAAATAGTCTCAAAAGTAGATCCTCTGTTTAGCCCCTAATTGTTCAAAACAGGTAAAATTTAGATATCATCTTGCTAATAATTACCAGTCTAGGTTCCTATTATTCAGGAATAGGTTAGAGAATCAGTGACAGTAGTTCACTTCCGACTTTGTACCCGGCCAAGCTCAATTTTGTTCTTGTTGCTGTTTTGCCTAGCACAGAGTACGGCAAAAGTGTTTTTAAGTAAATGTTGAAATATATTTGCAGTATGCTGCTTTATCAGAAGATGGCGCAATTTTGATAGAGCAGACTAGGTAAGGAAGGAAATTGTGTGTGATATGCTTCAATGTACTTTACAATTTTGTGCAACTTCCAAGCTAAGTTGCCTGTGTTTGCTTCAAATCGTTTGTCTAATTAGCTTTTCATCTCATCTGAAAATTGGTCTTTTCAAATTGTTGCTTGTCCTTGCTTCTATTTTTTTTAATTAAAATGTCGGTTGCTTTATAAATTGCACGTCCAGAATAAGAACAGGGGTGTAGACCATTTGGTCCCTTGAACTTGGTATCCTGTTCAGATGATGGCTGATCTCAGCCGTAATGACATCCATCTGCCTTAACCTCATACTTCTGTCTAGCAAAAGCCTTTAGATCTCCAGTTTGAGCTATAATCTGCTTTTTAGGGAAAGGGTTTTACATTTCATGAATGTGTACAATATGTCATATTCTTGGATTTGGATTTCAAAACTCAGGCAGGTGGATGTAGGTCACTTTCTTTAAAATGTCACCTTAAAACTGTGACCTAAATACAGTGACTTTCAAGGAAGCATGTGAATGTCACGCATTATCTAGGAGAACACTTACTGTTAATGAATGAAATGTTTACGTGATTGGGCTTATGATGGAGAGAGTTAACTTAATGGCCTTTGCTGTTAAGTATTGACTTGAGAAAACAGATGGTTCATAGTCTCTTCTTTGAAACAAAAGTTGCATTAGAAGAGATAATAGGAACTTCAGATGCTGGCGAATCTGAGATAATAGTGTAGAGCTGGTGTTCCTAGGATGCTGCTGGCCTGCTGTGTTCATCCAGCTCTACACTTTGTTATCTTGTATTAGAAGAGAACTGTTTTCTAGCAGGGGAACAAAGATGTTTTTACAATTACTGATCAGCTGAACAGGTGTAGGTGAGCTTAAACAGAAGTTATTAGAACTGAGAGAATTGACAGATTTAATACCTGGTAATCTCTGAAACTAATCATGTTTGAAAAAAAAATGCCTCAGCATTCCAAGGGAAACAAACTGGAAAGCTATAGTTAAGTTCTTTTGAAAGTGGAGTCACAGGTAGACAGGTTAGTGAATACAGTGTTTGTTTGGTGTGCTTGCCTTTATTGGTTGGTGCATTGAGTGTAGGAGTTGGGAGGTCATGTTGTGGCTGTACAGGTCATTGATTAGGCCACTTTTGGAACACTGCGTGCAGTTCTGGTCTCCCTGCTATAGGAAGGATGTTGTGAAACTTGAAAGGGTTTGGAAAAGATTTACAAGGATGTTGCTGGTGTTGGAGAGTTTGAGCTACAGGGAGAGGCTGAATAGGCTGGGGCTATTTTCCCTGGAATGTTGGTGGCTGTGGGTGATTTTTATAGAAGTTTACAAAATCATGAGGGGCATGAATAGAGTAAATAGCCAAGTCTTTTTCCCAGGATAGTGATGTCTAAAACTAGAGGGCATAGGTTTAGGGTGAGAAGAGAAAGATTTAAAAGGGACCTAAGAGGCAACCTTTTCATGCAGAGGGTGGCTCATGTATGGAATGAGCTGCCAGAGGAAGTGGTGGAGGCTGGTACAGTTACAACATTTGAAAGGCATCTGGATGGTGTATGAATAGGAAGGGTTTAGAGGGAAATGGGCCAAATGCTGGCAAATGGGACTAGATTAATTTAGGAAATCGGGTCAGCATGGGCGAGTTGGACTGAAGAGTCTGTGTCTGTGCTGTATATGTCTGTGACAGTTTTAAAAAGCTGAGTTTTGTGAATTTTCTGCAAGATTGCTTGTATAAGGTCATTCAAACAACTGTGTTGCTCACATACTTGCTCTCCCAACTGTCTCTACCTGTACCCCCCTCCCCCACCACTCATCTCCCCCTCTTAAAGATCACATGCCATAGTTTTGTTCATAACCTTGTCAATGTCTCTAATTTTGCGTCCCTGCCTATTCTTATGTACAGCCTGTAGATCAGAAATGCATGTTTTTAAAAAAAAATTATCTGAATCAAGTTCAAAAAGGCACTTGAGACAAAAGTACCTGAACTACAAGTGGACATTAAGCACCTTGCTACTTTGGAAATGGGCCTGCCATAATTTGACAAATGCAGTCTTGGTGCTATACATTATTGTTTATAGTTGGTACCCATGCCTTGTTACAATCTATTAATCTGGCCTCCATTGTATTCCAAGCAGTTAGCTGTCAGGTATACTCTCTAGTTCATAACAAAACTCATTTTGACAATTGAGTATATACGTGGACTTTTCTTCTAACATGCTTGAATAATTGCTCCTAAGAGTTGACTTCTGACTGTATTTTGTTTTCTTTCCTCTCCAGGCTGCCCAGTTCTTGAATTCTGGAAGTGTAAGGCATAGACTACAGTTTTACATAGGAGATCACTTACTGCCTTACAATATGACTGTTTACCAAGCTGTTAGGCAGTTCAGTGTTCAAGCTGATGATGAAAGGGAATCCACAGATGATGAAAGTAACCCATTAGGAAGAGCAGGAATATGGACTAAAACGCATACAATATGGTATGTATTCAATACTTCCAGCAGCTGCCTTCACTGAAAAATTGTTTCAAAAATTTACCTGTTGATTTCTGTTACCCTTAGTATGTAAGAAAATTGGAGAGGTAAGCATCAGCCCATCTGAGGGCATCTCATTAATTTCCCATCCCGAATTGGAATTAGGGTGCACTTGACAGTAAACCACATTGCTGTGGGACTGGAGTCACACGTAGGCCAGACCAGGTAAGGAAAGGACATTAGTGAACCACATGGGTTCTCTCCTCTCTCTCCACCACCCCGCCCCCAAAATCAACAATGGATTCACAGTCATTACTGGACGCTTCATTCCAGAAACTTATTGAATTTAAGTTCCACCAGTTGCTGTGGCAGGATTCGAACCCAGGTCCCCCGAACATTCACTGGACTCTTGCTTTCCTCTTGAAGGAGGTTGCCAAAGCTGCTGAGTTTAGGACAGCAGTATTTGCAGCATTTTCTCAGCAAATCAACTTTTTAGTACTTGCCATTGCTGCTAGAAATCCAGGTCAGAAGTCATAATATGGAAGAGTAACTGAAAATATTTTTGAATTTGTATACAATAGGTATAAGCCTGTGAGAGAAGAGGAGGAGGGAACGAAGGATACAGTTGGTGGAAAGCGAGGACGAGCTCAGACTGCACCCACTAAAACCTCCCCAAGAAATGCAAGAAAACATGATGAGCTGTGGCATGGTGAGTGCTTGAAGGTGCAACCTCCATCCACCATTATTCTTGTACTGTTCTCAGATTCTGAAATCTCATTTTTTGGGAATACATTCAGGGTCTGAACACCCACAGCCCTTGGAGGAATCCCAAGGCCTAGAGCAGCAAAATTCTACTTTCCTAAATGCTAAATAGCTAATCTCTTACTCTGAAGCTCAGACACCTTGATTCCAGTCAGGAGAAGCGTCTGTTCGGCTCGAAGCATTCTGTTTCAGTGAAATCATCCCTGATTTAAGAATTGCAGGGATTACTTCCATCTGTAGACCTTTTTGATTTAAGTCAGTTCACTCATCCAAGGAACCTCCCTGAGTAAACGTTTGTTGCACACTCTCGAAGGAAAACAGAAAAGCCTGTTAATATGAATAACTTCACACTTGCCTATATTGTATTCCAGCTGTTATGTTCTTGTCCACTCACACAACCTGTTTATGTTCTTTTGCTGACTGTCTCTGTCCTCAGTTTACCATCTGACTTGGTATCCAGATTTGTTGTTGATATATTGCGCTTAGTCCCCCTGTTTGTCATTCATATAGATTGTAAATTGAGGTGCAAGTCCTAATCATCGCAGTATCCCACTAGTCATAGTTGGCAGTTGAGAAGATGGTCCATATATTTTCTATTCAAGTCATGTTAAGACATTACCCCCAATTCTATGAGCTTGAGTCATGTTTGACTATCAGACCATAAGACAAAAGAGCAGAAATTAGGCCATTTGGCCCACTGAGTCTGCTCCACCATTCAGTCATGGCTGATAAGTTCCTCAAGTCCATTCTCCCGCTTTCTCCCCATAACTCTTGATCCCTTTGATAATCAAGAGCCTGTCTATCTCAGTTTTAAATGTACTCGATGACCTGGCCTCCATAGCCTTCTGTGGCAATGAATTCCATAGATTTACCACTCTCTGGCTGAAGTAGTTTCTCCTTATCTCTGTTCTAAAAGGTCTTCCCTTTACTCTAAGGCTGTACCCTCGGGTCCTGGTCCCTCCTACCAATGGAAACATCTTCCCAACATCCACTTTGTCCACGTCATTCAGTTTTCTGAAAGTTTCAATTGATTTCCCCCTCATCTGTCTAAACTCCATTGAATATAGTCCTAGAGCTCTCAAACGTTCCTCGTGTTAAGCTTTTCATTCCTGGGACCATTCTTGTGAACCTCCTCTGACACTGTTCCAGAGCCATTACACGCTTCCTGAGATACAGGACCCAAAACTGCACACAATACTCCAAATGTAGCCTGACCAATGCCTTATAAAGCCTCATTCCTGCTTTTATATTCAAGTCCTCGCAAAATAAATGCCAACGTTGCATTTGCCTTCCTGACTACTGGCTCAACCTACAAGTTTACCTTGAGTGAATCCTGGACTAGAACTCCCAAGTCTCTCTGCACTTCAGACTTCTGAATTTTATCCCCATTTAGAAAATAGTCCATGCTTTTGTTGTTCTAACCCAAGTGCATGACCTCACACTTTCCAACGTTGTACTCCATCTGCCACTTCTTTGCCCATTTGCCTAACCTGTCCAAATCCTCCTGCAGCCTCGTCACATCCTCAAAACTACTTACCCTTCCACCTGTCTTTGTACCATCTACAAACTCAGCCAGAATGCCCACAGCTCCTTCATCTCCATCATTAATGTTTAAAGTGAAAAGTTGTGGTCCCAGCACTGACCCTTGTGGAACTCCACTTGTCACCCAGCTGCCGTCCTGAGAACGATCCTTTTAACCCCATTCTCTGGCTGTCTGGTAGAAAGCGATCTTCTATCCATGCTAGCACCTTGCCTGTAACACCATGAGCCCTTACCTTACTCAGCAGCCTCCTGTGTGGCACCTTATTAAAGGCCTTTTTGATGTTCAGGTAGATAACAGCCAATGGCTCTCCTTGGTCTACCCTCCTTGTTACTTCCTCAAAGAAATCTAGTAGATTTGTCAGGCATGACTCCCCTTGACGAAAGCATGCTGACTTTGCCCTATTTTACTATACACTTCCAAATATTCACCAATCTTATCCTTTTACAGTGGACTCCAAAACCCATGACTGAGGTTAGACTTTGGTACCTCAGTGTTGTTGACAATCCAAATACACCAGATACATTGGATCTCTACCACCACTGTTATTTGTTTCTGAAAATGAAGAAACAGCTCCTAACATTTGACAAAGCTATTTCCTATTCATGAGTTTATTCTAGCACCATCTAATTGTAGATTTCTGTGTTCTGTTATCAAATGCCTAATAATAGATGCTGACATATTGCCAACTATCAATGTCCAATTGACTGTCATTTCAGTTCCCTTCCTACAGCCTGTTGTCTCCCCTAAATAATTGAGCTTATGTTCACATTTTCCAATGCATGAAGTCCAGCCAGAGTTATTGGCTGTACTGTTAATGTGACAATGTTACTTTAAAGGCTACAAGGCTAATTTAAAGATACAGTTAGTGTAAAATTGCAAATAGATAGGAAGGTTACAAAAGTGACAATCTGAAGCAACGAAACTTTAAATCACCTGGTGTTCTGTTTTGGTGAACAATTCATTTGTGCTGTTTTCTAAGTTAAGAATTCATATCCTGACAGTGCTTTAAGGTTGTTTGGTGTTTTTAAAGAGTGCTTTTTGAATGGTTCTCTGGTTGCCAACCATTTTGGAAGTGATAGGACATTGTACATGGCAATGCTTTAAGATCCGCCCCAGTTAGCTCCCCTCTAACTTCCTGTGCTAGTTTAGTCATGCCCCAGCAATTTTGATGTCTGATTTTTCAAGGACAGAATACTTTCTAATTGTTACCCAACAATGTTCTGCATCCAGTTCTACCTAGTGCATGTTAATTCTCACTTCCACTTTGTACTGTAAAATTAGATTCTCCCTTAATCCCTGTGTTTTTGCCCTCAGTAATTGTTCATTTAATTTGATGGGAAGTGTTACATTCAGCTTGTGGTTTGCTAGCCTCTTTAATACCTGATCTGTCCTCTCACCTCTATTGCTAAAGGATTAAAGATTAATAAGCATTTTTCATTCTTAGCTTTTTAATTGTATGTAATGTGCCATTACAATGGAACCTGCTTTATGTAAAGTTTTATGAAACTTAAATAACCCAGAAAGATATTTAATTATAAACCTTAAATCCTAGATGGTGTGTGCCCTCCAGTGGGAAATCCTTTGGAAACATATCTACTTTCAGGTCCTCCAGATGGTATAACATTTGAGGACCCATCGCTTGATGTGATTCTGCTTCTGAGAGTGCTTCATGCTATCAGTAGATACTGGTATTACCTATATAATGTGAGTACTGCCAGATGCCGTCTAGAAAAGTGGATGCCTGCAAATATTTGTAACAGAAGTCTGATTACCTTTAAAAACTTGGTCAATAATTCTGAAATTAGCTCATAACTTTATGTTGGCTTTTGTGCATCAATTTTCCGTTCATAATGTAGGAGTTACAATTTAGACTTAATATCTCCATTTATATGGTACTTTACTTAACTTCCTCCCCCATTCCACTTTTGTCCGCTATTTTGAGTAGTTTAAGACTGTTTGCTGACTGGACGCAGTGGTGAGGGTCATCAATTTAAATTGTCCGAAGACAGCACAGAGAAATTTTTCCAAGGGGTTCTGAATGAGTGTGTTTGAGGCAAGGCAATTGTGCATTGCAGTTAAAGTTCAGTTCAATATTCAACTATGAGGCCAATAGACCTACAAGTTGAGAGGGAGGAAAAAGTTCACTTTTTTGGGTTGTCAGTGAAGAACTAGGCATGCCAATCCTAATGGAAGCTACCTGGGCTTAATGTTTCAATTGTGCTTTGATTCACTTTTTCTGACCTTGATGGTTACTGTATTTGATGCCCAGACATGCATTGATATAGTGCCTTTCACAACATTAGGACCTCTGAAGGACTTAGAAGACAAAATGGTTTGATATTTCAAATTTTGCCTTTCACATCGCAAGACATTGCATGGCCAAAATAATTCCTTTGTTTAACGAAGCCACATTTTATTTGCTGCACAAAGGTCCTGATTATGCAATGCTCAGGATTTCCTGCTGTTGTTTTTGAAAGGAGATTTATTTTGACTGTTTGTTGGTTGAGAAAATCATTTTGTCAAAACTTTAATGTTGCCCTCACCTGGATGTTGACAAAAATATCAGTGTAAAGGGAAACAAAATTTTATACTGGATCAGAAGACCACTGATTAGTTGGCATGTGGATTCTGGGAGCAATGTTGCCATTGTGAATGCACCAGTTAGATGACCACTGGCAGTTAACTGCCAAGCTTTGTTTAACTCTGGTCAAAACAAGCCAATGAATCGGAGAATGGACATCTGTTTTTCAGTTGAAAAAGGCATAATGTGTGTACATTTTCTATTTTTCTGCCAAAATAAGGCCCTGTATATTAATGTACATAACTTCTAGTATGTGCAAGTGCTTACTCATTTTGGCTGATGGCAGCAGCCTGCTACTAGAAATACCACTTGTGTTGCTTCTGTATGGTATGTGATACGTGCATTTGTTCGTGAGATGCTACATGTTAAATCCATATGTCCCAAAGACTAGATCATGTGTAGTAGTGTGAGCAGTTTCCAACTTTAGATGTGCTTTCATAATTGGGCAGCAATGGGTACTTAAAATCGTAGAATCCCGACAGTGTGGATGCAAGCCACGTAGCCCATTGAGCCCTCATCGACCCAGACCCACACCTCTGTACCCTATCTCTGAATTTCCTGTGGCTACTCCACCTAACCTACTCAGCCCTGAATACTATGGACAATTTAATACAGCAAATCCACCTAACTTGCACATCTTTGGACTGCGGGAGGAAACTGGAGGAAGCGCACGCGCACACGCACACGCACAATTGCCAACACCACCCAGTTGCCAAAGGGTGGAAGTGAATAAGAGTTCCTGGTGTTGTGAAGCAGCAGTGCTAACCGCTGAGCCACCGTGCTGCCCTAAAGAAGTTCAGCATTACCATTTGGAGGTGTCTTGTGTGGTGTACTTGCATATTTTGGAAGTTTGTAGCAGCTAGTAAAACTTAATTTTAAATAATCCAACAACTGCAGATGCTGGAAATCTGAAAAGAAAACAGAAGTTGCAGTCGAAGCTGACAACATCTGTGGATAGAAAGCAGAGTCAACATTATGCCCAGTGACCCTTCATCAGAATGCACGTTTGAATTGCTAAGGGAAGGATGGCAGTCCAGTTGTAATGAAGGGCCACTGGACCTGAAACATTGAGTTTGCTTCTTCTGTGGAGACACTGCCAGATCTATTAAGTTTCTCCAGCAGTTTCTGTTTGTTTTAAATAAGTTTAGTTAATTGGATGATACTTAACTACCCTTTGAAATGGCTGAGCAAACCACTGTGTTCAAGGTCAGTGAGTGATGGGCAACAAAAGCTGACTTTGTCACTGCCTACATCCCCCAAAAAGAATAAATAGTATGTAAAGCCCTTTTAGTATCCGAATCATGAGCCGTTTCAATTGTGATTCATTTTCACTTTCATTTTCATTGTGCAAGTCACAATAACCTGAAACCTTCACCTTGGTTTCCTAACTGATTATGTTGAGAGTGAGCAGTTGGTGGGTACAATGAGTTTTCCCTGTGCCCATGGATTTCTTTTTGCCCTTGAGTGTTGAACAACTGAACGTGACAGTTTTGATTTTAACTTTCCCGTAAATCAGAGAACATAGAACATTACAGCACAGTACAGGCCCTTCGGCCCTCGATGTTCTGCCGACCTGTCATACCAATCTGAAGCCCATCTAACCTACACTATTCCAAGTATGTTCATCGTCCTCCTTTAAAATCTTGCAGATTAGTTTTTGATGTTAAATGTCAGTATATTATTTCATAATGCGTGTGAAGTTTCAGAAAGGGTGCACCCTGATTAACTCCTACTCAAAACATTAATCCATCTTAGCATTTCAGATATTGAAAGATGTAATAATTGAATCAACATTTTTTAATTTAAGTTATGAAAGCTTTTTAAGAAGATGTTTCAGAAAAGGGTGAGCAGATGAACTACCCTTCCCCTAGCATCTCATATGTGATGTGCAGGCTGGTAAGGTATTGCAATCGTTATTCAGAGCATGCAGTTTGGTGTTGAATTGTACCTCTACATTCGGTATGTGTGCACATTTTTAAAATTTTGATTTCTTGTTTACAGAATGCAGTGTGTAAAGAGATTATCCCAACAAATGAATTGATTAACAGCAAACTAACTGCAAAGGCTAACCGTCAACTTCAAGATCCCCTGGTTATTATGACGGGAAATATACCAATTTGGTTGACTGAATTGGGAAGAACCTGGTATGGATTAAACCTCATGACTTCCCTTCTCCTCTGCCACTAGAGTAATGGTGTTTATTGAATTAATTGCCAGGTTTTGTACAAAGGTTTTCAAATTCTGATTTTGTTGTCTGTAAATAGCCTTTATCCATGAACTTGTCCCTGAATGTGGAATGCACTGCACATTGCATTAAAAATTGAATAATGCTGATGCAGGAGGAAAGCACTGCAAGAAGGAGAAAATTGTATCACAGTTCATTTAGGTGGGAAGGTAACTTGGAGTGAAGAACTTGATCTGGTTCATCACATTGCTCTGCAACCAAGTCAGTTCCTTACCATTCCTGACTGACTGATCTTTAAATTCATTTATGAAATGAATGAACTTCCAGCCATAAATTCAGAGTTGATGATTTGTAAAATTATGATGGAGTTGAATTATTTAATTTCCCTTGCAGCAAATAAACTTGGACAATGTTCCATTCTAGTTTAAGTATAGAATTTGCTGTTCAATACTGTAATAAAAACAGTCATCTACCCCATAGATTGATAAGTAGGTTAACAATGTGAAAATCATTTGTAATACATAGCTATATTTAGACTTTGAATGTTGTCTTCAAAAAGACAAAAATTAGTATTGTGTATTTACTTAGCCTTTTATAAAGTGACCTGAACAAGGACTGCAACTCTCCTCACCTCCCCCCCACCCCCCCCCCCCCCCCACCCACGCATGCGCGCTGAGAATGCCCTCGACCGTGTCTCCCACAACTCATCCCTCACACTCCGCCCCCACAATAACCGCCAAAAGAGAATCCCCCTCATCCTCACATACCACTTCACCAACCTCCAGATACAACGCATCATCCTCCGACACTTCCGCCATCTACAATCCGACCCCACCACCAAAGACATTTTTCTATCCCCACCCTTGTCTGCCTTTTGGAGAGACCACTCTCTCCAGGACTCCCTTGTCTGCTCTGCACTCCTCTCCAACCCCACCACACCCAGCACTTTGCCCTGCAACCGCAGGAAGTGCTACACCTGCCCCCTCACCCCCATCCCAGGCCCCAGGATAACTTTCCACATCAAGCACATGTTCACCTGCACACCTGCCAATGTGGTGTACTGTATCCACTGTACCCGGTGTGGCTACCTCTACACTGGGGAAACCAAGCGGAGGCTTGATGACCACTTTGCAGAACACCTACACTCAGTTTGCGATGAACAACTGCACCTCCCAGTCGCGAACCATTTTAACTCCCCTTCCCATTCCTTAGACGACATGTCCATCCTGCAGTGCCACAATGATGCCACCCAAAGGTTGCAGGAACATCAACTCATATTCTGCTTGGAAACCCTGCAGTCCAATGGTATCAATGTGGATTTCACAAGCTTCAAAATCCACCCCCCTGCCCCGCATCCCAAAACCGGCCCAGCTCGTTCCTGCCTCCCTAAGCACCTCCCACCTCAAGCCGCACCTCTCTTTCCTCCCTACTAATCTCATCCTGCCCCCTTGACCTGTCCGTCCTCCCTGGACTGACCTATCCCCTCCCTACCTCTCCACCTATCTTCTCTATCCATCATTAGTCTGCCTCCCCACCCCCCCCCCATTTATTTCAGAATCCTCTCCCCATCCTCTTTTCTGACGAAGGGTCTAGGCTTGAAACGTCAGCTTTTGTGCTCCTAAGATGCTGCTTGGCCTGCTGTGTTCATCCAGCTCCACACTTTGTTATCCTGAATTTACATTGTGTTGTCGACTGAATAGTTGAAATCACATGGAATTCCCCAAGAGCTAGGTAGTTTGGAGAGCCCTTTAAGGTTAATCCAATATATTTTGCGGAGTTTAAGCGGAATTACCAATTACTTTCCTGAAGATTGCACAAAAATTAAACTTCTAATTAGATTTCATGACCATATTAAATAACAAATTATATATATTGAGAAGCTCTTGGATGTGTACATAGATCGGAAGGGAATAGAGCGATGCTGGTCCTACAAGTTAACACTGTTCTAGAATGGAGGGGCACCATATGGTGGTGCATGCTTGGAGGGCTAAAGGGCCTCTTCCTGTACTGTTGTTATTCTTTGTTATTCATATTGTTCATAGGACATTTCACATAATATCAGAAATTTCAGGAAACTATACAGTCCAGAATAACTGCAACTTAGGTGATGTGTTAAAGCTAACGACATTGTCTTTCAACTGCAAGTTCAGAATACATCTTACTGCAACTTCAAATTGGTTTTCAGTTCAAAGGCATCTTCAGCAGAAAAAGGAGAAGGGGATGGAAAGTACTAAATGAGACTCCATTTGAAGATAATTTGTCTTGAGTTTGGCTTAACAAGAACAGGAGAGAATTAAATGACTTGTAATTTTTTTTTCTGAATTTAAAAAGCAGGTCACCAATGATCTTTGTTTTTTAGCCCGTTTTTTTTCCCATTCGACACACGGCAAATGTTGTTCTATGTGACTGCGTTTGATCGCGATCGAGCCATGCAGCGATTACTAGATACTAACCCAGAAATCAATCAGTCTGATTCACAAGATAGCAGAGTTGCTCCTCGTTTGGATCGGAAAAAGGTAAATGCCTGTATTGCAGCTTAATGTCATAGTTTTCCACTATTACTTGAGCTTTGTACTATCTGCTGTTATCTGTAGTATGTATGTAATTCTAAAAATATTGTCTAAAAAGAAAACCATGACGAACTGAAGGGCTAATTCTGCTATTTTAGTCCTTTCGTTAATTTCCGGACTGGCATGCAAGACTGAAAGTGCTTCACTGTAATATTTTATTAATGGTGAAAAGCTAAGAGATACAAGTGTGTTTACGAGAAAAGTGCAGTCACAAATGGGAGCTTCTGATGTATTCCTGCTCATTATGTCACTTGAAGGGAGAAGAGCGAACATAGAACAATACAGCGCAGAACAGCCCCTTCGGCCCTCGATGTTGCGCCGACCTGTGAACTAATCTAAGCCCCTCCCCCTACACTATCCCATCATTATCCATGTGCTTATCCAAGGACTGTTTAAATGCCCCTAATGTGGCTGAGTTAACTACGTTGGCAGGCCGCTTTCTACAGCATGGCAAGATAGTCAAGGATGACCCACTTAACTGCTGTCAGTACGTACCTGAGTGCTGATGAGGCAATGCACATGCTGCAGAAATTAATAAAACAAATTTTGAAAAAGTTGTAATGGATATTTTACAACGTGACATTCAACAAAACTTAGAGAAATTTTGTTATTTTTAGAGACACTAGACTTTGCAAATTTAATATAATCCTTTGTAGGTGACTACAGCAGGGAATTTTCTTTTAGGAATTTGTTATTTCAACGAGACTTGAATGTAGGTCTCTTCACACATGAGGGAAAACCTTCTCATGATTTTATTTTGCAGACCCTTGCGTTTTCACTGGTACTTTGATCACCATCACCAAACCGTTTTGCCACCCTGTAGTCCCCTCCCTCCATAGAAGAAGCAGCCTTTTCCAAATTGCTGGAGAAACTCAGCAGGTCTGGCAACATCTGTGGAGTGAAAGCAGAATTAACATTTCAAGTCCAGTGACCATTCAGCACCGATAATAGCTAAGAAAGGGTGGTGACAGGCACGGAGGTGGAGGAGAGGAGTCAGCAGATAGGCAAAGCTGGAGCGCAGAGAGAGAGAATGACAGGGAGACAAAGGGATGGATGTTCAGAAAAAAGAGAAGCCTGGTAATGCAGACCATAACAAAAAGAAAATCTGTTGGCTGTGCTGAAAGCAGCCATGTCACAACATGTGTGGGATGAGTGAAGGAGATGGAAGGTGGTGTTCACACCCAAAAATGAATTAACACGATCTTGATTCCTGAGGGCTGCAGGGTCCAGCTTGTGTTGAATTTCGCTGGAGCACTGCAGCAAATCCAAGACACAGGTTTTAATCAGGAACACTGTCATGTTGAAATGGCAGGTAATTGAACCACAAGGTCATTTTTGTGGACAGAACGTGGGTGTTCTACAAAGTGGTCGTCCAGTCCACGCTTTCTCTTTCCAGTATAAAGGAGACCATGTTGTAAGCAGCAAATGCAGGCGAGTAGATTGAGTGAAGTGTAGGTAAATTGTTGTGTGTGGGAGTCCATGGATAGTGAGGAAGGAGTTGGTCAACTGGCAAATGTTTTCTATCATTGTGTGAGCAGAAATATGCAGAGCATTTCAGAAAGAATTTAACATATGCTTTACTTAGTGACAATTCAGAGAGATTTCTCAAGGCCATGCTAGCCCGATAGTTGTATAATAATCAGTTGGTTATCTGTGAACTCAAATAATCTAGTAATCTGGGGGCTAGTACAAATTACAGCAAAATTTCCTGATTCCCCCCTGATTTATGCATGGGAAATTATTGGGGATTCTGCTATTTTGGATAGTTCAGCCGAAGTCAAACTCATTCTTAGCTGCTGTCCACCAATGTCACATGGTCTCCAAAATATTTAGCTGCTTCACTGAAAATGATCCATGTAAAAACGTACTCCAGTGTTCAATCCATCTCTTTAAAAATTGGCAAAGGAGTTTTAAACAATTATCATTCTTTCAATAGGCCTTGGGAGATAATTCTATTCCGACTGTTAATTCTTTTAATTCCCCCTGCAGCGTACTGTAAACAGGGAAGAGTTGTTAAAACAAGCAGAATCGGTAATGCAGGATTTGGGAAGTTCACGGGCAATGTTGGAGATTCAATATGAAAACGAAGTAAGCCTATCTTTGATTCACATTTCGTCAGAATTTATCATTTTTGTATATTTGTTGTGCCCAATTATTTTAATCCTGTTAATGATAACTTAACCTTCACTTCAACTTTTCTAAAACCAGCTAACGTTTTCCTTAGGTTGGGACGGGCCTAGGTCCAACATTGGAATTCTATGCACTTGTATCTCAGGAACTGCAGAGAGCTGATCTGGGTCTGTGGCGCGGAGATGAAGTCACATTATCCCATCCTAAAGGTACAATCTGTTCAATAAAATTGTGAAAATAATAATAAACTCATCCTTTTTACCTGCTTTCAGCTAATGAATTCAATTTAAAGCAAAAATGGTTGTGATCATATTATGAAGCTTGGAATTACTATTTCATTATACAAAGTTCTTATTTTGCTAATTAAACCAAGTAAAACTGAAAATGGTGCAAACTTGGGTCTAGCAACTATGGTTTTTATTATGGTGTTCCAGTATCTGCCATTTGCTTAAATGAACATTTGGTGAATGTGTTTTTGATCCACAATGCACTTGTGTCCTGAAAATAGTCTGAAATGCTGAGAATGTACCCAACAAAAACAATTAAGTTTTCTATGGAGTGATTCATGAAATATTGGTAATCTTGTAATTGGCTGGTAGCTTTCACTGTGGTTGCCTTTCTCTTTTTCTTTGTTCATTGCTGCAGTCTGTCTGAATTGGTGCAGTGCAAAATACACAGCTTCATGAGCTAATCTAAACAAAATATTCCAAACTTTAGTCTCTGACATTTACTTAATGATGCTTTGAATTACCATAACCATTTTTATACCCTCAATCCTTCCTCTTAAGCTGCATGGTTCTGATGAAACAAGTGCAGTTTGAATTAACCAAGTTAAAGTGAATAACTTTACACAAGTGGATGAACACAGCATGAAGGGTCTAGGCCCGAAACGTCAGCTTTTGTGCTCCTGAGATGCTGCTTGACCTGCTGTGTTCATCCAGCTCCACACTTCGTTATCTTGGATTCTCTAGCATCTGCAGTTCCCATTATCTCTCACTTTACACAAGTGTTGAGTTATAACAGAGGCCTACATTTAGCAGCTAACTAATATAGAATTAGTGTTCATGATAACTTGTATGGTCACAATATTGTCACATTTTACGTGAGATTTTGAACTAAAAGCTGCTGAGTATTTCTGCAAACGCTTAAACCCTGGTGTGATGCAGTACTGGCTGTACGCAGAGCCTGCTTGATTCTGACTGTAATGCTTGTGTGTCAACTTTTTCTGGATTCTTATGGCCATTCTTCATTCTTAACCTGTTTCTCAGCCAATACCAGCTGTTTTGTAAACAGTTATCCAGAACTGTTTTAAAGCAAGGATAAAATTGCTTGCCATCTAACTACCTTAATTGTGTTGTTAGGTAGCCAAGAAGGGACCAGATACATCCATAATCCACGGGGCCTTTTCCCTGTCCCTTTTGGAAGGAATACAAAGCCGGCACATGTGGCTAAAGTGAAAATGAAATTACGATTTTTGGGCAAGTTTTTGGCCAAAGCAATCATGGACTTTCGATTGGTATGTTTTACTGGTACCTACTGTATGAGTCTGCATATAATTTGTAATACGCATCATTTGATTGCAGATTTTTAAGTTCATAATCCTGTTTTTCCACTGTAAGCAATACTAAAATGATGTAGAAATTGGGACTGGAGAGATTGTTTTATGAAGCAATTTCTGGAGTTTCTTTAAACTGTCAGGTGTAATTGTTGAGGTTAGAAAACATAGCTTACACAATTCGGTTTGGCTGTAATCTAGAATTGGAATGCCATTGGAAAGACCCACATGAAGGGAAAAGAAGCGCACTCTGTCCTGTTCTGTTAACTTCCTCTGAATCTTGTATGTTTCATACATTTTTCTTTCCTTTTTCTATACTTAAATGCATGTCAGACCAACTTGTTCAACATTCCTTATGAGAAGCTAAACAGCTGCAGAATTTCACGACTCTTCTATAACCTGTAATCAGATGGACTGGCATATCCCCCACTCAACCATTACCATCAAGTCAGGGGATCACCTCTGGTTCAGTGGAGAGTACAAGGGTATGCCAGGAGCAGCACCAGGCAGAGCTGAAGATGAGCTATCAACCTAGTGAAGTCACCAAATGGGATTACATGGCACACCAGACAGCATAAGCAGCGAGTGATACAGTTAAGTGATCCCACAACCAGCAGTTCAGATCTAAGCCTTGCAGTCCTGCCACTTCAGTCAGTTGATGATGGGGGACGATTTAACAATTCACTGGAGGAGGCGGCTGCACAAATATCCCCATCCTGAACAATGGAAGAGCCCAGCCTAGCACATCAGTGCAAAAGATAAGGCTGAAGCTTTTGCAGCAATCTTCAGCTAGAAGTACTGAGTGGATGATCCAACTCTGCCTCCTCCAGTGGTCCCCAGCATCGCAGATACCAGCCTTCAGCCAATTTGTTCATTGTGCGTGATGTCAAGATGGTTGCATACTGGAGAGGCTGCAGCCCTGACAATATTCTGGCAATAGAACTGAAGACCTGTGCTCCAGAATTTGCTGCTCCCCTAGACAAGTTCTTCCTACAGTTACAATACTGGCATTAACCCAACAATGTGGAAAATTGCCCAAGTAGATCCTGCGCACACAAAGCAAGACAAATTCAACCCAGCCAATTACTGCCTCATCACTTTACTCTTGATCATCAGTAAAGTAACCTAAGGTACCGTTGACACTGCTATCAAGCACCTGCTCAGTGACACCCAGTTTGGATTCTGCTAGGGCCACTTGGCTCCTGACTTCATTACATCCTTGGTCCAAACATGGATGACAGATTTGAATTGCAGAGATGAGGTGGGAGTGACAGCTTTTGACATCAAGGCTGCATTCGACTGAGTGTGGCTCAAGGACCTGTAGCAAAACTACGATCTGAGTAGTGGGGCAAACTCAGCACTGGTTGGAATCATACCTGGCACTTAGGAAGATGATCATGGTTGTCAGAGATCAATCATGTCAGCTCCAGAACATCTCTCTCGGAGTTCCTCAGGGTAGTGACCCAGGTCGACCCATCTTCTGCTTCATTTAATGATTTTCCTTCCAACATACAGTCAGAAATGAGGTGTTTGACGATGATTGTGCACTGAGCACTATTCGCAGCGACTCGCACTGTAGCTGTCTGTATCCAAATGCAACAAGATCTGGACAATATTCAAGCTTGGGCTGACAAGTGGCAAGTAACATTTGTGTGACACAAATGCCTGGCTATAACTGTCGGCAAAAGATAATTTAACCACTCCCCCATTGACATTCGGTGGTGTTACCATCACTGAATCCTCCATTATCAACATCTTGGGGGTTACCATTGACCAGGAACTCAACTAGACTTGCCACGTAAACGCAGTGGCTAAAAGAGCAAGTCAGAGACGAAGAATAGTGCAGCGAGTAACTCATCACCTGTCTCCCTAGTGCCTATTGAGAATCTGCAAGAGAAGTCAGGCGATTTCATCGCTATGCCAGGTGACATCATGAGTGGAGCCTCCAATGAAGCAATGTTATTCTACTCTGCTTAGAATTTATACTGTCCAGTCTGTTATTTCAAGTAGTGTTATTTCCAGTTTCGGTCTGTTATGGGTTTGTGTATTGGGTCAAGTTCTGTTTGTTGACTGCATTACGGGTGGAGATCCATGTCTCTATGAATTCCCATGCGTGTCTATGTTTGGCTTGGGCTACTATGGTTACTTTGTCCCAGTTAAGTTGATGGCCTCCATTGTCTGAGGGTACCAATAGTAAGGAGAGTTTGTCATGTTGTTTTGGTGCTAGTTGATGTTAATGTATTCTGATGGCTAGTTTCCTTCCTGTGTCTCCGATATAATGTTTGTGGTGGTCGTTGCGTGGTATTTTGTAAACCACGTTTGTTCTGCATGTTGTGGGAATGAGGTCTTTAATCCTTAAACCCAGACAACAACAGGACATGGTAAGCCCTAACACATTGGCCACACTGCCCTATGTCAAGAACATATTGAAACTGAGAACAAGACTGCTCAGACCATAGTGAATCATGATAGACCACAAGCCCACAGCCACTCTACAACAAATACTCTCAAGGATTGTAGCCCCCATCCCCACAACATGTCGAGCCAATGTGGCAATATCATGCAACGACTGCCACAAACATTATATCAGGCAGACAAGAAGAAAACAAGCCATCAGAATACATGAATATCATCTAGAGCAAAACATGATGAGCTCTCCTTAATATTGGTACACTCGACAATGAAGGCCTTCCGTCTAACTGGGACTAAGTAACTATAGTAGCCCAAGCCAAACATAGACACACATAGGAATTCCTAGAGGCATGGTTCTCCACCTGTAATGCAATCAACAAACATATAGAATTGAACCCCATATACAAACGTATATAGATCAAAACAGGAAATGACACTACTCGCCATAATGGACCGGACAGTATAAATTCCAAGAGGTGTACAATAATATGGCTTCGTCGGAGGCTCCACTCATGATGTCACCTGGCATGGTGAAGAAATGTCTGAATGAAAACAAGCCAGCTGAGTGAGCAAGTTAACAACCTCACCCACAACCTGAGGTATAGATCTTCGCCAAAACTTCATACTTCCCACTTGCCTAGATGGATGCAGCTCCAATGGCACTCGAGCATGACACCATCCAGGACAAAGCAGCCCGTTTGATCAGTACTACATCCACAGGCATCCACTCTTTCCCTCCCCCCCCCCCCCAAAAAAAAACGGTCAGTAGTGGCAGTGTGTGCTATCTACAAGACGCACTACAGAAAATCCTGAAATATTCTCAACAACACTTTCCAAACCCACAACCACTTCCGTCTAGAAGGACAAGGGTAGCAAATATAAGGGAACACCACCAGTTCTCCTCCAAGCCCCTCTCCATCCTGACTTGGAAATATATTACCATTCCTTTACAGTCACTGGGTGAAAACCCTGGAATTTCCTCCCTAATGCCAATGTCAGTCAACCCACAGCAGTTTAGGAAGGCAGCTTGTCACCACCCCCTCAAGGGCAACTAGGGACAGGAATAAATGCTGGGCCCAGCCATTGACACTCTCATCCCGCAAATGAATTTAAAAACTCCCAAGAGTGATTCAAAGGAACTGTTTCTAAATTGTTTCTTATGCTGTTATGTTCCTTTTCAAATAACATCATCGAAACTGCACTTACTTCTGATATGACCACCTCAAAGTCCTGTGTAATTGCAGCAAATCTTTCAGACTTGTGTTCCATTCCCCTTACAATAAATGGCAGCATTCCATTTGTCTTTGAAATTACTGGATCGTGTCCACAAGCTAATGTCTTGCGGCGTGTACCAGGGACTCTGATCCCATGTACTTCTGAGTGCTGAGCCACCATTTAAATAGTATGCTGCTGTTCTGTTCCTCCTGCCAAAGCATTCAAGATCACAGTTTCCCACATTAAACTCCAATGAAGGCATTTGTGTTCTTGGTACCAAGAAAGCAGCAGCATTGATTCATCTACTTGTCAACATATTTTGTGACTAGCAATCCTAATCATAGGTTGATCAGAAATTTACAGAAAAATGCGGACCTTTGCACAGCTTCCAAATTTATCACTTCTTCCCTATTTTTTAAAAACTCACTTATGGGATGTGGACACCACTGCATGAGCTGTTTATTAACCAACCCTAGTTGTCCTGGAGAATGTGGTGGTGAGGTGCCTCTGTGAACTGCTGCAGTCCATGTGCTGTAGGTGGTCCCGCGGTGTCCTTAAGAGAATTTTAGGGTTTTGACCCAGTGACACTGAAGGAATAGTAATATATTTCCACATCAAGATGTTGAGTAGCTTGGACGGGAACTCGCAAGTGGTGTTGATCCGGTATATCTGCTTCTCTTGTCCTTCTAGATGGTAATGGTTGTGTGTTTGGAAGGTGTTGTCTAAGGAACCTTGGTGAATATCTACAATGCATCTTGTAGATAGTACCACTGGTGCTCAGTAGCAACAGTGTGTAGATCTTTGAGGTGCCTGTCAAGTGAATTACTTTGTCCAGTATAGTGTTGGAGCTGTACCTGTCCGACCCCTGACTTGTCCCTCGTGGATGATGGATGGGATTCGGGAGTCATCAGAGTTGCTCGCTGCAGGATTCTTAGTTCTGACCTACTCATTCAGATCCTGTATTTATATGACTAGTCCAGTTGAGTTCTGGTCAACGGTAAGTCCCAGCATGTTGATAGTGAGGGATTCCATGATGGTAATGTCATTGAATGTCAAGGGGCAGTGTGCTAAATTGTTTTGCATTAAAAATGGTCATTGCCTAGCATTATGTGGTTTTTCATCCCAAGCCTGAATATTGTTCAGGTCTTGCTGTATTTGAGCATGGATTGCTTCAGTGACAAACACTTATAAAGGATGTATCTGGCTCGTTGAGTTTCCTTGTAGCAATCTTTGAGCCTGGTGCAGTTGTGTTCCAGAATCCAGAAGCTTGTGGATTCAAGACTATAAGCGTGTCATAATATTTGTGCCACACATGTCAAATATTGACTAAGATTTTCTCTTGTGGACAGGATGGTTGTGTTTTATGTAATGCCACAGGGTTAGCTTACTGACCTCAGTGTAAAGACACCTCGAGTAGCAGCACCAATGCAGTTTAATCTGGATTACAAAGAAGAGTGGCCTCAGACCAGTGTTTTCAAGATAAATCAGGGTAACAATGGACATGAAAGTTGAGTCAGCTGAAATGAACTGGCTGATAAGAGAATGGATCAGTTGGGTTTTTGTGGTAGAAAATTAATAAGATGCTGCAGAATATGGATTGTGTTAAGAAGAAGCTAGCTAGAATTCTAAAACTAGGTAGCAAGCGTGTATACAAGTATTTAAGGGAGAGATGATTCTTTAGAGAGTGAGAATGGGAAGTTAATAGATAAATGACAGAAGTAATGAATAAATATTTTTGTCTTGTTAGATATGCAAAAAATTCCATTAAGACAAGAGGTAGAAGTGAGGTGGAGACTTGATAAAAATATAAGCACCCTGAACATGCTGGAGTTAGAGATAAATGTGGTGCTGGAGGAACACAGCGGACCGGGCAGCATCAGAGGAGCAGGAAAATTGAAGTTTTGGGTCAGGACCCTTCTTCAGAAATGGGGGAGAGGGAATGGAGCTCCAAAATAGAGAGAGGAGGGATGGGGCTGTGGAAGATAGGTGGGACAGTGATAGGTGAATGTCGGTAGGGGATTGTGGGGATTGGTCATTGAGGTGGGAGGAGTGGATAAGTGGGAGAGAAGATTGTCAGGTCAAGGAGGCGGTGAGGAGAGGGAGGGTTGGTCAGGGGATGAGGCCAGGGGTGGGGAGATTTTCAAACTGGTAAAGTCCATATTTGGGTTGTAGGCTCCCAAGGCAGATTTGAGGTGCTGCACTACCAGTTTCCAGTTGGCTTCATTTGTGATACTGGAGAAGGCCCGGGATGGACATGTTGTGGGAGGGGGAGTTGAAATGGTTCCCGAGTGGAAGGTGTTGTCATTTGTTGCGAACAGAGCGCAGATGCTCTACAAAGTGGTGTTTGAGCCTCCACTTGGTCTCATCGATGTGGAGGAGGCCACGTCGAGAGCAGATGCAGTAGACCTCGTTGATGGATGTGCAGGTGAACCCCTGTCTGAAGTGGAAGGTTTGTGTGTTGCCCCCCCCCCCCCCCCCCCCCCCCCTGCCACAGACAGTCACGCACGCGTGCACGCACACACCCCTACACCTTCATTCAAGGCACCAGGTTAGACCCTCAGAGTGCGATTCTCAAATCTATCATGTTATTCCAGTCATTTTGGTTTGTCTCAGCACCACTTTTTATTTTTAATTTTTTTTTTAATTATATCTCTGTCTCATTTAATTGACAATTTATTCACACAGTCTGATGCTCTTGGTCACCTGCAGTTTTATTATCCGACACTCCATTCACACCATTTGTATGATGTTTTGATCTTTCTGCCCTTGATTTCTGTGTTCTTTGTGCTTCTCTTTCTCACTTGACCTGACCGCGGGGCTATGCTCCAAAAGCTTGTGGTTTCAAATAAACCTTTTGGACTATAAACCTTGTGTCAAGTGACTTGAGAAATTTCTTCTTAATGTGGTGAATCTGTGGAGTTCTGTAAAACAACATAAACAGCAAGTGATATGTAGGACTAAGACATTCCATAACTAACAGTGATGGCCATGTCCTGCCAATGGTGTTGGCAAACAGACTGTAAACGTCATGGAGACCTTTTTAATTTGGTCGGGGTGGGGGGAATGCCTTCAGTTTTGGAATTTTTAATATAGATATTCAGATGACTTTGCAATTTAGTGTAAAAATCATCTCATCATTGAACCACAAGTTTACATTACTGTGCTTTTATTTTGTTCAAGATCAGTTCTGCTTATTTAAGGTGTATATGATAGAACTACATAATAGATTTTAAACTGGACATTCATAAGACTGCCCTGCATGCCTGCATTCAACCTTGAGATTTGGGGAGCTGTCTTTTTCTGTGGTGCATATCACTGCAATGTACATTGCAGATTTGCGATGACTGATTTTAATGAAACTGTAATGCAGACTATTCCAGGATTGGGAAAAGGTATGTGAACATTGAAATTGTGAAAGTCTGTTTATTGTGTAGAAGTAATTTCACTTATTTTTCTTTCTCTCCCCCTCCCTCCTGCCCTGACTGCCTCTGCCCCTCTTGCTCTTGCTGTCTTTCTCTCTCTGTCGTGCTCACTCTGGTTCACTCACTCTTTTTCTCCCTCTCGTTCACTACCCCCATTCCCCACCACCACCATTTGTTTTGAGCAGTTGGATTTGCCTCTTAGCCTATCATTTTACAAATGGATGCTGCGGCAAGAAATTTCCCTCTGCTCTCATGACCTTTTCAACATTGATCCAGTTGTAGCAAAATCAATTTGTCATCTTGAGGATATCATAAAACAAAAGAAGAAATTAGAGCAGGACAGATCACAGGTAAGAATGAAAAATGTCAGTTTAACCGTTTTGCCTCCTGGACCCTGTATCCTTAAACCTGAAACAAGTGCATTTATGGCATTCCGTAGAAAAGAATATCTGACTTAAAACAAAAGGGCAGTTTTGTACGGTTGAAACATGTGGGCAGTTAAACTAAATATTATGGGTTAGCGCCATTATTGCTTATCTACGCTCCTTTCACTCCCTTAACAAACCACCTCTCTCTCTTCCCCTAAACATCATTCTAGTGTGCCTGTTCACACAAAGTGAGCACTTTCATGTTTGAGAAATTCATGAAGAAAATTAAGCAGCTTACTGGGCTGCCTTGCCCTGTACTTTCAGTTCTCCATATTTACTGTTCTAAATTTAAAAAACATTGTATGCCTTTAAGGCTCCTGAAGAACCATGTTCATTTATCACAAATTTGTAAGGAGATCTGTTATCTGTAAGAATAATCGGGTAGCTGTAGAAGGGAATTTTAACTTGCCAGACATCAACTGGGATTGCCATAGTGTTAAGGGCTTGGATGTAGAGGAATTTAAGCACGTACGAGAAACTTTTCTGATGTGGATGTACCTACAAGAGAAGGTGCTAAACTTGACCTATTGTTGGGAAATGAGGCAGGGCAGATGACTGAGGTGTCAGTGGGGAGCACTTTGAGGCCAGTGACCATAATTCTATTAGTTTTAAAATAGTAATGGAAAAGGATACATCCAATCTAAAAGTTGAATTTCTGAACTGGAGGAAGGCCAATTTTGATGGCATTAGGCAAGAACTTCCAAAAGTTTATTGGAGCCAGGTGTTTGTAGGTAAAAGGACAGCTGGAAAATGGGAAGCCTTCAAAAATGAGATAATGACAGTCCAGAGACAGTATGTTCCGGTTAAAGTGAAGGGCAAGGCTGGTAGGTGTAGGGAATGCTGGATGACTGGAGAAATTGAGATTTTGGTCAAGAAAGAGGAGGAAGCTCATGTCAGGTATTGACAGCAGACATTGAGTGAATCCTTCGAAGAGTATAAAGGCAGTAGGGGAATGCTTAGGAGGGAAATCAGGCAGGCAAAAGGGGGCATGAGATAGCTTTGGCAAGTAGGGTTAAGGAGAATCCAAAGGCATTCTACAAATACATTAAGGGCAGAAGGGTAACAAGGGAGAGTAGGACCTCTTAAAAATCTGCAAGGCTGTTTGTGTGCAGACGGGGGAGATACTAAACAAGTATTTTACGTCAGAGTTTACTTTGGAGAAGGATTTGAAGATAGGGAGTGAATGAAAATAAACTTATAAAAAAATAAACATATAGAAAAATTTCCATACAACAGAGGTTGTGGTACTGGCCATCTTGAGGTGGATTTATCCCCAGGACCTGATCAGCAGTATCCAGAACCCTGTGGGGAGCCAGGGAACTGATTACTGTGTCTTTTTCTGAGATAGTTGTCTCATCAACAGTTATGAGTGAGATGCCAGAAGACTGGAGGATGGCTAACATGGTGCCACTATTTTAAAAAATGTTGGTAAAAATCGAGGGAACTACAGACTGGTGAGTTTGATGTTACTGGTGGGCAAGTTGTTGGAGGGAATCCTGGGGAACAGGATTTATATGTATTTGGAAAGGCAAGGACTGATTAGGGATAGTCAACACGGCTTTGTGTGTGGGAAATCGTTTCTCATAACTTAAGTAATTTTTGAAGAAGTAGCAGAGAGGAATGATGAGGGCGCAGTGATGGATGTGATCTATATGGGCTTCAGTAAGGCATTTGACAAGGTTCACACGGAATACAGCGAGAACTAGCCATTTAGATACAGAACTGGCTTGAAGGTAGAAGACCAGGTGTGGTGATGGAGGGTTGCTTTTCTGACTAGAGACCCGTGACTAGCGGTGTGCCACAAGATGGATGCTGGGCCCACTGCATTTCATCATTTATGTTAAATGCATTGGATGTGAATGTAGCGGGTATAGTTAGTAAGAGTGGAGGTGTTGTGGACAGGCTAGAAGGTTACCTCAGAGCAAATCGATCTTAATTAGATGGGCTGAGGAGTGGCAAAGGAGTTGAATTTAGGTAAGTGTGGGGTGCTGCATTTTGGAAAGGCAAATCAGGGCAGGGCCCATGTACTTAATTGTCAGGTCCTGGCGAATGTTGCTGAATAAAGAGAACTTGGAGTGTGGGTTCATAGTTCCTCAAAAGTGGCGTTGCAAGTCGACAGGGTAGTTTTGGTCTGCTTGCCTTTATTGGTCAGTTTACTGAGTATAGAAGTTGTGAAGTCATGTTGTGGCCGCATTGGTTGTTGGTGAGGCCACTTTGGTCTTCCCGCTATAAGAAGGATATTGTGAAACTAGACAACAAAATGTGGGGCTGGATGAACACAGCAGGCCCAGCAGCATCTCAGGAGCACAAAAGCTGATGTTTCAGGCGTAGATCCTTCATCAGAGAGGAAGAAACTATTGTGAAACTAGAAAGGGTTTGGAGGATTTGAGCAGTAGGGAGAGGCTGAATAGGCTGGGGAGCAGGGACTGAGGGGTGATCTTTAAAAAAATTTATAAAATCATCAGGGGCATGGATCGAGTGAATAGCCAAGGTCTCTAAGACATCCGGTACCACTGTCTGAAATATGGACGTTTTTCAAGATGTTGCTATTTATTTCCACACGTTATCTTCCATATCCTTTTCCACAGTAAACAGATGCAAAATACTCACTTAGTATCCTGTGGCCCCCAAATAGGGGAGTCCAAAACTAGAGGGCATAGGTTTGAGATAAGAGGGGAAAGATTTAAAAGGGGCAACTTTTTCTCACAGGGTGGTGCGGTGTATGGAAATAGCTTCCAGAGAGGGCGGTGCAGGCTGGTACAATGACAGCATTTTAAAAGTATCTGGATGGGTATAGGAAGGGTTTAGAGGCCTGTGGGCCAAATTCTGACAGATGGGATTAGATTAATTTAGGATACCCGGTCAGCAGGGACAATTTGGACTGAAGTGTCTGTGCAGCTCCGATTCTCAAGTTTTCTCATTCATTGGTTTGACTGCCAAGACTTGTTTTTCTTGCATGGCATTTTGGGAAACAATCTGTTACTTGGCATATCCCAATGAGACAAACTCTAACCAACCCTCACCTTAGAAATTAGTCCAGTTTTGATGTTCCCAGGTTTGTTTTGCAACAAATTACCATCAACTGAGTTGCACTTGTTGACTGAAATGAATATCAGGTTGCTTAACATGTAGCATGTTTTCATTTTCAGAAGTGCACATTTGCTAAGTTCCCAATGAGCTTGCTGTTTAGTTCTTGACTTGCCATGCTGTGGTGACCTTACTTTGCAGACTTGGCTGAGTTTGGCGGATGGCCATCCGATCTTCCATGGTCAATCTCTCTCTGTAAGGAGGTTTTGACTTAGTTATTTTCTCTCTAAACATCCCATGTTCATTTTGTGGAAAAATAAAACTTGGAAGTTACCAAGGGCAGGTACTTAGAGCACATAACAAGATTAGATTTAATGTTGTCAATATGGATCTCTTGATAGAGCAAAGAATGTCTTCAACAGGCTCTGGAAAGCCTCAATATGAATGGCTGCTCTGTGGAAGATCTTGGACTGGACTTCACACTACCTGGATATGCCAGTGTTGAACTGAAAAAAGGAGGGAAGGATACAGTTGTCACCATACACAACTTGGAAGAGTATCTTCGGGTACGTATGTTTTCATCTGTATAAAGTAAACAGTGGATAAACTTGGACCATAATAGGTCTGTGACCAGCGTCTTCCGCAGGGATCAATGCTGGGTCCACTTTTGTGTTTGTAATTTGTATAAATGATTTAGATAAGAATATAGAAGGCATGGTTAGTAGGTTTGTGGAAGATACCAAAATTGGCGGAATAGTGGACAGTGAAGAAGGTTGTCTAAGATTACAAAGAGGTCTTGATCAAATGGCCAGTGGGCTGAGAAATGACAGATGGAGTTCAATCTTGGTAAAGCAGACAAGGGCAGGACTTTTGCAATTAATAGTACAGCACTGTGTGGTGTTGTCGAACAAAGACCTCGGAGTTCAGGTACATAATTCTTAGGAATTTGCATCACAGGTAGGCAGGGTGGTTAATAAGGCTTTTTGCACACTTGCCTTCATTGCTCAGACTTTTGAGCACAGGCGTTAGGATGTCATGTTGTGGTTGTATGAGGATGTTGATGAGGCCTCTTCTGGAGTACTGTGTGTAGTTCCTACTTCCCTGCTATGGGAAAGATATTAAATTGGGGAGGGCTGGTAAAAGATTTACCAAGTTGTTGCTGGGAATGGAGAATTTGAGGTATAAAAACACACTGGAAAGAATCGGTCTTTTTTTTTCTCTGGAGCATAGGAGGTTCAGAAGTGACCTTTTTATAGAGGCTTATAAAATCGTAAGGTGTATAGATAAGGTGAATGGTAGATGTTTTTTTTCTCTTACGATGTGAGGTTTTAAGACGAGGGGGCATATTTTTAAAATGAGAGGATAGAGACGTGAAAAAGACATGGGTGGTTAGTCTGTGGAAAGAACTTCGAGGGAGTGGTGAACATGAGTACAATTACAATATAAAAAAAATTAGTTAAGTATGTGAATAAAAAAACCTTTGGAAGAATATGAGCCAAGCGCAAGCAGGTGGGGCTAATGTTTGCGATTATTGTCAGCAATAATGGTTGGACCAAAGGCTTTGTTTCTGTGCTGTATCTTTGTATATGAAGGCAGAAGTAGGCAATTCGATCCATCAAGTCTACTCTGCTTTTCAGTTATTCTCATTTTTGTCCTAATTGGGTGAGCCCTTACTCAGAGATGATGACATTTGGTCCTCGACTGTCCCAAAAGAGGAAATAATCTCTCCACAACTATCATGTCAAGCACTCCTACGAATCTCGTTTCAATAAGGTCACTTCTCACTCTTCTAAACTCCAATGAGTACAGGCCCGACCTACTCAATCTCTCCTCATAAGAAAGTCTCTTCAGACCCTGGATCAACCTGGTGAGCCTTGTCTGAGCTGGCCAGGGGACTGAAACTCTTGGCAATATTATAGGTATGGTCTAACCAGTGTCTTTTGTGTAGATAGTTATAGCAAGAGTTCCCAATTTTTATGCACTGTCCCTTTTGAGATAACAGCCAACATTCTGTTTGCATTGACTAATGCCAGCCTGCTGAACATGGCATGCTAAATTTTTGTGATTTATTATTTTTTCTTTGCATGGGAACCCCCAAATCCCTCTGCTGCAGCTTTCAATTTAAAAACTACTGTGCTGCTGTATTCTTCTTTCTCTAAACTGTGTAACCTCACATTTCCATCTGTCAAATTTGTACCCACGTGCTCCACCTGACTCCAACCCTCACCAATGACCTTCCCACCATTTTTAGTCATCCACAGACTTGGCAGTAGGTCCCTGTGGAACTCTACTTGTTGTCTTTTGTCATCCTAAAAATGTCCCCCTAATTTGAGTTTTACCTTCTTTTAGTCAGGCAAACCTTTATCCATGTTAAAAACTATCCCACCACTGTGGACTTTTATTCCAGAACCTAATATGTGGTACCTTTATTTTATGCCTTTTGGAAATACAAATAAATTTTTTGTGGTTGGTTGGCTCTCTGAACCGATTTGTTGTTCCGCAGACATTTCATTACCCTGCTGGGTAACATCAGTGCAGCCTCTGATGAAGCACCGTTGTGTTTTCCTGCCTGTTATTTGAACTCTGGAGTCCGTTGAGCTGGATTACCTCACTTCTGGTTTTCCTTCGCAGTGGAGTGTAAATGGACTCAAGTTCCGTGTGTTTGTTGATGGCTTTCTTAGTGGAGTACCAGGCTTCTCGGAATTCCCGTGCCTGTCTCTGCTTGTCCTACAAGGGAGACTAAAGCACTTCGTCAACAAGTCACCCCACTCAATCCACTCAGCCCAATGGTTCCTCAATTCCATTAAAGACACAGAATAGATGATGAGACCATGGTATCGTTTGATGTCACTGCGCTATTCACATCAATAGACATATCACTAGCAAGGGAAACAGTGACCGCACTACTAGAACAAGACACCAGTGAAACCATCTCCACAGACAACATGCTGAAGCTACTGGGCCTATGTCTCACCACCCACTTCACTTTCAGTGGCCAAACATATGAACGGATCAACAGGACACCCATGGGATCACCTATCTCCAGACTTATAGCCAAAGCAGTGATGCAAAGGAAAGTACGGCCCTTCTGCTAATACAACCTAAACTATGGACACGTTATGTGGGACACGTTATGTGGGCGACACCTTTGTCATCATTAAACGGACCAAACTAGAGGAGACACACAAACTAATAAACAACACCCTCACCGCAATCAAATTCACCAGAGGAGAAGAACAACAAGCAGCTCCCATTCTTGGACGTCATGGTAGAGTGCAGGACCAATGGGGCATTCCTAACACAGGAAAACCACGCACGCGCACACGCACAGTACTGAACTTCAACAGCAACCATCCTAACACACACAAAGGAAGCTGCGTGAGAACATTATTGGAACAGGCAACAACACACTGCAGCAGCACAGAGCTACACTGAGGACAAGAAGAATACCTCTTCCAGGTGTTCAAGGACCATGGATATCCAAAAAAACCGGGCCAGAAGATGCCCACTAAACGAACGGCCCAAGAAAGAGAGACATTCCCCGACACACTCATCATGCTACCTTACATCAGGAACACATCGGAGCTAGCCACAAGACACCTAAGCCCGCTGGGCATCAGAATAGTGCTCAAACCCTCATCAACCCTATGACAACTGCTCACCCGAACCAAAGACCCACTACCCACTATGTACAGGACCAATGTCAGCTACAAGATTCACTCCAGAGACTGGCAAACACTACATGGGACAAAGAGGAAGGAAATTAACAACAAGGCTCCACGAGCATCAATTGGCTCCAACAAGACATGACCAATACTCATTCATCTCTATCCACATGGATAAGGAGAACCACCAATTTGATTGGGACAACACAGAGATCCAGGGACAAGCAAAGCAGAGGCAAGCATGGGAATTCCTAGAAGCCTGGTACTACACTAAGAAAGCCATCAATAAACTAATAGAGCTCGACCCCATATACCCTCACTTCTGTTTTTTCTTTGCAGTGGAGGTAACTCAGCTCAACGGACTCGAGTTCAAATAACTGGCAGGAAAACACAACGGCGCTTCATCGGAGACCGCACAGCAAGGTAATGAAATGTCTGCGGAACAACGAACCAGCTTGGCGAGCCATCCAACCACAACATCCATAAACCCGAACTACAAATCTAATCTAAAACCTTAGATACAAATGTGTTAATTCCCTTCTTATTTATTCTGCTTGCTACTTTCGTAAAGAACTCTCACCAGCTGGTCAGGCTTGATTTCCCCTTCATGACGCCATGTTGACTCTACTTGATGGTAATATGTATTTCTAAATACTGTGCTCATACTTGCTTTGTAACATTTTTTTCTAGTGATGGTCATGGGCCTATAGAAGTTTTTTTGTAATCTCTCCTTTTTGAATATTCGTGTATCTTCTACGCTTGTAGCTGCTTCCTTCAGCATCCGAGAATGTAGGTCTTCAGGCCCAGGGGACTTGTTAGCATTTAAGTCCTATTAATTCTCCTAATACTATTTCTCTAGTGATAGTTCCTGGACTTATTTCGTCCCAGGCCTTGATTATTTCATTATCTTGGAACTGTTACTGTCTTCTACCTGTGAAGAATAAGGCAGAGGATTTATTCAACTCCTGTGCCGAATCCTAGTTCTTCAGTATTATTTCCCCAGCCTTATTTTCTAAGGATCCTGTGTTCACTTTGGCCTATCTTTGCCCTTGGGTATATTTAAACTGTTGTCGATTTTGGTAAGTCTTACTACTATATCTATAAAGTTTCCTTTCTCCCCTTGACCTTTTGGTACCTTTTTCTTTCTTCCCTGATCCTGTGGCTTACCACGAATCTTTGCCACATTGTATATTTACTTTCTTTTACTTTGGTACTGTCCTGAACTAACTTGGTTAACCATGGCTAGTTTCACCCCTTCCTTGAATATTTCCTCACTGGGATATGTCATTGCTGTGAGTCATGAACTATTTACTTAAACAACTGCTATTGTTCCTCACTTATGTTTTTTGCTAAGCTCCTTTCCCAGTCTAATTTAGTCAAGCCGACCCTCGTTCCTTTGTAATTAGCTGCATTTAAATTTAGCAGAGCTGTTTCTGACCCAGGTGCTAAAATTTACCGTGCTGTGGTCTAAAGGAGCAAAATTAGGCCATTTTCAGTCTACTCCACCGTTCAGTCATGCCTGATATGTTTCTCAACCCCATTCTTCTGCCTTCTCCCCATAACCCTTGATCCTTTTTGTCAATCAAGAAACTATCTCTGTCTTAAATAGACTCAATGACTTGGCCTCCACAATGAGTTCCACAGATTAAGCACCCTCCGCTTCAAGAAATTCTTCCTCATCCCAGTACTAAACAGTCATTTCATCACTCAATGTGCCCTCGGGTCCTAGTCTCTTCCTACAAGTTAAAAGGTCATCCCCATGTCCACTGTATCCAGGCGTCTCAGTATTCTGTAAGTTTCAATCAGATCTCTTCTTCCCCCCCCCCCCACACCCCATCGTTCTAAACTACCAATTACAGACCTAAAGTCCTCAGTTACTCCTAATATGATCATTCTTGTAAAGCTCTTCTGGATCCCCTCCAACACCAGCACATGCTCCTCAGCATACACAGTATCCTGAATGCAATCTGACTGGAGCCTTGTACAACCTCAAAAGTACATCTCTGCTCTTGTATCCCCTTGCAGCAAACTCTGACATTTCATGAGTCTGGCAACTGAACTTGCATGTTAACTTTCAGAGATACCTGAACTAAGACACCCAAGCCCCTTTTATGTTTCAGATTTCCAAAGCCATTCCCCATTGAGAAAATAGTCTGTGCCTCTTCTTCCTTCCAAAGTGCATAACTTCATACTTTCCTACATTTACATTATATTTGTCACTTCTTTGCCCACTCTCCCAGCCTGGTCAAGTCTTTCTGCAGCCTCCCTGCTTCCTCCAAACTACCTGCCCTACCCCTATCTTTGTGTTACCTGCAAACTTCGCAACAACGCCTTCAGTTCCTTCGAGGTTGTCAATGCATAATGTGAATAGTTGTGGTTCTAGCACTAAGCCCCTAGTGACCCTCTTGTCACAGGCTGCCATCCTGAAAAAGACCCTTTATTTCTACTCTCTGCCATATGCCAGTCAGCCAATCTTCTATCCATGCCATTACCTTGCCCTGACATCATGGGTTCTGCTCTTATTTAGCCGCCTCCTGTGCAGTACCTTGTCAAAGGCTTCTTAGAAAGCGAAATAGATTGTATCTACTGCGTCACCGTTGTCTCACTTGCTCATTTCCTCCTCAAAGAATTCTAACAAATTTGCCAGGCCTGAACTCCCCTTGATCAAAATTGTGCTGACTTGCCCCCTTTTACCACGCACTCTCAAATAGTCTGTTATCTCCTCCTTAATAATGGGCTCTAAAATC